>NC_086451.1:441685075-441985075 GCF_028390025.1 Pseudophryne corroboree
AGCAGACCTGCCGTACTGAGCCGCTGCACTGAGCTGCTAAAAGGAGCGCCCGGCTAATAACCAGCTCCGGTCAGAGAACAAACGGAGCATAAAGGTTAGAACTAGGGATAGTTTAGTATTCAATTAAGGCGGTGTAAGATCTATAATAAAGGACTCCTTCCCCCTTTTTTTTGCCCTCACCAAACAGCAACTTATCACAAAAGAGCTTAAACATTTTATTTTTATTTTTTATTTTTTTATTGTTATATTCTATTTCTTGCTGCTTCTTTCCCCTCTGCATCTTTCCTCTCCAGCATTGTTCATCTAGCGCTTTGTTTTTCTAAATCTATATCATAACCAATATATACAGAGCTGCTCAAATTACATTCACAAGCGCAGCAAACGGTTCTATTTTTTAACCATATTACAAAAAGGATATCCTGGAGCTAGAAAAGGTTCAGAGGCGGGCGACCAAACTAATCAAGGGCATGGAGACACTGGAATACGAGGAAAGGCTTGCAAGGCTAGGCATGTTTACATTGGAAAAGAGGAGACTAAGAGGGGACATGATCAACATCTACAAATATATAAGGGGTCAATACAGAGAGCTTGGGAGGGACCTGTTTTCTATAAGATCAGCACAGAGAACACGTGGTCACTCGCTTAGGTTAGAGGAGAGGAGTTTCCGCACATTGAGGCGAAAAGGTTTTTTCACAGTAAGGACGATACGTGTTTGGAATTCCCTGCCTGAGAGAGTAGTAACTGCGGACTCAGTCAACACCTTTAAGAATGGGTTAGATAAATTCCTATTGGATAAAGATATTCAGGGTTATGGTGCGTAGGCACGCATTATAGTTAATATAACTAGTCCTAACATAAAAATAACTAGTCCTATAATAAGACTGCATAGGAGACCACAAATAGGTTGCATTCGATGGACAATTATCTTTTTTCAACCTTAGTTACTATGTTACTGCATTCATCTGCCAGTTATGGGAGGGAAATGCTGCAGACCCATAGGCTGCAATCATAATCTGCCGCCGGGACACATTCTGTGCATAACTGAATCTGCCGCTTAACGTTCCCACTAAACTAATCTGACCACTAAGAAAAGAGGAGTCCCCAATCTATGCTGCAATGGCTTTGCAGAAGGCGGACTCGTCCTCTCCTGAGCTGAAGTCAGTAGCAGTGTTGTAGACCACAGATATGGCACACGGTGAAATGCACAACTGCACGTTATCCCGTCCCCAGTGTTCAGAGTTTTTGAAGCTCGTTAACAAATACATCAGCATTAATGTAACCAGTAAGAACTACAATCTGTGATAAAACAAGTCACGGGCTTTCGAGGCAGAATCTCTAATTCTCGTACCTGGATGGGGAGCTGCTGATCCAAGTTAATATGGACGTCGAGAGAGGAGCCATCAGTCTGAGCAGAGAAGAAAGGAAGGAAGGCGACAGCGTAGGCGGGGAAAGGTAGGAAGGACGTAGAGAAGGTTAGGAGGATGAAGAAAATGTAGAGAAAATAAAAATGGCAGAAAGAAGAAGACCGGGAAGAAATAAAAAAATAAAGTTGGAAAAATTAATAAGGGTGTGAGGGCAAGAACAACAAAAAGGTGGGTGTGTTAGTAGAAAGGACGAAGGACGAGGATGAAAGAGGAATAGAGAGGGTGAAGAAGAGAGGAGGGCAACAGTAAACAGTATAAAATCAGAGATTTGTTTAGTACATTTCACGTCTCTTAATCTACATGTAAGAAGCCCACCCGGGAAGGTGGCGCACAGGAGAGAATACATCACGCACGGGAAACAAACTGAATTATGCACCTACCCCGTTAACTGTGGTAGCACGAGGCGCTCGGCCAGCCTCGCCGAGACCGGACATGACATGCTGGGGGAAGAAGGAGAGCGAGCAAGTCAGGGATGACTGCAGGGAAAGCCATACAAACCAAATACAACGTGTTACATACAATTACACTGAATAATAGAGGGAATATGGTTTATTCGAGAAACAATGTCCAAATACTTTTCCCCTTTTGTGCAAAACGTAAGCCCAAGTGGTAAAGCAGGCTTAGAACCATCTGCAGAATAGACAACCAGCATGCACTGCTTCCACCTTCCATCAAATCTTCAGCATCTGCAGATGAATGGCCAAGAATAAAGGGACTAAATGCACTCCCTCCACCCTCCGTTATTACTACTCGCCACTCCGTCCGTATGCTGCCATCCAGACCAGTGGTTGGCAACAGGCAGCACAGCAAGACGCCAAGCTCTGTGCACCCACTCCATCTTATTCTCTGATGTCCTATAAAGCATAGGAGTACAGACTGAACCAGAGCAGGTGGCTTCCACATTACATGACGGCATCAGCGAGTAGCAGAGAGGTCACGCTGCACTTCCTGTCGGAGGAAGGTAGAGGGCAGTGTATTCTGCACCACACTGTTCCTCTGGACTACAAATATTTTATTAAAGTTTAGTAGATTAGGTAGTGAGTGGGGAAATGTTGGGAGGTTTGAGTGGCATTTGTGGAAGGTCTTGGGATGTGGAGTAGTTCTGTAGCCCATATGCAATCTGTGTGATTGTGGGGTCATTCTGTGGCAAGTGGAGGAATTTTGGGGCCAGAGTCCAGGCATTTTGCAATGAGTGACACGGTATTATTGGGAAATAATGGCCTTTTTGAAGTCGGCACTAGCGGCCCTTGAGCCGACCCAGGTTGCCAATCACTGGCAAAAGCAGCCTGTCCCGCTAAACTTACGCAAAAGCATATTCTGTTTATATCGAGCCAGTTGCACAGACCTATATCCGTCACCTTGTTTCTCTGTGGTGGCTAAAGCCTTCTTACACTTACACATTAGAAAGAGAAAAAACTCCTGCATTTCCTCACCGGTAGGTTAAACGTTCCCATCACCACATAGCTGTTCCCATTCCTCTCCGGACCCCCGGAACCTGTACCACCTGCTGCTGGGCCGATGTTGGTGGTGGAGGTGCTTGACGAGGTCGAGGCTCCCCCAGTAGTGGCTTGTGTCTGGGGTGGGGCACGTTCCACCAGGTGAATGACTTTCCCATCCACATCTAAGCGAGACAGGGGGGTAGAGGAGTCAGTAGCCGCACAGTAGCCAGCATACCAAGCAGAAGTAAACGTGTACTCACTGTATTCCTTCAGTTTCTTATCTTCTTGCAATACGCGACCCTGATATATGAGCCGCTGTTTCTCTGGAGGAATACCAACAGCGGAGGATATATGATCCTTGAAGTCCTTCACGGTTATCTGGAGGAGAAGTAGTACAGTGACAGCTTGGAGGGGGGAGACAGCGCCGATCTGCATACCAAACGCATCCCAGGCTCATTTACCTAATCATCACTATGCAGATATCACCTATCGGACGCAGTTATTTTACATAGGAAACTCAAATTAATATGACCTACTTATTTCTGTATTGATAGTTCCCTCTATGCAATAAAAAGAAAGAAAACATAAAGCTAAATCGATGACACTTCTCTTTGGTTGGTAGAATCTCATTTACAGAGCCTGTAGTTAATGGAAGCTTTACGATCACATGTATGTACCATGTGTCACTACATACATGTTGGCAGGTACGCATACTCAGTACAGTTATATTAGGCACAAAAACATCCTATTGTGCAAACGCTGACACACCGTTATATATTTATATATTACTTGTTTCCGTTCTTTTGTTCTCACACATTATATTATTGTTTCACTTTTATACATCTATTTCATGTAAAGTAGGGCACCTGTATAGCACGGACATGTATACACGCAGACTGCAGCATCAAGTACATAAACGTTTATAGTGCACCAGTCACTAAGCCTATATTCTTGCAAGTGCAGCCTAATAACTCACTGGGAACCAGGGATACCATTGCTGTACCAATTTATAACATCAGGCCCTGACCCACTTACTGCTTACAAATGGTCTTTGAATCACAAAGCAATTAAAGTACACTGGCGGCACAGCTCTCAGGGAAATAGACATACCCCACCGCAGGGTGTAGATGAGCAGAGTTAGTCTCTTATAGGTGAAAAGCAGGTCACTGCCACCAATAGGATGCAGACAGACAGCCTGGCCCCACCTCTCGTCTACACACTTATCATTCACACCTAGACTGCTACAGGTACATGGGACAGACCAAGCACTATTACAGACTGAGGTGACCTAGCATATGCCAGGTCCCTTTACTAGTGTGTCTACATATATACAGATGAGTCCTCATACATCTTTCTTCAGCAAGCCACGCAGCGGGAGGTGCCTGGCATGAGTGAGCAGGCAGGTCCCGAGCAACTCCGTTAGCGGCAGGGCACTCAATTTACCTGGTTTAGGGTGAAGCACAAGGGGGAAGGTTAGGCTGCAGCAAGTAGAGGATTAGGGGGAGGGTAAGGAGAAGGGTATGTGGTGAACATCCCGGCTGTCGGGATCACGGTGATCAGGATACAGACGCTACAATCCCGACCACCGGCAAAATGCCGGCCGTCAGAATACCGACACAAGCCTGGTATTCACCCGAGGAGGAATATAATAGTTTGGCGACCAAAGGTCGCCACCAGGCCCGATGAGTGGTAAGCGCAGTGAGCCCGCGAGGGAACACCCTGTGCTCGCTGGCGGGATTCCACATGCTGGGATCCAGGCGTCGGTCTCCTGACCGCCGGGATCCCATACCGATCCCAGGAGAAGGGTTAGCAGACTTACTAAAATGTGTCGGGAATCTGACCGTTGGGATGCCGCACCCAACCTACATACTATAGCAATGTTTCATAGCAGGATTCAATCATTTTTTTCCTTAAAACAAAAATAAAACTTGGTTAAACCAAAAGAATTTTATTTTTGTTTTTCCCCCAACCCTGTTGCATGGTATTACTCTATGACCTCAAACAGAATGTTTATCACTCTCTTTATAGCTGCACGATAATGGTAATGCTGTAATATTCTTACAACCCAAATATAAACATAAAAAAGTAGTCGTATACACATAACAATAGTAATCCACCTGGCACCATCTAACGCCCTCTTATCTGCCTTTGTTTCTTTATATACTTTGGGGGTAATTCTGAGATGATCGCAGCAGCAAATTTGTTAAAAGATGGGCAAAACCATGTGCACTACAGGGGGGGGGGGGGGGGGGCAGAAATAACATATGCAGAGAGAGTTAGATTTGGGTGGGTTATATTGTTTCTGTGCAGGGTAAATACTGGCTGCTTTATTTTTACACTGCAATTTAGATTTCAGACTGAACACACCCCACCCAAATCTAACCCTCTCTGCACATGTTACATCTGCCCCCCTGCACTGCACATGGTTTTGCCCAACTGCTAACAAATTTGCTGCTGCGATCGACTCTGTATTAGGGCCTTTATACGTTTCTCCTGGGTTATTTCTATGCTATACTCTACCTAAAGTCCCAGTGTTGCAGTAATTTCTCCCCCCTCCCTGTTACTTTCCCTCTATTTAATGCTCTCCTGCTGGAGCCATTTCCCCAAAACTCTAGAGTACCTCCCCTTCCCTCCTTGTCTCTCCTGTATGTATGCCTGATGGCCTGTATTCCCTGTACTACTGGCCATTTCCTTGTCTCTCCTGTATGTATGTCTGATGGCCTGTATTCCCTGTACTACTGACCCTTTCCTTGTCTCTCCTGTATTCCCTGTACTACTGGCCCTTTCCTCAGCTCTCCTGTATGTATGACTGATGGCCTGTATTCCCTGTACTACTGGCCCTTTCCTTGTCTCTCCTGTATTCCCTGTACTATTGGCCCTTTCCTCAGCTCTCCTGTATGTATGACTGATGGCCTGTATTCCCTGTACTACTGACTCTTTCCTTGTCTCTCCTGTATGTATGTCTGATGGCCTGTATGCCCTGTACTACTGGCCCTTACCTTGTCTCTCCTGTATGTATGCCTGATGGCCTGTATTCCCTGTACTACTGGCCCTTTCCTTGTCTCTGCTGTATTCCCTGTACTACTGGCCCTTTCCTTGTCTCTCCTGTATTCCCTGTACTACTACCCCTTTCCTTGTCTCGCCTGTATGTATGTCTGATGGTCTGTATTCCCTGTACTACTGGCCCTTTCCTTGTCTCTCCTGTATTCCCTGCACTACTGGCCCTTTCCTTGTCTCTCCTGTATGTATGCCTGATGGCCTGTATTCCCTGTACTACTGGCCCTTTCCTTGTCTCTCCTGTATTCCCTGTACTACTGGCCCTTTCCTTGTCTCTCCTGTATTCCCTGTACTACTGGCCCTTACCTTGTCTCTCCTGTATGTATGCCTGATGGCCTGTATACCCTGTACTACTACCCCTTTCCTTGTCTCTCCTGTATGTATGCCTGATGGCCTGTATTTTCTGTACTACTGGCCCTTTCCTGGTCTCTCCTGTATTCCCTGTACTACTGGCCCTTTCCTTGTCTCTCCTGTATGTATGCCTGATGGCCTGTATTCCCTGTACTACTGGCCCTTTCCTTGTCTCTCCTTTATTCCCTGTACTACTGGCCCTTTCCTCGTCTCTCCTGTATGTATGTCTGATGGTCTGTATTCCCTGTACTACTGGCCCTTTCCTTGTCTCTCCTGTATTCCCTGTACTACTGGTCCTTTCCTTGTCTCTCCTGTATGTATGCCTGATGGCCTGTATTCCTTGTACTACTGGCCCTTTCCTTGTCTCTCCTGTATGTATGTCTGATGGCCTGTATACCCTGTACTACTACCCCTTTCCTGGTCTCTCTTGTATGTATGCCTGATGGCCTGTATTCCCTGTACTACTGGCCCTTTCCTTGTCTCTCCTGTATGTATGCCTGATGGCCTGTATTCCTTGTCTCTTCTGTATGTATGTCTGATGGCCTGTATACCCTGTACTACTACCCCTTTCCTTGTCTCTCCTGTATGTATGCCTGATGGCCTGTATTCCCTGTACTACTGGCCCTTTCCTTGTCTCTCCTGTATGTATGCCTGATGGCCTGTATTCCCTGTACTACTGGCCCTTTCCTCGTCTCTCCTGTATTCCCTGTACTACTGGCCCTTTCCTCGTCTCTCCTGTATTCCCTGTACTACTGGCCCTTTCCTTGTCTCTCCTGTATGTATGCCTTGTTTTTCCCCCAACCCTGTTGCATGGTATTACTCTATGACCTCAAACAGAATGTTTATCACTCTCTTTATAGCTGCACGATAATGGTAATGCTGTAATATTCTTACAACCCAAATATAAACATAAAAAAGTAGTCGTATACACATAACAATAGTAATCCACCTGGCACCATCTAACGCCCTCTTATCTGCCTTTGTTTCTTTATATACTTTGGGGGTAATTCTGAGATGATCGCAGCAGCAAATTTGTTAAAAGATGGGCAAAACCATGTGCACTACAGGGGGGGGGGCAGAAATAACATATGCAGAGAGAGTTAGATTTGGGTGGGTTATATTGTTTCTGTGCAGGGTAAATACTGGCTGCTTTATTTTTACACTGCAATTTAGATTTCAGACTGAACACACCCCACCCAAATCTAACCCTCTCTGCACATGTTACATCTGCCCCCCCTGCACTGCACATGGTTTTGCCCAACTGCTAACAAATTTGCTGCTGCGATCGACTCTGTATTAGGGCCTTTATACGTTTCTCCTGGGTTATTTCTATGCTATACTCTACCTAAAGTCCCAGTGTTGCAGTAATTTCTCCCCCCTCCCTGTTACTTTCCCTCTATTTAATGCTCTCCTGCTGGAGCCATTTCCCCAAAACTCTAGAGTACCTCCCCTTCCCTCCTTGTCTCTCCTGTATGTATGCCTGATGGCCTGTATTCCCTGTACTACTGGCCATTTCCTTGTCTCTCCTGTATGTATGTCTGATGGCCTGTATTCCCTGTACTACTGACCCTTTCCTTGTCTCTCCTGTATTCCCTGTACTACTGGCCCTTTCCTCAGCTCTCCTGTATGTATGACTGATGGCCTGTATTCCCTGTACTACTGGCCCTTTCCTTGTCTCTCCTGTATTCCCTGTACTATTGGCCCTTTCCTCAGCTCTCCTGTATGTATGACTGATGGCCTGTATTCCCTGTACTACTGACTCTTTCCTTGTCTCTCCTGTATGTATGTCTGATGGCCTGTATGCCCTGTACTACTGGCCCTTACCTTGTCTCTCCTGTATGTATGCCTGATGGCCTGTATTCCCTGTACTACTGGCCCTTTCCTTGTCTCTGCTGTATTCCCTGTACTACTGGCCCTTTCCTTGTCTCTCCTGTATTCCCTGTACTACTACCCCTTTCCTTGTCTCGCCTGTATGTATGTCTGATGGTCTGTATTCCCTGTACTACTGGCCCTTTCCTTGTCTCTCCTGTATTCCCTGCACTACTGGCCCTTTCCTTGTCTCTCCTGTATGTATGCCTGATGGCCTGTATTCCCTGTACTACTGGCCCTTTCCTTGTCTCTCCTGTATTCCCTGTACTACTGGCCCTTTCCTTGTCTCTCCTGTATTCCCTGTACTACTGGCCCTTACCTTGTCTCTCCTGTATGTATGCCTGATGGCCTGTATACCCTGTACTACTACCCCTTTCCTTGTCTCTCCTGTATGTATGCCTGATGGCCTGTATTTTCTGTACTACTGGCCCTTTCCTGGTCTCTCCTGTATTCCCTGTACTACTGGCCCTTTCCTTGTCTCTCCTGTATGTATGCCTGATGGCCTGTATTCCCTGTACTACTGGCCCTTTCCTTGTCTCTCCTTTATTCCCTGTACTACTGGCCCTTTCCTCGTCTCTCCTGTATGTATGTCTGATGGTCTGTATTCCCTGTACTACTGGCCCTTTCCTTGTCTCTCCTGTATTCCCTGTACTACTGGTCCTTTCCTTGTCTCTCCTGTATGTATGCCTGATGGCCTGTATTCCTTGTACTACTGGCCCTTTCCTTGTCTCTCCTGTATGTATGTCTGATGGCCTGTATACCCTGTACTACTACCCCTTTCCTGGTCTCTCTTGTATGTATGCCTGATGGCCTGTATTCCCTGTACTACTGGCCCTTTCCTTGTCTCTCCTGTATGTATGCCTGATGGCCTGTATTCCTTGTCTCTTCTGTATGTATGTCTGATGGCCTGTATACCCTGTACTACTACCCCTTTCCTTGTCTCTCCTGTATGTATGCCTGATGGCCTGTATTCCCTGTACTACTGGCCCTTTCCTTGTCTCTCCTGTATGTATGCCTGATGGCCTGTATTCCCTGTACTACTGGCCCTTTCCTCGTCTCTCCTGTATTCCCTGTACTACTGGCCCTTTCCTCGTCTCTCCTGTATTCCCTGTACTACTGGCCCTTTCCTTGTCTCTCCTGTATGTATGCCTGATGGCCTGTATACCCTGTACTACTACCCCTTTCCTTGTCTCTCCTGTATGTATGCCTGATGGCCTGTATTCCCTGTACTACTGGCCCTTTCCTTGTCTCTCCTGTATGTATGCCTGATGGCCTGTATTCCCTGTACTACTGGCCCTTTCCTCGTCTCTCCTGTATTCCCTGTACTACTGGCCCTTTCCTCGTCTCTCCTGTATTCCCTGTACTACTGGCCCTTTCCTCGTCTCTCCTGTATTCCCTGTACTACTGGCCCTTTCCTTGTCTCTCCTGTATTCCCTGTACTACTGGCCCTTTCCTTGTCTCTCCTGTATTCCCTGTACTACTGGCCCTTTCCTTGTCTCTCCTGTATTCCCTGTACTACTGGCCCTTTCCTTGTCTCTCCTGTATTCCCTGTACTACTGGCCCTTTCCTTGTCTCTCCTGTATGTATGCCTGATGGCCTATATTCCCTGCACTACTGGCCCTTTCCTTGTCTCTCCTGTATGTATGTCTGATGGCCTGTATACCCTGTACTACTACCCCTTTCCTGGTCTCTCTTGTATGTATGCCTGATGGCCTGTATTCCCTGTACTACTGGCCCTTTCCTTGTCTCTCCTGTATGTATGCCTGATGGCCTGTATTCCTTGTCTCTTCTGTATGTATGTCTGATGGCCTGTATACCCTGTACTACTACCCCTTTCCTTGTCTCTCCTGTATGTATGCCTGATGGCCTGTATTCCCTGTACTACTGGCCCTTTCCTTGTCTCTCCTGTATGTATGCCTGATGGCCTGTATTCCCTGTACTACTGGCCCTTTCCTCGTCTCTCCTGTATTCCCTGTACTACTGGCCCTTTCCTCGTCTCTCCTGTATTCCCTGTACTACTGGCCCTTTCCTTGTCTCTCCTGTATGTATGCCTGATGGCCTGTATTCCTTGTCTCTCCTGTATGTATGTCTGATGGCCTGTATACCCTGTACTACTACCCCTTTCCTTGTCTCTCCTGTATGTATGCCTGATGGCCTGTATTCCCTGTACTACTGGCCCTTTCCTCGTCTCTCCTGTATTCCCTGTACTACTGGCCCTTTCCTCGTCTCTCCTGTATTCCCTGTACTACTGGCCCTTTCCTCGTCTCTCCTGTATTCCCTGTACTACTGGCCCTTTCCTTGTCTCTCCTGTATTCCCTGTACTACTGGCCCTTTCCTTGTCTCTCCTGTATTCCCTGTACTACTGGCCCTTTCCTTGTCTCTCCTGTATTCCCTGTACTACTGGCCCTTTCCTTGTCTCTCCTGTATTCCCTGTACTACTGGCCCTTTCCTTGTCTCTCCTGTATGTATGCCTGATGGCCTATATTCCCTGCACTACTGGCCCTTTCCTTGTCTCTCCTGTATGTATGCCTGATGGCCTGTATTCCCTGTACTACTGGCCCTTTCCTTGTCTTTCCTGTATGTATGCCTGATGGCCTGTATTCCCTGTACTACTGGCCCTTTCCTTGTCTCTCCTGTATGTATGTTTGATGGCCTGTATACCCTGTACTACTACCCCTTTCCTTGTCTCTCCTGTATGTATGTCTGGTGGCCTGTATTCCCTGTACTACTGGCCCTTTCCTTGTCTCTCCTGTATGTGTGCCTGATGGCCTGTATTCCCTGTACTACTGGCCCTTTCCTTGTCTCTCCTTTATTCCCTGTACTACTGGCCCTTTCCTCGTCTCTCCTGTATACCCTGTACTACTGGCCCTTTCTCTAACGTCCTAGTGGATGCTGGGAACTCCGAAAGGACCATGGGGAATAGCGGCTCCGCAGGAGTCTGGGCACAACTAAAAGAAAGCTTTTAGACTACCTGGTGTGCACTGGCTCCTCCCACTATGACCCTCCTCCAAGCCTCAGTTAGATTTTTGTGCCCAGCCGAGCTGGATGCACACTAGGGGCTCTCCTGAGCTCTTAGAAGAAAGTATATATTTTAGGTTTTTTATTTTACAGTGAGACCTGCTGGCAACAGGCTCACTGCAACGAGGCACTAAGGGGAGAAGAAGCGAACCTACCTGCTTGCAGCTAGCTTGGGCTTCTTAGGCTACTGGACACCATTAGCTCCAGAGGGACCGACCGCATGGAACTGGCCTTGGTGTTCGGTCCCGGAGCCGCGCCGCCGTCCCCCTTACAGAGCCAGAAGCAAGAAGAAGTCCGGAAAATCGGCGGCATGAAGACTTTTGTCTTCTCCAAGGTAGCGCACAGCACTGCAGCTGTGCGCCATTGCTTCTCATACACACTTCACACTCCGGTCACTGAGGGTGCAGGGCGCTGAGGGGGGGGGGGGGCGCCCTGAGCAGCAATAAAAACACCTTGGCTGGCAAAACAATCACAATATATAGCCCCAGAGGCTATATATGTGATAATTCCCCCTGCCAGAATCCTTAAAAAAGCGGGAGAATAGTCCGCGAAAAAGGGGCGGAGCTATCCCCCTCAGCACACTGGCGCCATTTTTCCCTCACAGTTCCGCTGGAAGGA
The DNA here is from genome assembly GCF_028390025.1 of Pseudophryne corroboree. Lineage (NCBI taxonomy): Eukaryota > Metazoa > Chordata > Amphibia > Anura > Myobatrachidae > Pseudophryne > Pseudophryne corroboree. Next base: position 441,696,852 of record NC_086451.1, read on the forward strand.
AGCTCCCTGGCTCTCCCCTGCAGTCTACACTACAGAAAAAGGGTAAAAAAAAAAAAAGAGAGGGGGGGCACTAAATTTAGGCGCAGTAAATATTATAGCAGCTATAGGGGACATAATTCAGTTAGTCCCTGCAGTATATAGCGCTCTGGTGTGTGCTGGCATACTCTCTCTCTGTCTCCCAAAAGGGCTTCTGTGGGGTCCTGCCCTCTGTTTAGAGCATTCCCGGTGTGTGTGCGTTGTGTCGGTACGGCTGTGTCGACATGTTTGAGGAGGAAAATTATGTGGAGGCGGAGCATGTCACCCCCTGCGGGGCAGACACCTGAGTGGATGGTTTTATGGAAGGAATTACGTGCAAGTGTCGACTCCTTACACAAAAAATATGACGACATGCCAAATGCGGGACAGCCGGCTTCTCAGCTTGTGCCTGCCCAGGTGTCTCAAAGGCCATCAGGGGCTCTAAAACGCCCGCTACCTCAGATGGCAGACCCAGAGGTCGACACGGATACTGATACCAGTGTCGACGACGATGAGTCTAATCTAATGTCCACTAAGGCCATTCGCTGCATGATTGAGGCAATGAAAGAGGTGTTACACATTTCAGATTTAAACCCAGGTACCACAAAAAAGGGTATTATGTTTGGGGAGAAAAAACTACCCGTAGTTTTTCCCCCATCTGAAGAATTAAATGAAGTGTGTGAAGAAGCGTGGGCTTTCCCTGATAAAAGATTGATAATCTCAAAAAAATTACTAATGGCGTTCCCTTTCCCGCCAGAGGATAGGGCACGTTGGAAAACACCTCCTAGGGTGGATAAAGCGCTCACACGTTTGTCTAAAAAGGTGGCACTTCCGTCTCCGGATATGGCCGCCCTGAAGGAGCCTGCGGATAGAAAACAGGAGGCAATCCTGAAGTCTATATATACACACACAGGCATTATACTTAGACCAGCTATTGCGTCAGCATGGATGTGCAGTGCTGCCGCTGCGTGGTCAGATTCCCTGTCAGAAAATATTGACACTCGAGACAGGGACACTATTCTGCTAACCATAGAGCATATAAAAGACTCAGTCTTATACATGAGAGATGCACAGAGGGAGATCTGCCGGCTGGCATCTAAAATAAGTGCATTGTCCATTTCTGCTAGGAGAGGCTTATGGACCCGGCAGTGGACAGGGGATGCAGATTCCAAAAGGCACATGGAAGTTTTGCCTTATAAGGTTGAGGAGTTATTCGGGGATGGTCTCTCGGACCTCGTTTCCACAGCGACAGCTGGGAGGTCAGCATTTTTACCCCATGTTCCCTCATAGCCTAAAAAAGCGCCGTTTTATCAGGTACAGTCCTTTCGGACCCAGAAAAACAGGCGAGGAAAAGGCGGGTCTTTTCTGTCCAGAGGCAGAGGTAGGGGAAAAAGGCTGCAACAAACAGCTAGTTCCCAGGAACAAAAGTCCTCCCCCGCTTCTTCCAAGTCCGCCGCATGACGGTGGGGCTCCACAGGCGGAGCCAGGTACGGTGGGGGGCCGCCTCAGAAATTTCAGCGATCAGTGGGCTCGCTCACAGGTGGATCCCTGGATCTTTCAAGTAGTATCTCAGGGGTACAAGCTGGAATTCGAGGCGTCTCCCCCCCCGCCGTTTCCTCAAATCAGCCTTGCCAGCAACTCCCTCGGACAGGGAGGCTGTGCTAGAGGCAATTCACAAGCTGTATTCCCAGCGCGCGATAGTCAAGGTGCCCCTACTTCAACAAGGACTGGGTTACTATTCCACACTGTTTGTGGTACCGAAACCGGACGGTTCGGTGAGACCCATTTTAAATTTGAAATCCTTGAACACATACATTAAAAAAAAAAAAAAAAAAAAAAAATTCAAGTTCAAGATGGAATCGCTCAGGGCGGTTATTGCAAGTCTAGACGAGGGGGATTACATGGTATCCCTGGACATCAAGGATGCTTACCTGCATGTCCCCATTTACCATCCTCACCAGGAGTACCTCAGATTTGCGGTACAGAATTGCCATTACCAATTCCAGACGCTGCCGTTTGGTCTGTCCACGGCACCGAGGGTGTTTACCAAGGTAATGGCGGAAATGATGATACTCCTTCGAAAAAAGGGAGTTTTAATTATCCCATACTTGGACGATCTCCTAATAAAGGCGAGATCCAAGGAGCAGTTGTTGGTAGGAGTAGCACTATCTCAGGAGGTGCTACACCAGCACGGTTGGATTCTAAATATTCCAAAGTCACAGCTGGTTCCGACGACACGTCTACTGTTCCTGGGAATGATTCTGGACACAGTCCAGAAAAAAGTGTTTCTCCCAGAGGAAAAAGCCATGGAGCTGTCGTCTCTAGTCAGAAACCTCCTGAAACCAAAACAGGTGTCAGTGCATCACTGCACGCGAGTCCTGGGAAAGATGGTGGCTTCGTACGAAGCAATTCCGTTCGGCAGGTTCCATGCCAGAATCTTTCAGTGGGACCTGTTGGACCAATGGTCCGGATCGCATCTTCAGATGCATCGGCTAATAACCCTGTCTCCAAGAACCAGGGTGTCTCTGCTGTGGTGGCTGCAGAGTGCTCATCTTCTAGAGGGCCGCAGATTCGGCATACAGGACTGGGTCCTGGTGACCACGGATGCCAGCCTTCGAGGCTGGGGGGCAGTCACACAGGGAAGAAACTTCCAAGGACTATGGTCGAGTCAGGAGACTTCCCTACACATAAATATTCTAGAACTGAGGGCCATTTACAATGCCCTAAGTCAGGCAAAATCCCTGCTTCAAAACCAGCCGGTACTGATCCAATCAGACAACATCACGGCAGTCGCCCATGTAAACCGACAGGGCGGCACAAGAAGCAGGACGGCGATGGCAGAAGCCACAAGGATTCTCCGATGGGCGGAAAATCACGTGTTAGCACTGTCAGCAGTGTTCATTCCGGGAGTGGACAACTGGGAAGCAGACTTCCTCAGCAGACACGATCTTTACCCGGGAGAGTGGGGACTTCATCCAGAAGTCTTCACACTGATTGTAAATCGTTGGGAACGGCCACAGGTGGACATGATGGCGTCCCGCCTAAACAAAAAACTAGAGATATTGCGCCAGGTCAAGGGACCCTCAGGCGATAGCGGTGGACGCTCTAGTGACACCGTGGGTGTACCAGTCGGTTTATGTGTTCCCTCCTCTGCCTCTCATACCAAAGGTACTGAGAATAATAAGAAAACGAGAAGTAAGGACAATACTCGTGGTTCTGGATTGGTCAAGAAGAGCGTGGTACCCGGAACTTCAAGAGATGCTCTCAGAGGACCCGTGGCCTCTACCGCTCAGACAGGACCTGCTACAGCAGGGGCCCTGTCTGTTCCAAGACTTACCGCGGCTGCGTTTGACGGCATGGCGGTTGAACACCGGAACCTGAAGGAAAAGGGTATTCCGGAAGAAGTCATTCCTACGCTTATTAAGGCCAGGAAAGACGTTACAGCAAAGCATTATCACCGCATATGGCGGAAATATGTTGCGAGGCAAAAAAGGCCCCAACAGAGGAATTTCAGCTGGGTCGATTTCTGCACTTCCTACAAGCAGGAGTGTCTATGGGCCTAAAATTAGGCTCCATTAAGGTGCAGATATCGGCTCTGTCGATTTTCTTCCAAAAAGAACTAGCTTCACTACCTGAAGTTCAGACATTTGTAAAAGGAGTGCTGCATATTCAGCCCCCTTTTGTGCCTCCAGTGGCACCCTGGGATCTCAACGTGGTGTTGAATTTCCTAAAATCACATTGGTTTGAACCACTGAAGACCGTGGATCTTAAATATCTCACGTGGAAAGTGGTCATGTTATTGGCCTTGGCTTCGGCCAGGCGTGTTTCAGAATTGGCGGCTTTGTCATGCAAAAGCCCTTATCTGATTTTCCATATGGATAGGGCAGAATTGAGGACTCGTCCCCAGTTTCTCCCTAAGGTGGTATCAGCTTTTCTCTATCGTCCTAAGTGGATGCTGGGGTTCCTGAAAGGACCATGGGGAATAGCGGCTCCGCAGGAGACAGGGCACAAAAAAGTAAAGCTTTTACCAGATCAGGTGGTGTGCACTGGCTCCTCCCCCTATGACCCTCCTCCAGACTCCAGTTAGATTTTGTGCCCGAACGAGAAGGGTGCAATCTAGGTGGCTCTCCTAAAGAGCTGCTTAGAGAAAGTTTAGCTTAGGTTTTTTACTTTACAGTGAGTCCTGCTGGCAACAGGATCACTGCAACGAGGGACTTAGGGGAGAAGTAGTGAACTCACCTGCGTGCAGAGTGGATTTGCTGCTTGGCTACTGGACACTAGCTCCAGAGGGACGATCACAGGTACAGCCTGGATGGTCACCGGAGCCGCGCCGCCGGCCCCCTTGCAGACGCTGAAGAGAGAAGAGGTCCAAAATCGGCGGCTGAAGACTCCTGAGTCTTCATAAAGGTAGCGCACAGCACTGCAGCTGTGCGCCATTTTCCTCTCAGCACACTTCACACAACAGTCACTGAGGGTGCAGAGCGCTGGGGGGGGCGCTCTGAGAGGCAAATAAAAACCTTATTAGAGGCAAAAAATACCTCACATATAGCCCACAGAGGCTATATGGAGATATTTAACCCCTGCCTAACTTCAAAAATAGCGGGAGACGAGCCCGCCGGAAAAGGGGCGGGGCCTATCTCCTCAGCACACAGCGCCATTTTCTCTCACAGAAAAGCTGGAGAGAAGGCTCCCAGGCTCTCCCCTGCACTGCACTACAGAAACAGGGTTAAAACAGAGAGGGGGGGCACGGATTTTGGCGATATTGTATATATATAAAAGATGCTATAAGGGAGAAACACTTATATAAGGTTGTCCCTATATAATTATAGCGTTTTTGGTGTGTGCTGGCAGACTCTCCCTCTGTCTCCCCAAAGGGCTAGTGGGTCCTGTCCTCTGTCAGAGCATTCCCGGTGTGTGTGCTGTGTGTCGGTACGTGTGTGTCGACATGTATGAGGACGATGTTGGTGAGGAGGCGGAGAAATTGCCTGTAATGGTGATGTCACTCTCTAGGGAGTCGACACCGGAATGGATGGCTTATTTAGAGAATTACGTGAGAATGTCAACACGCTGCAAGGTCGGTTGACGACATGAGACGGCCGACAATCTATTAGGACCGGTCCAGGCGTCTCAGAAACACCGTCAGGGGTTTTTAAAAAACGCCCATTTACCTCAGTCGGTCGACACAGACACAGACACGGACACTGAATACAGTGTCGACGGTGAATAAACAAACGTATTTCTCATTAGGGCCACACGTTAAGGGCAATGAAGGAGGTGTTACGTGTTTCTGATACTACAAGTACCACAAGAAAGGGTATTATGTGGGAGTGAAAAAACTACCTGTAGTTTTTCCTGAATCAGATAAAATAAAATGAAGTGTGTGATGATGCGTAGGGTTATCCCGATAGCAAATATTGGCGTTATACCCTTTCCCGCCAGAAATTACGGTACGTTGAGAAACACCCCTTAGGGTGATAAGGCGCTCACACGCTTATCAAGTGGCGTTACCGTCTCCAGATACGGCCGCCCTCAAGGAGCCAGCTGATAGGAAGCTGGAAAAATATCCTACAAAGTATATACACACATACGGTGGTTATACTGCGACCAGCGATCGCCATCAGCCTGGAGATGCAGTGCTGGGTTGGCTTGGTCGGATTCCCTGACTGAAAATATTTTATTCATGTAGAGCATTTAATAGGATGCATTCTATATATATGTATGTGAGATGCACAGAGGGATATTTGCTCTCTGGCATCAAGATAAGTGCGTTGTCCATATCTCCCAGAAGATGTCAGGGACACGACAGTGGTCAGGTGATACAGATCCCATACGGCAGATGGAAGTATTGCTGTATAAAGGGAAGGAGTTATTTGGGGGTCGGTCCATCGGACCTGGGGACCACAGCAACAGCTGGGAAATCCAACCTTTTTTACCCCAAGTTACATCTCAGCTAAAAAAGACACCGTCTTTTCAGCCTCAATCTTTCCTTTCCCATGAGGGCATGCAGGCAAAAGGCCAGTCATATCTGCCCAGACATAGAGGTAAGGGAAGTAGACTGCAGCAGGCAGCCCTTTCCCAGGAAAAGAAGCCCTCCACCGCGTCTGCCAAGTCCTCAGCATGACGCTGGGGCCGTGCAAGCGGACTCAAGGTGGGGGGGTAGTCTCAAGAGTCTCAGGGCGCAGTGGGATCACTCGCAAGTTGACCCCTAGATCGTACGAGTATTATCCCAGGGGTAAAGATTGGAGAGTCGAGACATCTTCTCCTCGCAGGTTCCTGAAGTCTGCTTTACCAACGGCTCCCTCCGACAGGGAGGCAGCATTGGAAACAATTCACAAGCTGTATATCCAGCAGGTGATAATCAAAGTACCCCTCCTACGACAAGGAAAAGGGTATTATTTTTCCACACTATATTGTGGTACTGAAGCCAGACGGCTTGGTGACACATAGTCTAAATCTAAAATGTTTTGAACACTTACATAAAAGGTTCAAATCGAGATAAAGTCACTCAGAGCAGTGATAGCGAACCGGAAAAAAGGGGACTATATGGTGTCCCTGGACATCAAGGATTACCTCCATGTCCAAATTTTGTCCTTCTCATCAAGGGTACCTCTGGTTCGTGGTACAGAACTGTCAATATCAGTTTCAGACGATGCCGTTTGAATTATCCACGGCACCCCGGGCCTTTTTACCAAGGTAATGGCCGAAAAGATGTTTCTTCAAAGAAAAAAGGCATCTAAATTATCCCTTACTTGCACGACCTAAAAAGGGCAAGTTCCAGAGAACAGTTGGAGGTCGGAAGAGCACTATCTAAAGTAGTTCTTCGACGGCACGACTGGATTCTAAATTTTCCAAGAATCGCAGCTGTTTTCCGACGATACGTCTGCTGTTCCTAGGGATGATTCTGGACACGGTTCAGAAAAAGGTTTTTCTTCCCGAGGAAAAAGCCAAGGAGTTATCCGACCTGTCAGGAACCTCCTAAAACCAGGAAAGGTGTCTGTACATCAATGCACAAGAGTCCTGGGAAAAATGGTGGCTTTTTACGAAGCAATTCCATTCGGCAGATTCCATGCAAGAATTTTCCAAAGGGATCTGTTGGACAAATGGTCAGGGTCGAATCCTCAGATGCACCTGCGAATAACCCTGTCGCCAAGGACAAGGGTATATCTTCTGTGGTGGTTGCAAAAGGCTCATCTATTGGAGGGCCGCAGATTCGGCATACAGGATTTGATCCTGGTGACCACGGACGCCAGCCTGAGAGGTTGGGGAGCAGTCACACAAGGAAGAAACTTCCAGGGGGTATGGACGAACCTGGAAAAGTCTCTTCACATAAACCTTCTGGTACTAAGAGCAATCTAAAATGCTCTAAGCCAGGCGGAACCACTCCTGCAAGGAAAACCGGTGTTGATTCAGTCGGACAACATCACGGCGGTCGCCCATGTAAACAGACAGGGTGGCACAAGAAGCAGGAGTGCAATGGCAGAAGCTGCCAAGATTCTTCGCTGGGCGGAGAATCACGTAATAGCACTGTCAGCAGTGTTCTTCCCGGGCGTGGCAACTGGGAAGCAGACTTCCTCAGCAGACACGATATTCACCCGGGAGAGGGGGGTCTTCATCCAGAAGTCTTCCACATGCTAATAAACTGTTGGGAAAGACCAATGGTAGACATGATGGCGTCTCGCCTCAACAAGAAACTGGACAAGTATTGCGCCAGGTCAAGAGATCCACAGGCAATAGCTGTGGACGCACTGGTAACACCTTGGGTGTACAAATCAGTATATGTGTTTCCTCCTCTGCCTCTCATACCAAAGGTATTGAAGATTATACGGTGAGGAGGAGTAAGAACAATACTAGTGGCTCCGGATTGGCCAAGAAGGACTTGGTACCCGGAACTTCAAGAGTTGGTCACGGACGAACCGTGCCCTCTACTTCTGAGAAGGGACCTGCTACAACAGGGTCCCTGTCTCTTTCAAGACTTACCGCGGCTGCGTTTGACGGCATGGCGGTTGAACGCCAGATCCTAAAAGGGAAAGGCATTCCAGAAGAAGTCATTCCTACCTTGATTAAGGCAAGGAAGGAAGTCACCGCGAAACATTATCACCGCATTTGGCGAAAATATGTCGCGTGGTGCGAGGATCGGAGTGTTCCGACGGAGGAATTTCAACTGGGTCGTTTCCTACATTTCCTACAATCAGGATTGTCTATGGGTCTCAAATTGAGATCTATTAAGGTTCAAATTTCGGCCCTGTCAATATTCTTCCAAAAAGAATTGGCCTCAGTTCCTGAGGTACAGACTTTTGTTAAAGGAGTACTGCATATACAGCCTCCTGTGGTGCCTCCGGTGGCACCGTGGGATCTAAATGTAGTTTTAGATTTCCTCAAATCCCATTGGTTTGAACCATTGAAAAAGGTGGATTTTAAATATCTCACATGGAAAGTGACTATGTTACTGGCCCTGGCTTCCGCCAGGAGAGTATCTGAATTGGCGGCTTTATCTTATAAAAGCCCTTATCTAATCTTCCATTCGGATAGGGCAGAACTGAGGACTCGTCCGCATTTTCTCCCTAAGGTGGTATCAGCGTTTCACCTGAACCAACCTATTGTGGTGCCTGCGGCCACTGGCGACTTGGAGGACTCCAAGTTGTTGGACGTTGTCAGAGCCTTAAAAATATACATTTCAAGGACGGCTGAAGTCAGAAAATCTGACTCGCTGTTGATACTATATGCACCCAACAAGTTGGGTGCCCCTGCTTCTAAGCAGACGATTGCTCGTTGGATTTGTAACACAATTCAACTTGCTCATTCTGTGGCAGGCCTGCCACAGCCTAAATCTGTTAAGGCCCATTCCACAAGGAAGGTGGGCTCATCTTGGGCGGCTGCCCGAGGGGTCTCGGCATTACAATTCTGCCGAGCAGCTACGTGGTCGGGGGAAAACACGTTTGTAAAATTCTACAAATTTGATACCCTGGCAAAAGAGGACTTGGAATTCTCTCATTCGGTGCTGCAGAGTCATCCGCACTCTCCCGCCCGTTTGGGAGCTTTGGTATAATCCCCATGGTCCTTTCAGGAACCCCAGCATCCACTTAGGACGATAGAGAAAATAAGAATTTACTTACCGATAATTCTATTTCTCGGAGTCCGTAGTGGATGCTGGGCGCCCATCCCAAGTGCGGATTATCTGCAATACTGTACATAGTTATTGTTAACAAATTCGGGTTATATTGTTAAGGAGCCATCTTTAAGAGGCTCTTTCTGTTATCATACTGTTAACTGGGTTTAGATCACAAGTTGTACGGTGTGATTGGTGTGGCTGGTATGAGTCTTACCCGGGATTCAAATTGCCTCCCTTATTGTGTACGCTCGTCCGGGCACAGTACCTAACTGGAGTCTGGAGGAGGGTCATAGGGGGAGGAGCCAGTGCACACCACCTGATCTGGTAAAAGCTTTACTTTTTTGTGCCCTGTCTCCTGCGGAGCCGCTATTCCCCATGGTCCTTTCAGGAACCCCAGCATCCACTACGGACTCCGAGAAATAGAATTATCGGTAAGTAAATTCTTATTTTCACTTGAACCAACCTATTGTAGTGCCTGCGGCTACTAGTAACGTGGAGGATTCCAAGTTGCTGGACGTAGTCAGGGCCTTGAAAATGTATGTTTCCAGGACGGCTGGAGTCAGGAAAACTGACTCGCTATTTATCCTGTATGCACCCAACAAACTGGGTGCTCCTGCTTCTAAGCAGACTATTGCTCGCTGGATTTGTAGCACAATTCAGCTGGCGCATTCTGCGGTTGGACTGCCGCGTCCTAAATCAGTTAAAGCCCATTCTACAAGGAAGGTGGGCTCATCTTGGGCGGCTGCCCGAGGGGTCTCGGCTTTACAACTTTGCCGAGCTGCTACTTGGTCAGGGGCAAACACGTTTGCAAAATTCTACAAATTTGATACCCTGGCTGAGGAGGACCTTGAGTTCTCTCATTCGGTGCTGCAGAGTCATCCGCACTCTCCCGCCCGTTTGGGAGCTTTGGTATAATCCCCATGGTCCTTTCGGAGTTCCCAGCATCCACTAGGACGTTAGAGAAAATAAGATTTTACTCACCGGTAAATCTATTTCTCGTAGTCCGTAGTGGATGCTGGGCGCCCGTCCCTAGTGCGGATTGTCTGCAATAATTGTACATAGTTATTGTTTAATAACGGGTTATTGTTATGAGCCATCTGTTGAGAGGCTCAGTTTTGTTTCATACTGTTAACTGGATATGGTAACACGTGTTGTACGGTGTGATTGGTGTGGCTGGTATGAGTCTTACCCGGGATTCAAAATCCTTCCTTATTGTGTCAGCTCTTCCGGGCACAGTATCCTAACTGAGGCTTGGAGGAGGGTCATAGTGGGAGGAGCCAGTGCACACCAGGTAGTCTAAAAGCTTTCTTTTAGTTGTGCCCAGACTCCTGCGGAGCCGCTATTCCCCATGGTCCTTTCGGAGTTCCCAGCATCCACTACGGACTACGAGAAATAGATTTACCGGTGAGTAAAATCTTATTTTCCTTGTCTCTCCTGTATGTATGTCTGATGGTCTGTATTCCCTGTACTACCGGCCCTTTCCTTGTCTCTCCTGTATTCCCTGTACTACTGGCCCTTTCCTTGTCTCTCCTGTATTCCCTGTACTACTGGTCCTTTCCTTGTCTCTCCTGTATGTATGCCTGATGGCCTGTATTCCTTGTACTACTGGCCCTTTCCTGGTCTCTGCTGTATGTATGCCTGATGGCCTGTATTCCCTGTACTACTGGCCTTTTCCTTGTCTCTCCTGTATGTATGCCTGATGGCCTGTATTCCCTGTACTACTGGCCCTTTCCTTGTCTCTCCTGTATTCCCTGTACTACTGGCCCTTTCCTTGTCTCTCCTGTATTCCCTGTACTACTGGCCCTTTCCTTGTCTCTCCTGTATTCCCTGTACTACTGGCCCTTTCCTTGTCTCTCCTGTATTCCCTGTACTACTGGCCCTTTCCTTGTCTCTCCTGTATTCCCTGTACTACTGGCCCTTTCCTTGTCTCTCCTGTATTCCCTGTACTACTGGCCCTTTCCTTGTCTCTCCTGTATGTATGCCTGATGGCCTGTATTCCCTGCACTACTGGCCCTTTCCTTGTCTCTCCTGTATGTATGTCTGATGGCCTGTATTCCCTGCACTACTGGCCCTTTCCTTGTCTCTCCTGTATGTATGCCTGATGGCCTGTATTCCCTGTACTACTGGCCCTTTCCTTGTCTCTCCTGTATGTATGCCTGATGGCCTGTATTCCCTGTACTACTACCCCTTTCCTTGTCTCTCCTGTATGTATGTCTGATGGCCTGTATACCCTGTACTACTACCCCTTTCCTTGTCTCTCCTGTATGTATGTCTGATGGCCTGTATTCCCTGTACTACTGGCCCCTTCCTGGTCTCTCCTGTATGTATGCCTGATGGCCTGTATTCCCTGTACTACTGGCCCTTTCCTTGTCTCTCCTGTATTCCCTGTACTACTGGCCCTTTCCTTGTCTCTCCTGTATACCCTGTACTACTGGCCCTTTCCTTGTCTCTCCTGTATACCCTGTACTACTGGCCCTTTCCTGGTCTCTCCTGTATTCCCTGTACTACTGGCCCTTTCCTGGTCTCTCCTGTATTCCCTGTACTACTGGCCCTTTCCTGGTCTCTCCTGTATGTATGCCTGATGGCCTGTATTCCCTGCACTACTGGCCCTTTCCTCGTCTCTCCTGTATGTATGCCTGATGGCCTGTATTCCCTGCACTACTGGCCCTTTCCTGGTTTCTCCTGTATGTATGTCTGATGGCCTCTATTCCCTGTACTACTGGCCCTTTCCTTGTCTCTCCTGTATGTATGCCTGATGGCCTGTATTCCCTGTACTACTGGCCCTTTCCTTGTCTCTCCTGTATGTATGCCTGATGGCCTGTATTCCCTGTACTACTACCCCTTTCCTTGTCTCTCCTGTATGTATGTCTGATGGCCTGTATACCATGTACTACTACCCCTTTCCTTGTCTCTCCTGTATGTATGTCTGATGGCCTGTATTCCCTGTACTACTGGCCCTTTCCTTGTCTCTCCTGTATTCCCTGTGCTACTGGTCCTTTCCTTGTCTCTCCTGTATTCCCTGTACTACTGGCCCTTTCCTTGTCTCTCCTGTATTCCCTGTACTACTGGCCCTTTCCTTGTCTCTCCTGTATTCCCTGTACTACTGGCCCTTTCCTTGTCTCTCCTGTATGTATGTCTGATGGCCTGTATTCCCTGTACTACTGGCCCTTACCTTGTCTCTCCTGTATTCCCTGTACTACTGGCCCTTTCCTTGTCTCTCCTGTATGTATGCCTGATGGCCTGTATTCCCTGTACTACTACCCCTTTCCTTGTCTCTCCTGTATTCCCTGTACTACTGGTCCTTTCCTTGTCTCTCCTGTATTCCCTGTACTACTGGCCCTTTCCTTGTCTCTCCTGTATGTATGCCTGATGGCCTGTATTCCCTGTACTACTGGTACTTTCCTTGTCTCTCCTGTATTCCCTGTACTACTGGCCCTTTCCTTGTCTCTCCTGTATTCCCTGTACTACTGGCCCTTTCCTTGTCTCTCCTGTATTCCCTGTGCTACTGGTCCTTTCCTTGTCTCTCCTGTATTCCCTGTGCTACTGGTCCTTTCCTTGTCTCTCCTGTATTCCCTGTACTACTGGCCCTTTCCTGGTCTCTCCTGTATTCCCTGTACTACTGGCCCTTTCCTTGTCTCTCCTGTATTCCCTGTACTACTGGCCCTTTCCTTGTCTCTCCTGTATTCCCTGTACTACTGGCCCTTTCCTTGTCTCTCCTGTATGTATGTCTGATGGCCTGTATTCCCTGTACTACTGGCCCTTACCTGGTCTCTCCTGTATTCCCTGTACTACTGGCCCTTTCCTTGTCTCTCCTGTATGTATGCCTGATGGCCTGTATTCCCTGTACTACTACCCCTTTCCTTGTCTCTCCTGTATTCCCTGTACTACTGGTCCTTTCCTTGTCTCTCCTGTATTCCCTGTACTACTGGCCCTTTCCTTGTCTCTCCTGTATGTATGCCTGATGGCCTGTATTCCCTGTACTACTGGTACTTTCCTTGTCTCTCCTGTATTCCCTGTACTACTGGCCCTTTCCTTGTCTCTCCTGTATTCCCTGTACTACTGGCCCTTTCCTTGTCTCTCCTGTATTCCCTGTGCTACTGGTCCTTTCCTTGTCTCTCCTGTATTCCCTGTGCTACTGGTCCTTTCCTTGTCTCTCCTGTATTCCCTGTGCTACTGGTCCTTTCCTTGTCTCTCCTGTATTCCCTGTGCTACTGGTCCTTTCCTTGTCTCTCCTGTATTCCCTGTACTACTGGCCCTTTCCTTGTCTCTCCTGTATTCCCTGTGCTACTGGTCCTTTCCTTGTCTCTCCTGTATTCCCTGTGCTACTGGTCCTTTCCTTGTCTCTCCTGTATTCCCTGTACTACTGGCCCTTTCCTTGTCTCTCCTGTATTCCCTGTACTACTGGCCCTTTCCTTGTCTCTCCTGTATTCCCTGTACTACTGGCCCTTTCCTTGTCTCTCCTGTATTCCCTGTACTACTGGCCCTTTCCTTGTCTCTCCTGTATGTATGTCTGATGGCCTGTATTCCCTGTACTACTGGCCCTTACCTTGTCTCTCCTGTATTCCCTGTACTACTGGCCCTTTCCTTGTCTCTCCTGTATGTATGCCTGATGGCCTGTATTCCCTGTACTACTACCCCTTTCCTTGTCTCTCCTGTATTCCCTGTACTACTGGTCCTTTCCTTGTCTCTCCTGTATTCCCTGTACTACTGGCCCTTTCCTTGTCTCTCCTGTATGTATGCCTGATGGCCTGTATTCCCTGTACTACTGGTCCTTTCCTTGTCTCTCCTGTATTCCCTGTACTACTGGCCCTTTCCTTGTCTCTCCTGTATTCCCTGTGCTACTGGTCCTTTCCTTGTCTCTCCTGTATTCCCTGTACTACTGGCCCTTTCCTTGTCTCTCCTGTATTCCCTGTACTACTGGCCCTTTCCTTGTCTCTCCTGTATTCCCTGTACTACTGGCCCTTTCCTTGTCTCTCCTGTATTCCCTGTACTACTGGCCCTTTCCTTGTCTCTCCTGTATTCCCTGTACTACTGGCCCTTTCCTTGTCTCTCCTGTATTCCCTGTACTACTGGCCCTTTCCTTGTCTCTCCTGTATTCCCTGTACTACTGGCCCTTTCCTTGTCTCTCCTGTATTCCCTGTACTACTGGCCCTTTCCTTGTCTCTCCTGTATTCCCTGTACTACTGGCCCTTTCCTTGTCTCTCCTGTATTCCCTGTACTACTGGTCCTTTCCTTGTCTCTCCTGTATTCCCTGTACTACTACCCCTTTCCTGGTCTCTCCTGTATGTATGCCTGATAGCCTGTACTACTGGCCCTTTCCTTGTCTCTCCTGTATGTATGTCTGATGGTCTGTATTCCCTGTACTACTGGCCCTTTCCATGTCTCTCCTGTATTCCCTGTACTACTGGCCCTTTCCTTGTCTCTCCTGTATTCCCTGTACTACTGGCCCTTTCCTTGTCTCTCCTGTATGTATGTCTGATGGCCTGTATACCCTGTAGTACTGGCCCTTTCCTTGTCTCTCCTGTATGTATGTTTGATGGCCTGTATTCCCTGTACTACTACCCCTTTCCTTGTCTCTCCTGTATGTATGCCTGATGGCCTGTATTCCCTGTACTACTGGCCCTTTCCTTGTCTCTCCTGTATGTATGCCTGATGGCCTGTATTCCCTGTACTACTGGCCCTTTCCTTGTCTCTCCTGTATTCCCTGTACTACTGGCCCTTTCCTTGTCTCTCCTGTATTCCCTGTACTACTACCCCTTTCCTTGTCTCGCCTGTATGTATGTCTGATGGTCTGTATTCCCTGTACTACTGGCCCTTTCCTTGTCTCTCCTGTATTCCCTGCACTACTGGCCCTTTCCTTGTCTCTCCTGTATTCCCTGTACTACTGGCCCTTTCCTTGTCTCTCATGTATTCCCTGTACTACTGGCCCTTTCCTTGTCTCTCCTGTATTCCCTGTGCTACTGGTACTTTCCTTGTCTCTCCTGTATTCCCTGTGCTACTGGTCCTTTCCTTGTCTCTCCTGTATTCCCTGTACTACTGGCCCTTTCCTTGTCTCTCCTGTATTCCCTGTACTACTGGCCCTTTCCTTGTCTCTCCTGTATTCCCTGTACTACTGGCCCTTTCCTTGTCTCTCCTGTATTCCCTGTACTACTGGCCCTTTCCTTGTCTCTCCTGTATGTATGTCTGATGGCCTGTATTCCCTGTACTACTGGCCCTTACCTTGTCTCTCCTGTATTCCCTGTACTACTGGCCCTTTCCTTGTCTCTCCTGTATGTATGCCTGATGGCCTGTATTCCCTGTACTACTACCCCTTTCCTTGTCTCTCCTGTATTCCCTGTACTACTGGTCCTTTCCTTGTCTCTCCTGTATTCCCTGTACTACTGGCCCTTTCCTTGTCTCTCCTGTATGTATGCCTGATGGCCTGTATTCCCTGTACTACTGGTACTTTCCTTGTCTCTCCTGTATTCCCTGTACTACTGGCCCTTTCCTTGTCTCTCCTGTATTCCCTGTACTACTGGCCCTTTCCTTGTCTCTCCTGTATTCCCTGTGCTACTGATCCTTTCCTTGTCTCTCCTGTATTCCCTGTGCTACTGGTTCTTTCCTTGTCTCTCCTGTATTCCCTGTACTACTGGCCCTTTCCTTGTCTCTCCTGTATTCCCTGTACTACTGGCCCTTTCCTTGTCTCTCCTGTATGTATGTCTGATGGCCTGTATTCCCTGTACTACTGGCCCTTACCTTGTCTCTCCTGTATTCCCTGTACTACTGGCCCTTTCCTTGTCTCTCCTGTATGTATGCCTGATGGCCTGTATTCCCTGTACTACTACCCCTTTCCTTGTCTCTCCTGTATTCCCTGTACTACTGGTCCTTTCCTTGTCTCTCCTGTATTCCCTGTACTACTGGCCCTTTCCTTGTCTCTCCTGTATGTATGCCTGATGGCCTGTATTCCCTGTACTACTGGTACTTTCCTTGTCTCTCCTGTATTCCCTGTACTACTGGCCCTTTCCTTGTCTCTCCTGTATTCCCTGTACTACTGGCCCTTTCCTTGTCTCTCCTGTATTCCCTGTGCTACTGGCCCTTTCCTTGTCTCTCCTGTATTCCCTGTGCTACTGGTCCTTTCCTTGTCTCTCCTGTATTCCCTGTGCTACTGGTCCTTTCCTTGTCTCTCCTGTATTCCCTGTGCTACTGGTCCTTTCCTTGTCTCTCCTGTATTCCCTGTGCTACTGGTCCTTTCCTTGTCTCTCCTGTATTCCCTGTACTACTGGCCCTTTCCTTGTCTCTCCTGTATTCCCTGTGCTACTGGTCCTTTCCTTGTCTCTCCTGTATTCCCTGTGCTACTGGTCCTTTCCTTGTCTCTCCTGTATTCCCTGTACTACTGGCCCTTTCCTTGTCTCTCCTGTATTCCCTGTACTACTGGCCCTTTCCTTGTCTCTCCTGTATTCCCTGTACTACTGGCCCTTTCCTTGTCTCTCCTGTATTCCCTGTACTACTGGCCCTTTCCTTGTCTCTCCTGTATGTATGTCTGATGGCCTGTATTCCCTGTACTACTGGCCCTTACCTTGTCTCTCCTGTATTCCCTGTACTACTGGCCCTTTCCTTGTCTCTCCTGTATGTATGCCTGATGGCCTGTATTCCCTGTACTACTACCCCTTTCCTTGTCTCTCCTGTATTCCCTGTACTACTGGTCCTTTCCTTGTCTCTCCTGTATTCCCTGTACTACTGGCCCTTTCCTTGTCTCTCCTGTATGTATGCCTGATGGCCTGTATTCCCTGTACTACTGGTCCTTTCCTTGTCTCTCCTGTATTCCCTGTACTACTGGCCCTTTCCTTGTCTCTCCTGTATTCCCTGTGCTACTGGTCCTTTCCTTGTCTCTCCTGTATTCCCTGTACTACTGGCCCTTTCCTTGTCTCTCCTGTATTCCCTGTACTACTGGCCCTTTCCTTGTCTCTCCTGTATTCCCTGTACTACTGGCCCTTTCCTTGTCTCTCCTGTATTCCCTGTACTACTGGCCCTTTCCTTGTCTCTCCTGTATTCCCTGTACTACTGGCCCTTTCCTTGTCTCTCCTGTATTCCCTGTACTACTGGCCCTTTCCTTGTCTCTCCTGTATTCCCTGTACTACTGGCCCTTTCCTTGTCTCTCCTGTATTCCCTGTACTACTGGCCCTTTCCTTGTCTCTCCTGTATTCCCTGTACTACTGGTCCTTTCCTTGTCTCTCCTGTATTCCCTGTACTACTACCCCTTTCCTGGTCTCTCCTGTATGTATGCCTGATAGCCTGTACTACTGGCCCTTTCCTTGTCTCTCCTGTATGTATGTCTGATGGTCTGTATTCCCTGTACTACTGGCCCTTTCCATGTCTCTCCTGTATTCCCTGTACTACTGGCCCTTTCCTTGTCTCTCCTGTATTCCCTGTACTACTGGCCCTTTCCTTGTCTCTCCTGTATGTATGTCTGATGGCCTGTATACCCTGTAGTACTGGCCCTTTCCTTGTCTCTCCTGTATGTATGTTTGATGGCCTGTATTCCCTGTACTACTACCCCTTTCCTTGTCTCTCCTGTATGTATGCCTGATGGCCTGTATTCCCTGTACTACTGGCCCTTTCCTTGTCTCTCCTGTATGTATGCCTGATGGCCTGTATTCCCTGTACTACTGGCCCTTTCCTTGTCTCTGCTGTATTCCCTGTACTACTGGCCCTTTCCTTGTCTCTCCTGTATTCCCTGTACTACTACCCCTTTCCTTGTCTCGCCTGTATGTATGTCTGATGGTCTGTATTCCCTGTACTACTGGCCCTTTCCTTGTCTCTCCTGTATTCCCTGCACTACTGGCCCTTTCCTTGTCTCTCCTGTATTCCCTGTACTACTGGCCCTTTCCTTGTCTCTCCTGTATTCCCTGTACTACTGGCCCTTTCCTTGTCTCTCCTGTATTCCCTGTACTACTGGCCCTTTCCTTGTCTCTCCTGTATTCCCTGTGCTACTGGTCCTTTCCTTGTCTCTCCTGTATTCCCTGTGCTACTGGTCCTTTCCTTGTCTCTCCTGTATTCCCTGTACTACTGGCCCTTTCCTTGTCTCTCCTGTATTCCCTGTACTACTGGCCCTTTCCTTGTCTCTCCTGTATTCCCTGTACTACTGGCCCTTTCCTTGTCTCTCCTGTATTCCCTGTACTACTGGCCCTTTCCTTGTCTCTCCTGTATGTATGTCTGATGGCCTGTATTCCCTGTACTACTGGCCCTTACCTTGTCTCTCCTGTATTCCCTGTACTACTGGCCCTTTCCTTGTCTCTCCTGTATGTATGCCTGATGGCCTGTATTCCCTGTACTACTACCCCTTTCCTTGTCTCTCCTGTATTCCCTGTACTACTGGTCCTTTCCTTGTCTCTCCTGTATTCCCTGTACTACTGGCCCTTTCCTTGTCTCTCCTGTATGTATGCCTGATGGCCTGTATTCCCTGTACTACTGGTACTTTCCTTGTCTCTCCTGTATTCCCTGTACTACTGGCCCTTTCCTTGTCTCTCCTGTATTCCCTGTACTACTGGCCCTTTCCTTGTCTCTCCTGTATTCCCTGTGCTACTGGTCCTTTCCTTGTCTCTCCTGTATTCCCTGTGCTACTGGTCCTTTCCTTGTCTCTCCTGTATTCCCTGTACTACTGGCCCTTTCCTTGTCTCTCCTGTATTCCCTGTGCTACTGGTCCTTTCCTTGTCTCTCCTGTATTCCCTGTGCTACTGGTCCTTTCCTTGTCTCTCCTGTATTCCCTGTACTACTGGCCCTTACCTTGTCTCTCCTGTATTCCCTGTACTACTGGCCCTTTCCTTGTCTCTCCTGTATGTATGTCTGATGGCCTGTATTCCCTGTACTACTGGCCCTTACCTTGTCTCTCCTGTATTCCCTGTACTACTGGCCCTTTCCTTGTCTCTCCTGTATGTATGCCTGATGGCCTGTATTCCCTGTACTACTACCCCTTTCCTTGTCTCTCCTGTATTCCCTGTACTACTGGTCCTTTCCTTGTCTCTCCTGTATTCCCTGTGCTACTGGTCCTTTCCTTGTCTCTCCTGTATTCCCTGTACTACTGGCCCTTTCCTTGTCTCTCCTGTATTCCCTGTACTACTGGCCCTTTCCTTGTCTCTCCTGTATTCCCTGTACTACTGGCCCTTTCCTTGTCTCTCCTGTATTCCCTGTACTACTGGCCCTTTCCTTGTCTCTCCTGTATTCCCTGTACTACTGGCCATTTCCTTGTCTCTCCTGTATTCCCTGTACTACTGGCCCTTTCCTTGTCTCTCCTGTATTCCCTGTACTACTGGCCCTTTCCTTGTCTCTCCTGTATTCCCTGTACTACTGGTCCTTTCCTTGTCTCTCCTGTATTCCCTGTACTACTACCCCTTTCCTGGTCTCTCCTGAATGTATGCCTGATAGCCTGTACTACTGGCCCTTTCCTTGTCTCTCCTGTATGTATGTCTGATGGTCTGTATTCCCTGTACTACTGGCCCTTTCCATGTCTCTCCTGTATTCCCTGTACTACTGGCCCTTTCCTTGTCTCTCCTGTATTCCCTGTACTACTGGCCCTTTCCTTGTCTCTCCTGTATGTATGTCTGATGGCCTGTATACCCTGTAGTACTGGCCCTTTCCTTGTCTCTCCTGTATGTATGTTTGATGGCCTGTATTCCCTGTACTACTACCCCTTTCCTTGTCTCTCCTGTATGTAT
Source organism: Pseudophryne corroboree (assembly GCF_028390025.1). Lineage (NCBI taxonomy): Eukaryota > Metazoa > Chordata > Amphibia > Anura > Myobatrachidae > Pseudophryne > Pseudophryne corroboree. The sequence continues at coordinate 441,716,667 of NC_086451.1, forward strand.
GCCTGATGGCCTGTATTCCCTGTACTACTGGCCCTTTCCTTGTCTCTCCTGTATGTATGCCTGATGGCCTGTATTCCCTGTACTACTGGCCCTTTCCTTGTCTCTGCTGTATTCCCTGTACTACTGGCCCTTTCCTTGTCTCTCCTGTATTCCCTGTACTACTGGCCCTTTCCTTGTCTCTCCTGTATTCCCTGTACTACTGGCCCTTTCCTTGTCTCTCCTGTATTCCCTGTGCTACTGGTCCTTTCCTTGTCTCTCCTGTATTCCCTGTGCTACTGGTCCTTTCCTTGTCTCTCCTGTATTCCCTGTACTACTGGCCCTTTCCTTGTCTCTCCTGTATTCCCTGTACTACTGGCCCTTTCCTTGTCTCTCCTGTATTCCCTGTACTACTGGCCCTTTCCTTGTCTCTCCTGTATTCCCTGTACTACTGGCCCTTTCCTTGTCTCTCCTGTATGTATGTCTGATGGCCTGTATTCCCTGTACTACTGGCCCTTACCTTGTCTCTCCTGTATTCCCTGTACTACTGGCCCTTTCCTTGTCTCTCCTGTATGTATGCCTGATGGCCTGTATTCCCTGTACTACTACCCCTTTCCTTGTCTCTCCTGTATTCCCTGTACTACTGGTCCTTTCCTTGTCTCTCCTGTATTCCCTGTACTACTGGCCCTTTCCTTGTCTCTCCTGTATGTATGCCTGATGGCCTGTATTCCCTGTACTACTGGTACTTTCCTTGTCTCTCCTGTATTCCCTGTACTACTGGCCCTTTCCTCGTCTCTCCTGTATTCCCTGTACTACTGGCCCTTTCCTTGTCTCTCCTGTATTCCCTGTGCTACTGGTCCTTTCCTTGTCTCTCCTGTATTCCCTGTGCTACTGGTCCTTTCCTTGTCTCTCCTGTATTCCCTGTACTACTGGCCCTTTCCTTGTCTCTCCTGTATTCCCTGTACTACTGGCCCTTTCCTTGTCTCTCCTGTATTCCCTGTACTACTGGCCCTTTCCTTGTCTCTCCTGTATTCCCTGTACTACTGGCCCTTTCCTTGTCTCTCCTGTATGTATGTCTGATGGCCTGTATTCCCTGTACTACTGGCCCTTACCTTGTCTCTCCTGTATTCCCTGTACTACTGGCCCTTTCCTTGTCTCTCCTGTATGTATGCCTGATGGCCTGTATTCCCTGTACTACTACCCCTTTCCTTGTCTCTCCTGTATTCCCTGTACTACTGGTCCTTTCCTTGTCTCTCCTGTATTCCCTGTACTACTGGCCCTTTCCTTGTCTCTCCTGTATGTATGCCTGATGGCCTGTATTCCCTGTACTACTGGTACTTTCCTTGTCTCTCCTGTATTCCCTGTACTACTGGCCCTTTCCTTGTCTCTCCTGTATTCCCTGTACTACTGGCCCTTTCCTTGTCTCTCCTGTATTCCCTGTACTACTGGCCCTTTCCTTGTCTCTCCTGTATGTATGTCTGATGGCCTGTATTCCCTGTGCTACTGGCCCTTTCCTTGTCTCTCCTGTATTCCCTGTGCTACTGGTCCTTTCCTTGTCTCTCCTGTATTCCCTGTGCTACTGGTCCTTTCCTTGTCTCTCCTGTATTCCCTGTGCTACTGGTCCTTTCCTTGTCTCTCCTGTATTCCCTGTGCTACTGGTCCTTTCCTTGTCTCTCCTGTATTCCCTGTACTACTGGCCCTTTCCTTGTCTCTCCTGTATTCCCTGTGCTACTGGTCCTTTCCTTGTCTCTCCTGTATTCCCTGTGCTACTGGTCCTTTCCTTGTCTCTCCTGTATTCCCTGTACTACTGGCCCTTTCCTTGTCTCTCCTGTATTCCCTGTACTACTGGCCCTTTCCTTGTCTCTCCTGTATTCCCTGTACTACTGGCCCTTTCCTTGTCTCTCCTGTATTCCCTGTACTACTGGCCCTTTCCTTGTCTCTCCTGTATGTATGTCTGATGGCCTGTATTCCCTGTACTACTGGCCCTTACCTTGTCTCTCCTGTATTCCCTGTACTACTGGCCCTTTCCTTGTCTCTCCTGTATGTATGCCTGATGGCCTGTATTCCCTGTACTACTACCCCTTTCCTTGTCTCTCCTGTATTCCCTGTACTACTGGTCCTTTCCTTGTCTCTCCTGTATTCCCTGTACTACTGGCCCTTTCCTTGTCTCTCCTGTATGTATGCCTGATGGCCTGTATTCCCTGTACTACTGGTCCTTTCCTTGTCTCTCCTGTATTCCCTGTACTACTGGCCCTTTCCTTGTCTCTCCTGTATTCCCTGTGCTACTGGTCCTTTCCTTGTCTCTCCTGTATTCCCTGTACTACTGGCCCTTTCCTTGTCTCTCCTGTATTCCCTGTACTACTGGCCCTTTCCTTGTCTCTCCTGTATTCCCTGTACTACTGGCCCTTTCCTTGTCTCTCCTGTATTCCCTGTACTACTGGCCCTTTCCTTGTCTCTCCTGTATTCCCTGTACTACTGGCCCTTTCCTTGTCTCTCCTGTATTCCCTGTACTACTGGCCCTTTCCTTGTCTCTCCTGTATTCCCTGTACTACTGGCCCTTTCCTTGTCTCTCCTGTATTCCCTGTACTACTGGCCCTTTCCTTGTCTCTCCTGTATTCCCTGTACTACTGGTCCTTTCCTTGTCTCTCCTGTATTCCCTGTACTACTACCCCTTTCCTGGTCTCTCCTGTATGTATGCCTGATAGCCTGTACTACTGGCCCTTTCCTTGTCTCTCCTGTATGTATGTCTGATGGTCTGTATTCCCTGTACTACTGGCCCTTTCCATGTCTCTCCTGTATTCCCTGTACTACTGGCCCTTTCCTTGTCTCTCCTGTATTCCCTGTACTACTGGCCCTTTCCTTGTCTCTCCTGTATGTATGTCTGATGGCCTGTATACCCTGTAGTACTGGCCCTTTCCTTGTCTCTCCTGTATGTATGTTTGAAGGCCTGTATTCCCTGTACTACTACCCCTTTCCTTGTCTCTCCTGTATGTATGCCTGATGGCCTGTATTCCCTGTACTACTGGCCCTTTCCTTGTCTCTCCTGTATGTATGCCTGATGGCCTGTATTCCCTGTACTACTGGCCCTTTCCTTGTCTCTGCTGTATTCCCTGTACTACTGGCCCTTTCCTTGTCTCTCCTGTATTCCCTGTACTGCTACCCCTTTCCTTGTCTCGCCTGTATGTATGTCTGATGGTCTGTATTCCCTGTACTACTGGCCCTTTCCTTGTCTCTCCTGTATTCCCTGCACTACTGGCCCTTTCCTTGTCTCTCCTGTATTCCCTGTACTACTGGCCCTTTCCTTGTCTCTCCTGTATTCCCTGTACTACTGGCCCTTTCCTTGTCTCTCCTGTATTCCCTGTGCTACTGGTCCTTTCCTTGTCTCTCCTGTATTCCCTGTGCTACTGGTCCTTTCCTTGTCTCTCCTGTATTCCCTGTACTACTGGCCCTTTCCTTGTCTCTCCTGTATTCCCTGTACTACTGGCCCTTTCCTTGTCTCTCCTGTATTCCCTGTACTACTGGCCCTTTCCTTGTCTCTCCTGTATTCCCTGTACTACTGGCCCTTTCCTTGTCTCTCCTGTATGTATGTCTGATGGCCTGTATTCCCTGTACTACTGGCCCTTACCTTGTCTCTCCTGTATTCCCTGTACTACTGGCCCTTTCCTTGTCTCTCCTGTATGTATGCCTGATGGCCTGTATTCCCTGTACTACTACCCCTTTCCTTGTCTCTCCTGTATTCCCTGTACTACTGGTCCTTTCCTTGTCTCTCCTGTATTCCCTGTACTACTGGCCCTTTCCTTGTCTCTCCTGTATGTATGCCTGATGGCCTGTATTCCCTGTACTACTACCCCTTTCCTTGTCTCTCCTGTATTCCCTGTACTACTGGTCCTTTCCTTGTCTCTCCTGTATTCCCTGTACTACTGGCCCTTTCCTTGTCTCTCCTGTATTCCCTGTACTACTGGCCCTTTCCTTGTCTCTCCTGTATTCCCTGTGCTACTGGTCCTTTCCTTGTCTCTCCTGTATTCCCTGTGCTACTGGTCCTTTCCTTGTCTCTCCTGTATTCCCTGTACTACTGGCCCTTTCCTTGTCTCTCCTGTATTCCCTGTACTACTGGCCCTTTCCTTGTCTCTCCTGTATTCCCTGTACTACTGGCCCTTTCCTTGTCTCTCCTGTATTCCCTGTACTACTGGCCCTTTCCTTGTCTCTCCTGTATGTATGTCTGATGGCCTGTATTCCCTGTACTACTGGCCCTTACCTTGTCTCTCCTGTATTCCCTGTACTACTGGCCCTTTCCTTGTCTCTCCTGTATGTATGCCTGATGGCCTGTATTCCCTGTACTACTACCCCTTTCCTTGTCTCTCCTGTATTCCCTGTACTACTGGTCCTTTCCTTGTCTCTCCTGTATTCCCTGTACTACTGGCCCTTTCCTTGTCTCTCCTGTATGTATGCCTGATGGCCTGTATTCCCTGTACTACTGGTCCTTTCCTTGTCTCTCCTGTATTCCCTGTACTACTGGCCCTTTCCTTGTCTCTCCTGTATTCCCTGTGCTACTGGTCCTTTCCTTGTCTCTCCTGTATTCCCTGTACTACTGGCCCTTTCCTTGTCTCTCCTGTATTCCCTGTACTACTGGCCCTTTCCTTGTCTCTCCTGTATTCCCTGTACTACTGGCCCTTTCCTTGTCTCTCCTGTATTCCCTGTACTACTGGCCCTTTCCTTGTCTCTCCTGTATTCCCTGTACTACTGGCCCTTTCCTTGTCTCTCCTGTATTCCCTGTACTACTGGCCCTTTCCTTGTCTCTCCTGTATTCCCTGTACTACTGGCCCTTTCCTTGTCTCTCCTGTATTCCCTGTACTACTGGCCCTTTCCTTGTCTCTCCTGTATTCCCTGTACTACTGGCCCTTTCCTTGTCTCTCCTGTATTCCCTGTACTACTGGCCCTTTCCTTGTCTCTCCTGTATTCCCTGTACTACTGGCCCTTTCCTTGTCTCTCCTGTATTCCCTGTACTACTGGCCCTTTCCTTGTCTCTCCTGTATTCCCTGTACTACTGGTCCTTTCTTTGTCTCTCCTGTATTCCCTGTACTACTACCCCTTTCCTGGTCTCTCCTGTATGTATGCCTGATAGCCTGTACTACTGGCCCTTTCCTTGTCTCTCCTGTATATATGTCTGATGGTCTGTATTCCCTGTACTACTGGCCCTTTCCATGTCTCTCCTGTATTCCCTGTACTACTGGCCCTTTCCTTGTCTCTCCTGTATTCCCTGTACTACTGGCCCTTTCCTCGTCTCTCCTGTATGTATGTCTGATGGCCTGTATACCCTGTAGTACTGGCCCTTTCCTTGTCTCTCCTGTATGTATGTTTGATGGCCTGTATTCCCTGTACTACTACCCCTTTCCTTGTCTCTCCTGTATGTATGCCTGATGGCCTGTATTCCCTGTACTACTGGCCCTTTCCTTGTCTCTCCTGTATGTATGCCTGATGGCCTGTATTCCCTGTACTACTGGCCCTTTCCTTGTCTCTGCTGTATTCCCTGTACTACTGGCCCTTTCCTTGTCTCTCCTGTATTCCCTGTACTACTACCCCTTTCCTTGTCTCGCCTGTATGTATGTCTGATGGTCTGTATTCCCTGTACTACTGGCCCTTTCCTTGTCTCTCCTGTATTCCCTGCACTACTGGCCCTTTCCTTGTCTCTCCTGTATTCCCTGTACTACTGGCCCTTTCCTTGTCTCTCCTGTATTCCCTGTACTACTGGCCCTTTCCTTGTCTCTCCTGTATTCCCTGTGCTACTGGTCCTTTCCTTGTCTCTCCTGTATTCCCTGTGCTACTGGTCCTTTCCTTGTCTCTCCTGTATTCCCTGTACTACTGGCCCTTTCCTTGTCTCTCCTGTATTCCCTGTACTACTGGCCCTTTCCTTGTCTCTCCTGTATTCCCTGTACTACTGGCCCTTTCCTTGTCTCTCCTGTATTCCCTGTACTACTGGCCCTTTCCTTGTCTCTCCTGTATGTATGTCTGATGGCCTGTATTCCCTGTACTACTGGCCCTTACCTTGTCTCTCCTGTATTCCCTGTACTACTGGCCCTTTCCTTGTCTCTCCTGTATGTATGCCTGATGGCCTGTATTCCCTGTACTACTACCCCTTTCCTTGTCTCTCCTGTATTCCCTGTACTACTGGTCCTTTCCTTGTCTCTCCTGTATTCCCTGTACTACTGGCCCTTTCCTTGTCTCTCCTGTATGTATGCCTGATGGCCTGTATTCCCTGTACTACTGGTACTTTCCTTGTCTCTCCTGTATTCCCTGTACTACTGGCCCTTTCCTTGTCTCTCCTGTATTCCCTGTACTACTGGCCCTTTCCTTGTCTCTCCTGTATTCCCTGTGCTACTGGTCCTTTCCTTGTCTCTCCTGTATTCCCTGTGCTACTGGTCCTTTCCTTGTCTCTCCTGTATTCCCTGTACTACTGGCCCTTTCCTTGTCTCTCCTGTATTCCCTGTACTACTGGCCCTTTCCTTGTCTCTCCTGTATTCCCTGTACTACTGGCCCTTTCCTTGTCTCTCCTGTATTCCCTGTACTACTGGCCCTTTCCTTGTCTCTCCTGTATGTATGTCTGATGGCCTGTATTCCCTGTACTACTGGCCCTTACCTTGTCTCTCCTGTATTCCTTGTACTACTGGCCCTTTCCTTGTCTCTCCTGTATGTATGCTTGATGGCCTGTATTCCCTGTACTACTACCCCTTTCCTTGTCTCTCCTGTATTCCCTGTACTACTGGTCCTTTCCTTGTCTCTCCTGTATTCCCTGTACTACTGGCCCTTTCCTTGTCTCTCCTGTATGTATGCCTGATGGCCTGTATTCCCTGTACTACTGGTCCTTTCCTTGTCTCTCCTGTATTCCCTGTACTACTGGCCCTTTCCTTGTCTCTCCTGTATTCCCTGTGCTACTGGTCCTTTCCTTGTCTCTCCTGTATTCCCTGTACTACTGGCCCTTTCCTTGTCTCTCCTGTATTCCCTGTACTACTGGCCCTTTCCTTGTCTCTCCTGTATTCCCTGTACTACTGGCCCTTTCCTTGTCTCTCCTGTATTCCCTGTACTACTGGCCCTTTCCTTGTCTCTCCTGTATTCCCTGTACTACTGGCCCTTTCCTTGTCTCTCCTGTATTCCCTGTACTACTGGCCCTTTCCTTGTCTCTCCTGTATTCCCTTTACTACTGGTCCTTTCCTTGTCTCTCCTGTATTCCCTGTACTACTACCCCTTTCCTGGTCTCTCCTGTATGTATGCCTGATAGCCTGTACTACTGGCCCTTTCCTTGTCTCTCCTGTATGTATGTCTGATGGTCTGTATTCCCTGTACTACTGGCCCTTTCCATGTCTCTCCTGTATTCCCTGTACTACTGGCCCTTTCCTTGTCTCTCCTGTATTCCCTGTACTACTGGCCCTTTCCTTGTCTCTCCTGTATGTATGTCTGATGGCCTGTATACCCTGTAGTACTGGCCCTTTCCTTGTCTCTCCTGTATGTATGTTTGATGGCCTGTATTCCCTGTACTACTACCCCTTTCCTTGTCTCTCCTGTATTCCCTGTACTACTACCCCTTTCCTTGTCTCTCCTGTATGTATGCCTGATGGCCTGTATTCCCTGTACTACTGGCCCTTTCCTTGTCTCTCCTGTATGTATGCCTGATGGCCTGTATTCCCTGTACTACTGGCCCTTTCCTTGTCTCTGCTGTATTCCCTGTACTACTGGCCCTTTCCTTGTCTCTCCTGTATTCCCTGTACTACTACACCTTTCCTTGTCTCGCCTGTATGTATGTCTGATGGTCTGTATTCCCTGTACTACTGGCCCTTTCCTTGTCTCTCCTGTATTCCCTGCACTACTGGCCCTTTCCTTGTCTCTCCTGTATTCCCTGTACTACTGGCCCTTTCCTTGTCTCTCCTGTATTCCCTGTACTACTGGCCCTTTCCTTGTCTCTCCTGTATTCCCTGTGCTACTGGTCCTTTCCTTGTCTCTCCTGTATTCCCTGTGCTACTGGTCCTTTCCTTGTCTCTCCTGTATTCCCTGTACTACTGGCCCTTTCCTTGTCTCTCCTGTATTCCCTGTACTACTGGCCCTTTCCTTGTCTCTCCTGTATTCCCTGTACTACTGGCCCTTTCCTTGTCTCTCCTGTATTCCCTGTACTACTGGCCCTTTCCTTGTCTCTCCTGTATGTATGTCTGATGGCCTGTATTCCCTGTACTACTGGCCCTTACCTTGTCTCTCCTGTATTCCCTGTACTACTGGCCCTTTCCTTGTCTCTCCTGTATGTATGCCTGATGGCCTGTATTCCCTGTACTACTACCCCTTTCCTTGTCTCTCCTGTATTCCCTGTACTACTGGTCCTTTCCTTGTCTCTCCTGTATTCCCTGTACTACTGGCCCTTTCCTTGTCTCTCCTGTATGTATGCCTGATGGCCTGTATTCCCTGTACTACTGGTACTTTCCTTGTCTCTCCTGTATTCCCTGTACTACTGGCCCTTTCCTTGTCTCTCCTGTATTCCCTGTACTACTGGCCCTTTCCTTGTCTCTCCTGTATTCCCTGTGCTACTGGTCCTTTCCTTGTCTCTCCTGTATTCCCTGTGCTACTGGTCCTTTCCTTGTCTCTCCTGTATTCCCTGTACTACTGGCCCTTTCCTTGTCTCTCCTGTATTCCCTGTACTACTGGCCCTTTCCTTGTCTCTCCTGTATTCCCTGTACTACTGGCCCTTTCCTTGTCTCTCCTGTATTCCCTGTACTACTGGCCCTTTCCTTGTCTCTCCTGTATGTATGTCTGATGGCCTGTATTCCCTGTACTACTGGCCCTTACCTTGTCTCTCCTGTATTCCCTGTACTACTGGCCCTTTCCTTGTCTCTCCTGTATGTATGCCTGATGGCCTGTATTCCCTGTACTACTACCCCTTTCCTTGTCTCTCCTGTATTCCCTGTACTACTGGTCCTTTCCTTGTCTCTCCTGTATTCCCTGTACTACTGGCCCTTTCCTTGTCTCTCCTGTATGTATGCCTGATGGCCTGTATTCCCTGTACTACTGGTACTTTCCTTGTCTCTCCTGTATTCCCTGTACTACTGGCCCTTTCCTTGTCTCTCCTGTATTCCCTGTACTACTGGCCCTTTCCTTGTCTCTCCTGTATTCCCTGTGCTACTGGCCCTTTCCTTGTCTCTCCTGTATTCCCTGTGCTACTGGTCCTTTCCTTGTCTCTCCTGTATTCCCTGTGCTACTGGTCCTTTCCTTGTCTCTCCTGTATTCCCTGTGCTACTGGTCCTTTCCTTGTCTCTCCTGTATTCCCTGTGCTACTGGTCCTTTCCTTGTCTCTCCTGTATTCCCTGTACTACTGGCCCTTTCCTTGTCTCTCCTGTATTCCCTGTGCTACTGGTCCTTTCCTTGTCTCTCCTGTATTCCCTGTGCTACTGGTCCTTTCCTTGTCTCTCCTGTATTCCCTGTACTACTGGCCCTTTCCTTGTCTCTCCTGTATTCCCTGTACTACTGGCCCTTTCCTTGTCTCTCCTGTATTCCCTGTACTACTGGCCCTTTCCTTGTCTCTCCTGTATTCCCTGTACTACTGGCCCTTTCCTTGTCTCTCCTGTATGTATGTCTGATGGCCTGTATTCCCTGTACTACTGGCCCTTACCTTGTCTCTCCTGTATTCCCTGTACTACTGGCCCTTTCCTTGTCTCTCCTGTATGTATGCCTGATGGCCTGTATTCCCTGTACTACTACCCCTTTCCTTGTCTCTCCTGTATTCCCTGTACTACTGGTCCTTTCCTTGTCTCTCCTGTATTCCCTGTACTACTGGCCCTTTCCTTGTCTCTCCTGTATGTATGCCTGATGGCCTGTATTCCCTGTACTACTGGTCCTTTCCTTGTCTCTCCTGTATTCCCTGTACTACTGGCCCTTTCATTGTCTCTCCTGTATTCCCTGTGCTACTGGTCCTTTCCTTGTCTCTCCTGTATTCCCTGTACTACTGGCCCTTAACCTTGTCTCTCCTGTATTCCCTGTACTACTGGCCCTTTCCTTGTCTCTCCTGTATTCCCTGTACTACTGGCCCTTTCCTTGTCTCTCCTGTATTCCCTGTACTACTGGCCCTTTCCTTGTCTCTCCTGTATTCCCTGTACTACTGGCCCTTTCCTTGTCTCTCCTGTATTCCCTGTACTACTGGCCCTTTCCTTGTCTCTCCTGTATTCCCTGTACTACTGGCCCTTTCCTTGTCTCTCCTGTATTCCCTGTACTACTGGTCCTTTCCTTGTCTCTCCTGTATTCCCTGTACTACTACCCCTTTCCTGGTCTCTCCTGTATGTATGCCTGATAGCCTGTACTACTGGCCCTTTCCTTGTCTCTCCTGTATGTATGTCTGATGGTCTGTATTCCCTGTACTACTGGCCCTTTCCATGTCTCTCCTGTATTCCCTGTACTACTGGCCCTTTCCTTGTCTCTCCTGTATTCCCTGTACTACTGGCCCTTTCCTTGTCTCTCCTGTATGTATGTCTGATGGCCTGTATACCCTGTAGTACTGGCCCTTTCCTTGTCTCTCCTGTATGTATGTTTGATGGCCTGTATTCCCTGTACTACTACCCCTTTCCTTGTCTCTCCTGTATGTATGCCTGATGGCCTGTATTCCCTGTACTACTGGCCCTTTCCTTGTCTCTCCTGTATGTATGCCTGATGGCCTGTATTCCCTGTACTACTGGCCCTTTCCTTGTCTCTGCTGTATTCCCTGTACTACTGGCCCTTTCCTTGTCTCTCCTGTATTCCCTGTACTACTACCCCTTTCCTTGTCTCGTCTGTATGTATGTCTGATGGTCTGTATTCCCTGTACTACTGGCCCTTTCCTTGTCTCTCCTGTATTCCCTGCACTACTGGCCCTTTCCTTGTCTCTCCTGTATTCCCTGTACTACTGGCCCTTTCCTTGTCTCTCCTGTATTCCCTGTACTACTGGCCCTTTCCTTGTCTCTCCTGTATTCCCTGTGCTACTGGTCCTTTCCTTGTCTCTCCTGTATTCCCTGTGCTACTGGTCCTTTCCTTGTCTCTCCTGTATTCCCTGTACTACTGGCCCTTTCCTTGTCTCTCCTGTATTCCCTGTACTACTGGCCCTTTCCTTGTCTCTCCTGTATTCCCTGTACTACTGGCCCTTTCCTTGTCTCTCCTGTATTCCCTGTACTACTGGCCCTTTCCTTGTCTCTCCTGTATGTATGTCTGATGGCCTGTATTCCCTGTACTACTGGCCCTTACCTTGTCTCTCCTGTATTCCCTGTACTACTGGCCCTTTCCTTGTCTCTCCTGTATGTATGCCTGATGGCCTGTATTCCCTGTACTACTACCCCTTTCCTTGTCTCTCCTGTATTCCCTGTACTACTGGTCCTTTCCTTGTCTCTCCTGTATTCCCTGTACTACTGGCCCTTTCCTTGTCTCTCCTGTATGTATGCCTGATGGCCTGTATTCCCTGTACTACTGGTACTTTCCTTGTCTCTCCTGTATTCCCTGTACTACTGGCCCTTTCCTTGTCTCTCCTGTATTCCCTGTACTACTGGCCCTTTCCTTGTCTCTCCTGTATTCCCTGTGCTACTGGTCCTTTCCTTGTCTCTCCTGTATTCCCTGTGCTACTGGTCCTTTCCTTGTCTCTCCTGTATTCCCTGTACTACTGGCCCTTTCCTTGTCTCTCCTGTATTCCCTGTACTACTGGCCCTTTCCTTGTCTCTCCTGTATTCCCTGTACTACTGGCCCTTTCCTTGTCTCTCCTGTATTCCCTGTACTACTGGCCCTTTCCTTGTCTCTCCTGTATGTATGTCTGATGGCCTGTATTCCCTGTACTACTGGCCCTTACCTTGTCTCTCCTGTATTCCCTGTACTACTGGCCCTTTCCTTGTCTCTCCTGTATGTATGCCTGATGGCCTGTATTCCCTGTACTACTACCCCTTTCCTTGTCTCTCCTGTATTCCCTGTACTACTGGTCCTTTCCTTGTCTCTCCTGTATTCCCTGTACTACTGGCCCTTTCCTTGTCTCTCCTGTATGTATGCCTGATGGCCTGTATTCCCTGTACTACTGGTACTTTCCTTGTCTCTCCTGTATTCCCTGTACTACTGGCCCTTTCCTTGTCTCTCCTGTATTCCCTGTACTACTGGCCCTTTCCTTGTCTCTCCTGTATTCCCTGTACTACTGGTCCTTTCCTTGTCTCTCCTGTATTCCCTGTGCTACTGGTCCTTTCCTTGTCTCTCCTGTATGTATGCCTGATGGCCTGTATTCCCTGTACTACTGGTACTTTCCTTGTCTCTCCTGTATTCCCTGTACTACTGGCCCTTTCCTTGTCTCTCCTGTATTCCCTGTACTACTGGCCCTTTCCTTGTCTCTCCTGTATTCCCTGTACTACTGGTCCTTTCCTTGTCTCTCCTGTATTCCCTGTGCTACTGGTCCTTTCCTTGTCTCTCCTGTATTCCCTGTGCTACTGGTCCTTTCCTTGTCTCTCCTGTATTCCCTGTGCTACTGGTCCTTTCCTTGTCTCTCCTGTATTCCCTGTACTACTGGCCCTTTCCTTGTCTCTCCTGTATTCCCTGTGCTACTGGTCCTTTCCTTGTCTCTCCTGTATTCCCTGTGCTACTGGTCCTTTCCTTGTCTCTCCTGTATTCCCTGTACTACTGGCCCTTTCCTTGTCTCTCCTGTATTCCCTGTACTACTGGCCCTTTCCTTGTCTCTCCTGTATTCCCTGTACTACTGGCCCTTTCCTTGTCTCTCCTGTATTCCCTGTACTACTGGCCCTTTCCTTGTCTCTCCTGTATGTATGTCTGATGGCCTGTATTCCCTGTACTACTGGCCCTTACCTTGTCTCTCCTGTATTCCCTGTACTACTGGCCCTTTCCTTGTCTCTCCTGTATGTATGCCTGATGGCCTGTATTCCCTGTACTACTACCCCTTTCCTTGTCTCTCCTGTATTCCCTGTACTACTGGTCCTTTCCTTGTCTCTCCTGTATTCCCTGTACTACTGGCCCTTTCCTTGTCTCTCCTGTATTCCCTGTGCTACTGGTCCTTTCCTTGTCTCTCCTGTATTCCCTGTACTACTGGCCCTTTCCTTGTCTCTCCTGTATTCCCTGTACTACTGGCCCTTTCATCGTCTCTCCTGTATTCCCTGTACTACTGGCCCTTTCCTTGTCTCTCCTGTATTCCCTGTACTACTGGCCCTTTCCTTGTCTCTCCTGTATTCCCTGTACTACTGGCCCTTTCCTTGTCTCTCCTGTATTCCCTGTACTACTGGTCCTTTCCTTGTCTCTCCTGTATTCCCTGTACTACTGGCCCTTTCCTTGTCTCTCCTGTATGTATGCCTGATGGCCTGTATTCCCTGTACTACTACCCCTTTCCTTGTCTCTCCTGTATTCCCTGTACTACTGGTCCTTTCCTTGTCTCTCCTGTATTCCCTGTACTACTGGTCCTTTCCTTGTCTCTCCTGTATTCCCTGTACTACTGGCCCTTTCCTTGTCTCTCCTGTATTCCCTGTACTACTGGCCCTTTCCTTGTCTCTCCTGTATTCCCTGTACTACTGGCCCTTTCCTCGTCTCTCCTGTATTCCCTGTGCTACTGGTCCTTTCCTTGTCTCTCCTGTATTCCCTGTACTACTGGTCCTTTCCTCGTCTCTCCTGTATTCCCTGTACTACTGGCCCTTTCCTCGTCTCTCCTGTATTCCCTGTACTACTGGTCCTTTCCTTGTCTCTCCTGTATTCCCTGTACTACTGGTCCTTTCCTTGTCTCTCCTGTATTCCCTGTACTACTGGCCCTTTCCTCGTCTCTCCTGTATTCCCTGTACTACTGGTCCTTTCCTTGTCTCTCCTGTATTCCCTGTACTACTGGTCCTTTCCTCGTCTCTCCTGTATTCCCTGTACTACTGGCCCTTTCCTCGTCTCTCCTGTATTCCCTGTACTACTGGTCCTTTCCTTGTCTCTCCTGTATTCCCTGTACTACTGGCCCTTTCCTGGTCTCTGCTGTATGTATGCCTGATGGCCTGTATTCCCTGTACTACTGGCCTTTTCCTTGTCTCTCCTGTATGTATGCCTGATGGCCTATATTCCCTGTACTACTGGTCCTTTCCTTGTCTCTCCTGTATTCCCTGTACTACTGGTCCTTTCCTTGTCTCTCCTGTATTCCCTGTACTACTGGCCCTTTCCTTGTCTCTCCTGTATTCCCTGTACTACTGGTCCTTTCCTTGTCTCTCCTGTATTCCCTGTACTACTGGCCCTTTCCTTGTCTCTCCTGTATTCCCTGTACTACTGGTCCTTTCCTTGTCTCTCCTGTATTCCCTGTGCTACTGGTCCTTTCCTTGTCTCTCCTGTATTCCCTGTACTACTGGTCCTTTCCTTGTCTCTCCTGTATTCCCTGTACTACTGGCCCTTTCCTTGTCTCTCCTGTATTCCCTGTACTACTGGCCCTTTCCTTGTCTCTCCTGTATGTATGTCTGATGGCCTGTATTCCCTGTACTACTGGCCCTTACCTTGTCTCTCCTGTATTCCCTGTACTACTGGCCCTTTCCTTGTCTCTCCTGTATTCCCTGTACTACTGGCCCTTTCCTTGTCTCTCCTGTATGTATGCCTGATGGCCTGTATTCCCTGTACTACTACCCCTTTCCTTGTCTCTCCTGTATTCCCTGTACTACTGGTCCTTTCCTTGTCTCTCCTGTATTCCCTGTACTACTGGCCCTTTCCTTGTCTCTCCTGTATGTATGCCTGATGGCCTGTATTCCCTGTACTACTGGTCCTTTCCTTGTCTCTCCTGTATTCCCTGTACTACTGGCCCTTTCCTTGTCTCTCCTGTATTCCCTGTGCTACTGGTCCTTTCCTTGTCTCTCCTGTATTCCCTGTACTACTGGTCCTTTCCTTGTCTCTCCTGTATTCCCTGTACTACTGGCCCTTTCCTTGTCTCTCCTGTATTCCCTGTACTACTGGCCCTTTCCTTGTCTCTCCTGTATTCCCTGTACTACTGGCCCTTTCCTTGTCTCTCCTGTATTCCCTGTACTACTGGCCCTTTCCTTGTCTCTCCTGTATTCCCTGTACTACTGGCCCTTTCCTTGTCTCTCCTGTATTCCCTGTACTACTGGCCCTTTCCTTGTCTCTCCTGTATTCCCTGTACTACTGGCCCTTTCCTTGTCTCTCCTGTATTCCCTGTACTACTGGCCCTTTCCTTGTCTCTCCTGTATTCCCTGTACTACTGGTCCTTTCCTTGTCTCTCCTGTATTCCCTGTACTACTACCCCTTTCCTGGTCTCTCCTGTATGTATGCCTGATAGCCTGTACTACTGGCCCTTTCCTTGTCTCTCCTGTATGTATGTCTGATGGTCTGTATTCCCTGTACTACTGGCCCTTTCCATGTCTCTCCTGTATTCCCTGTACTACTGGCCCTTTCCTTGTCTCTCCTGTATTCCCTGTACTACTGGCCCTTTCCTTGTCTCTCCTGTATGTATGTCTGATGGCCTGTATACCCTGTAGTACTGGCCCTTTCCTTGTCTCTCCTGTATGTATGTTTGATGGCCTGTATTCCCTGTACTACTACCCCTTTCCTTGTCTCTCCTGTATGTATGCCTGATGGCCTGTATTCCCTGTACTACTGGCCCTTTCCTTGTCTCTCCTGTATGTATGCCTGATGGCCTGTATTCCCTGTACTACTGGCCCTTTCCTTGTCTCTGCTGTATTCCCTGTACTACTGGCCCTTTCCTTGTCTCTCCTGTATTCCCTGTACTACTACCCCTTTCCTTGTCTCGCCTGTATGTATGTCTGATGGTCTGTATTCCCTGTACTACTGGCCCTTTCCTTGTCTCTCCTGTATTCCCTGCACTACTGGCCCTTTCCTTGTCTCTCCTGTATTCCCTGTACTACTGGCCCTTTCCTTGTCTCTCCTGTATTCCCTGTACTACTGGCCCTTTCCTTGTCTCTCCTGTATTCCCTGTACTACTGGCCCTTTCCTTGTCTCTCCTGTATTCCCTGTGCTACTGGTCCTTTCCTTGTCTCTCCTGTATTCCCTGTGCTACTGGTCCTTTCCTTGTCTCTCCTGTATTCCCTGTACTACTGGCCCTTTCCTTGTCTCTCCTGTATTCCCTGTACTACTGGCCCTTTCCTTGTCTCTCCTGTATTCCCTGTACTACTGGCCCTTTCCTTGTCTCTCCTGTATTCCCTGTACTACTGGCCCTTTCCTTGTCTCTCCTGTATGTATGTCTGATGGCCTGTATTCCCTGTACTACTGGCCCTTACCTTGTCTCTCCTGTATTCCCTGTACTACTGGCCCTTTCCTTGTCTCTCCTGTATGTATGCCTGATGGCCTGTATTCCCTGTACTACTACCCCTTTCCTTGTCTCTCCTGTATTCCCTGTACTACTGGTCCTTTCCTTGTCTCTCCTGTATTCCCTGTACTACTGGCCCTTTCCTTGTCTCTCCTGTATTCCCTGTACTACTGGCCCTTTCCTTGTCTCTCCTGTATTCCCTGTACTACTGGCCCTTTCCTTGTCTCTCCTGTATGTATGCCTGATGGCCTGTATTCCCTGTACTACTACCCCTTTCCTTGTCTCTCCTGTATTCCCTGTACTACTGGTCCTTTCCTTGTCTCTCCTGTATTCCCTGTACTACTGGCCCTTTCCTTGTCTCTCCTGTATGTATGCCTGATGGCCTGTATTCCCTGTACTACTGGTACTTTCCTTGTCTCTCCTGTATTCCCTGTACTACTGGCCCTTTCCTTGTCTCTCCTGTATGTATGCCTGATGGCCTGTATTCCCTGTACTACTACCCCTTTCCTTGTCTCTCCTGTATTCCCTGTACTAC
This sequence comes from Pseudophryne corroboree, assembly GCF_028390025.1. Classification (NCBI taxonomy): domain Eukaryota; kingdom Metazoa; phylum Chordata; class Amphibia; order Anura; family Myobatrachidae; genus Pseudophryne; species Pseudophryne corroboree. The sequence continues at coordinate 441,733,439 of NC_086451.1, forward strand.
TGGTCCTTTCCTTGTCTCTCCTGTATTCCCTGTACTACTGGCCCTTTCCTTGTCTCTCCTGTATGTATGCCTGATGGCCTGTATTCCCTGTACTACTGGTACTTTCCTTGTCTCTCCTGTATTCCCTGTACTACTGGCCCTTTCCTTGTCTCTCCTGTATTCCCTGTACTACTGGCCCTTTCCTTGTCTCTCCTGTATTCCCTGTACTACTGGCCCTTTCCTTGTCTCTCCTGTATTCCCTGTACTACTGGCCCTTTCCTTGTCTCTCCTGTATTCCCTGTACTACTGGCCCTTTCCTTGTCTCTCCTGTATTCCCTGTACTACTGGCCCTTTCCTTGTCTCTCCTGTATTCCCTGTACTACTGGTCCTTTCCTTGTCTCTCCTGTATTCCCTGTACTACTACCCCTTTCCTGGTCTCTCCTGTATGTATGCCTGATAGCCTGTACTACTGGCCCTTTCCTTGTCTCTCCTGTATGTATGTCTGATGGTCTGTATTCCCTGTACTACTGGCCCTTTCCATGTCTCTCCTGTATTCCCTGTACTACTGGCCCTTTCCTTGTCTCTCCTGTATTCCCTGTACTACTGGCCCTTTCCTTGTCTCTCCTGTATGTATGTCTGATGGCCTGTATACCCTGTAGTACTGGCCCTTTCCTTGTCTCTCCTGTATGTATGTTTGATGGCCTGTATTCCCTGTACTACTACCCCTTTCCTTGTCTCTCCTGTATGTATGCCTGATGGCCTGTATTCCCTGTACTACTGGCCCTTTCCTTGTCTCTCCTGTATGTATGCCTGATGGCCTGTATTCCCTGTACTACTGGCCCTTTCCTTGTCTCTGCTGTATTCCCTGTACTACTGGCCCTTTCCTTGTCTCTCCTGTATTCCCTGTACTACTGGCCCTTTCCTTGTCTCTCCTGTATTCCCTGTACTACTGGCCCTTTCCTTGTCTCTCCTGTATTCCCTGTGCTACTGGTCCTTTCCTTGTCTCTCCTGTATTCCCTGTGCTACTGGTCCTTTCCTTGTCTCTCCTGTATTCCCTGTACTACTGGCCCTTTCCTTGTCTCTCCTGTATTCCCTGTACTACTGGCCCTTTCCTTGTCTCTCCTGTATTCCCTGTACTACTGGCCCTTTCCTTGTCTCTCCTGTATTCCCTGTACTACTGGCCCTTTCCTTGTCTCTCCTGTATGTATGTCTGATGGCCTGTATTCCCTGTACTACTGGCCCTTACCTTGTCTCTCCTGTATTCCCTGTACTACTGGCCCTTTCCTTGTCTCTCCTGTATGTATGCCTGATGGCCTGTATTCCCTGTACTACTACCCCTTTCCTTGTCTCTCCTGTATTCCCTGTACTACTGGTCCTTTCCTTGTCTCTCCTGTATTCCCTGTACTACTGGCCCTTTCCTTGTCTCTCCTGTATGTATGCCTGATGGCCTGTATTCCCTGTACTACTGGTACTTTCCTTGTCTCTCCTGTATTCCCTGTACTACTGGCCCTTTCCTTGTCTCTCCTGTATTCCCTGTACTACTGGCCCTTTCCTTGTCTCTCCTGTATTCCCTGTGCTACTGGTCCTTTCCTTGTCTCTCCTGTATTCCCTGTGCTACTGGTCCTTTCCTTGTCTCTCCTGTATTCCCTGTACTACTGGCCCTTTCCTTGTCTCTCCTGTATTCCCTGTACTACTGGCCCTTTCCTTGTCTCTCCTGTATTCCCTGTACTACTGGCCCTTTCCTTGTCTCTCCTGTATTCCCTGTACTACTGGCCCTTTCCTTGTCTCTCCTGTATGTATGTCTGATGGCCTGTATTCCCTGTACTACTGGCCCTTACCTTGTCTCTCCTGTATTCCCTGTACTACTGGCCCTTTCCTTGTCTCTCCTGTATGTATGCCTGATGGCCTGTATTCCCTGTACTACTACCCCTTTCCTTGTCTCTCCTGTATTCCCTGTACTACTGGTCCTTTCCTTGTCTCTCCTGTATTCCCTGTACTACTGGCCCTTTCCTTGTCTCTCCTGTATGTATGCCTGATGGCCTGTATTCCCTGTACTACTGGTACTTTCCTTGTCTCTCCTGTATTCCCTGTACTACTGGCCCTTTCCTTGTCTCTCCTGTATTCCCTGTACTACTGGCCCTTTCCTTGTCTCTCCTGTATTCCCTGTGCTACTGGCCCTTTCCTTGTCTCTCCTGTATTCCCTGTGCTACTGGTCCTTTCCTTGTCTCTCCTGTATTCCCTGTGCTACTGGTCCTTTCCTTGTCTCTCCTGTATTCCCTGTGCTACTGGTCCTTTCCTTGTCTCTCCTGTATTCCCTGTGCTACTGGTCCTTTCCTTGTCTCTCCTGTATTCCCTGTACTACTGGCCCTTTCCTTGTCTCTCCTGTATTCCCTGTGCTACTGGTCCTTTCCTTGTCTCTCCTGTATTCCCTGTGCTACTGGTCCTTTCCTTGTCTCTCCTGTATTCCCTGTACTACTGGCCCTTTCCTTGTCTCTCCTGTATTCCCTGTACTACTGGCCCTTTCCTTGTCTCTCCTGTATTCCCTGTACTACTGGCCCTTTCCTTGTCTCTCCTGTATTCCCTGTACTACTGGCCCTTTCCTTGTCTCTCCTGTATGTATGTCTGATGGCCTGTATTCCCTGTACTACTGGCCCTTACCTTGTCTCTCCTGTATTCCCTGTACTACTGGCCCTTTCCTTGTCTCTCCTGTATGTATGCCTGATGGCCTGTATTCCCTGTACTACTACCCCTTTCCTTGTCTCTCCTGTATTCCCTGTACTACTGGTCCTTTCCTTGTCTCTCCTGTATTCCCTGTACTACTGGCCCTTTCCTTGTCTCTCCTGTATGTATGCCTGATGGCCTGTATTCCCTGTACTACTGGTCCTTTCCTTGTCTCTCCTGTATTCCCTGTACTACTGGCCCTTTCCTTGTCTCTCCTGTATTCCCTGTGCTACTGGTCCTTTCCTTGTCTCTCCTGTATTCCCTGTACTACTGGCCCTTTCCTTGTCTCTCCTGTATTCCCTGTACTACTGGCCCTTTCCTTGTCTCTCCTGTATTCCCTGTACTACTGGCCCTTTCCTTGTCTCTCCTGTATTCCCTGTACTACTGGCCCTTTCCTTGTCTCTCCTGTATTCCCTGTACTACTGGCCCTTTCCTTGTCTCTCCTGTATTCCCTGTACTACTGGCCCTTTCCTTGTCTCTCCTGTATTCCCTGTACTACTGGCCCTTTCCTTGTCTCTCCTGTATTCCCTGTACTACTGGCCCTTTCCTTGTCTCTCCTGTATTCCCTGTACTACTGGCCCTTTCCTTGTCTCTCCTGTATTCCCTGTACTACTGGTCCTTTCCTTGTCTCTCCTGTATTCCCTGTACTACTACCCCTTTCCTGGTCTCTCCTGTATGTATGCCTGATAGCCTGTACTACTGGCCCTTTCCTTGTCTCTCCTGTATGTATGTCTGATGGTCTGTATTCCCTGTACTACTGGCCCTTTCCATGTCTCTCCTGTATTCCCTGTACTACTGGCCCTTTCCTTGTCTCTCCTGTATTCCCTGTACTACTGGCCCTTTCCTTGTCTCTCCTGTATGTATGTCTGATGGCCTGTATACCCTGTAGTACTGGCCCTTTCCTTGTCTCTCCTGTATGTATGTTTGAAGGCCTGTATTCCCTGTACTACTACCCCTTTCCTTGTCTCTCCTGTATGTATGCCTGATGGCCTGTATTCCCTGTACTACTGGCCCTTTCCTTGTCTCTCCTGTATGTATGCCTGATGGCCTGTATTCCCTGTACTACTGGCCCTTTCCTTGTCTCTGCTGTATTCCCTGTACTACTGGCCCTTTCCTTGTCTCTCCTGTATTCCCTGTACTGCTACCCCTTTCCTTGTCTCGCCTGTATGTATGTCTGATGGTCTGTATTCCCTGTACTACTGGCCCTTTCCTTGTCTCTCCTGTATTCCCTGCACTACTGGCCCTTTCCTTGTCTCTCCTGTATTCCCTGTACTACTGGCCCTTTCCTTGTCTCTCCTGTATTCCCTGTACTACTGGCCCTTTCCTTGTCTCTCCTGTATTCCCTGTGCTACTGGTCCTTTCCTTGTCTCTCCTGTATTCCCTGTGCTACTGGTCCTTTCCTTGTCTCTCCTGTATTCCCTGTACTACTGGCCCTTTCCTTGTCTCTCCTGTATTCCCTGTACTACTGGCCCTTTCCTTGTCTCTCCTGTATTCCCTGTACTACTGGCCCTTTCCTTGTCTCTCCTGTATTCCCTGTACTACTGGCCCTTTCCTTGTCTCTCCTGTATGTATGTCTGATGGCCTGTATTCCCTGTACTACTGGCCCTTACCTTGTCTCTCCTGTATTCCCTGTACTACTGGCCCTTTCCTTGTCTCTCCTGTATGTATGCCTGATGGCCTGTATTCCCTGTACTACTACCCCTTTCCTTGTCTCTCCTGTATTCCCTGTACTACTGGTCCTTTCCTTGTCTCTCCTGTATTCCCTGTACTACTGGCCCTTTCCTTGTCTCTCCTGTATGTATGCCTGATGGCCTGTATTCCCTGTACTACTGGTACTTTCCTTGTCTCTCCTGTATTCCCTGTACTACTGGCCCTTTCCTTGTCTCTCCTGTATTCCCTGTACTACTGGCCCTTTCCTTGTCTCTCCTGTATTCCCTGTGCTACTGGTCCTTTCCTTGTCTCTCCTGTATTCCCTGTGCTACTGGTCCTTTCCTTGTCTCTCCTGTATTCCCTGTACTACTGGCCCTTTCCTTGTCTCTCCTGTATTCCCTGTACTACTGGCCCTTTCCTTGTCTCTCCTGTATTCCCTGTACTACTGGCCCTTTCCTTGTCTCTCCTGTATTCCCTGTACTACTGGCCCTTTCCTTGTCTCTCCTGTATGTATGTCTGATGGCCTGTATTCCCTGTACTACTGGCCCTTACCTTGTCTCTCCTGTATTCCCTGTACTACTGGCCCTTTCCTTGTCTCTCCTGTATGTATGCCTGATGGCCTGTATTCCCTGTACTACTACCCCTTTCCTTGTCTCTCCTGTATTCCCTGTACTACTGGTCCTTTCCTTGTCTCTCCTGTATTCCCTGTACTACTGGCCCTTTCCTTGTCTCTCCTGTATGTATGCCTGATGGCCTGTATTCCCTGTACTACTGGTACTTTCCTTGTCTCTCCTGTATTCCCTGTACTACTGGCCCTTTCCTTGTCTCTCCTGTATTCCCTGTACTACTGGCCCTTTCCTTGTCTCTCCTGTATTCCCTGTGCTACTGGCCCTTTCCTTGTCTCTCCTGTATTCCCTGTGCTACTGGTCCTTTCCTTGTCTCTCCTGTATTCCCTGTGCTACTGGTCCTTTCCTTGTCTCTCCTGTATTCCCTGTGCTACTGGTCCTTTCCTTGTCTCTCCTGTATTCCCTGTGCTACTGGTCCTTTCCTTGTCTCTCCTGTATTCCCTGTACTACTGGCCCTTTCCTTGTCTCTCCTGTATTCCCTGTGCTACTGGTCCTTTCCTTGTCTCTCCTGTATTCCCTGTGCTACTGGTCCTTTCCTTGTCTCTCCTGTATTCCCTGTACTACTGGCCCTTTCCTTGTCTCTCCTGTATTCCCTGTACTACTGGCCCTTTCCTTGTCTCTCCTGTATTCCCTGTACTACTGGCCCTTTCCTTGTCTCTCCTGTATTCCCTGTACTACTGGCCCTTTCCTTGTCTCTCCTGTATGTATGTCTGATGGCCTGTATTCCCTGTACTACTGGCCCTTACCTTGTCTCTCCTGTATTCCCTGTACTACTGGCCCTTTCCTTGTCTCTCCTGTATGTATGCCTGATGGCCTGTATTCCCTGTACTACTACCCCTTTCCTTGTCTCTCCTGTATTCCCTGTACTACTGGTCCTTTCCTTGTCTCTCCTGTATTCCCTGTACTACTGGCCCTTTCCTTGTCTCTCCTGTATGTATGCCTGATGGCCTGTATTCCCTGTACTACTGGTCCTTTCCTTGTCTCTCCTGTATTCCCTGTACTACTGGCCCTTTCCTTGTCTCTCCTGTATTCCCTGTGCTACTGGTCCTTTCCTTGTCTCTCCTGTATTCCCTGTACTACTGGCCCTTTCCTTGTCTCTCCTGTATTCCCTGTACTACTGGCCCTTTCCTTGTCTCTCCTGTATTCCCTGTACTACTGGCCCTTTCCTTGTCTCTCCTGTATTCCCTGTACTACTGGCCCTTTCCTTGTCTCTCCTGTATTCCCTGTACTACTGGCCCTTTCCTTGTCTCTCCTGTATTCCCTGTACTACTGGCCCTTTCCTTGTCTCTCCTGTATTCCCTGTACTACTGGCCCTTTCCTTGTCTCTCCTGTATTCCCTGTACTACTGGCCCTTTCCTTGTCTCTCCTGTATTCCCTGTACTACTGGCCCTTTCCTTGTCTCTCCTGTATTCCCTGTACTACTGGTCCTTTCCTTGTCTCTCCTGTATTCCCTGTACTACTACCCCTTTCCTGGTCTCTCCTGTATGTATGCCTGATAGCCTGTACTACTGGCCCTTTCCTTGTCTCTCCTGTATGTATGTCTGATGGTCTGTATTCCCTGTACTACTGGCCCTTTCCATGTCTCTCCTGTATTCCCTGTACTACTGGCCCTTTCCTTGTCTCTCCTGTATTCCCTGTACTACTGGCCCTTTCCTTGTCTCTCCTGTATGTATGTCTGATGGCCTGTATACCCTGTAGTACTGGCCCTTTCCTTGTCTCTCCTGTATGTATGTTTGAAGGCCTGTATTCCCTGTACTACTACCCCTTTCCTTGTCTCTCCTGTATGTATGCCTGATGGCCTGTATTCCCTGTACTACTGGCCCTTTCCTTGTCTCTCCTGTATGTATGCCTGATGGCCTGTATTCCCTGTACTACTGGCCCTTTCCTTGTCTCTGCTGTATTCCCTGTACTACTGGCCCTTTCCTTGTCTCTCCTGTATTCCCTGTACTGCTACCCCTTTCCTTGTCTCGCCTGTATGTATGTCTGATGGTCTGTATTCCCTGTACTACTGGCCCTTTCCTTGTCTCTCCTGTATTCCCTGCACTACTGGCCCTTTCCTTGTCTCTCCTGTATTCCCTGTACTACTGGCCCTTTCCTTGTCTCTCCTGTATTCCCTGTACTACTGGCCCTTTCCTTGTCTCTCCTGTATTCCCTGTGCTACTGGTCCTTTCCTTGTCTCTCCTGTATTCCCTGTGCTACTGGTCCTTTCCTTGTCTCTCCTGTATTCCCTGTACTACTGGCCCTTTCCTTGTCTCTCCTGTATTCCCTGTACTACTGGCCCTTTCCTTGTCTCTCCTGTATTCCCTGTACTACTGGCCCTTTCCTTGTCTCTCCTGTATTCCCTGTACTACTGGCCCTTTCCTTGTCTCTCCTGTATGTATGTCTGATGGCCTGTATTCCCTGTACTACTGGCCCTTACCTTGTCTCTCCTGTATTCCCTGTACTACTGGCCCTTTCCTTGTCTCTCCTGTATGTATGCCTGATGGCCTGTATTCCCTGTACTACTACCCCTTTCCTTGTCTCTCCTGTATTCCCTGTACTACTGGTCCTTTCCTTGTCTCTCCTGTATTCCCTGTACTACTGGCCCTTTCCTTGTCTCTCCTGTATTCCCTGTGCTACTGGTCCTTTCCTTGTCTCTCCTGTATTCCCTGTACTACTGGCCCTTTCCTTGTCTCTCCTGTATTCCCTGTACTACTGGCCCTTTCCTTGTCTCTCCTGTATTCCCTGTGCTACTGGTCCTTTCCTTGTCTCTCCTGTATTCCCTGTACTACTGGCCCTTTCCTTGTCTCTCCTGTATTCCCTGTACTACTGGCCCTTTCCTTGTCTCTCCTGTATTCCCTGTACTACTGGCCCTTTCCTTGTCTCTCCTGTATTCCCTGTACTACTGGCCCTTTCCTTGTCTCTCCTGTATGTATGTCTGATGGCCTGTATTCCCTGTACTACTGGCCCTTACCTTGTCTCTCCTGTATTCCCTGTACTACTGGCCCTTTCCTTGTCTCTCCTGTATGTATGCCTGATGGCCTGTATTCCCTGTACTACTGGTCCTTTCCTTGTCTCTCCTGTATTCCCTGTACTACTGGCCCTTTCCTTGTCTCTCCTGTATTCCCTGTGCTACTGGTCCTTTCCTTGTCTCTCCTGTATTCCCTGTACTACTGGCCCTTTCCTTGTCTCTCCTGTATTCCCTGTACTACTGGCCCTTTCCTTGTCTCTCCTGTATTCCCTGTACTACTGGCCCTTTCCTTGTCTCTCCTGTATTCCCTGTACTACTGGCCCTTTCCTTGTCTCTCCTGTATTCCCTGTACTACTGGCCCTTTCCTTGTCTCTCCTGTATTCCCTGTACTACTGGCCCTTTCCTTGTCTCTCCTGTATTCCCTGTACTACTGGCCCTTTCCTTGTCTCTCCTGTATTCCCTGTACTACTGGCCCTTTCCTTGTCTCTCCTGTATTCCCTGTACTACTGGCCCTTTCCTTGTCTCTCCTGTATTCCCTGTACTACTGGCCCTTTCCTTGTCTCTCCTGTATTCCCTGTACTACTGGCCCTTTCCTTGTCTCTCCTGTATTCCCTGTACTACTGGTCCTTTCTTTGTCTCTCCTGTATTCCCTGTACTACTACCCCTTTCCTGGTCTCTCCTGTATGTATGCCTGATAGCCTGTACTACTGGCCCTTTCCTTGTCTCTCCTGTATATATGTCTGATGGTCTGTATTCCCTGTACTACTGGCCCTTTCCATGTCTCTCCTGTATTCCCTGTACTACTGGCCCTTTCCTTGTCTCTCCTGTATTCCCTGTACTACTGGCCCTTTCCTTGTCTCTCCTGTATGTATGTCTGATGGCCTGTATACCCTGTAGTACTGGCCCTTTCCTTGTCTCTCCTGTATGTATGTTTGATGGCCTGTATTCCCTGTACTACTACCCCTTTCCTTGTCTCTCCTGTATGTATGCCTGATGGCCTGTATTCCCTGTACTACTGGCCCTTTCCTTGTCTCTCCTGTATGTATGCCTGATGGCCTGTATTCCCTGTACTACTGGCCCTTTCCTTGTCTCTGCTGTATTCCCTGTACTACTGGCCCTTTCCTTGTCTCTCCTGTATTCCCTGTACTACTACCCCTTTCCTTGTCTCGCCTGTATGTATGTCTGATGGTCTGTATTCCCTGTACTACTGGCCCTTTCCTTGTCTCTCCTGTATTCCCTGCACTACTGGCCCTTTCCTTGTCTCTCCTGTATTCCCTGTACTACTGGCCCTTTCCTTGTCTCTCCTGTATTCCCTGTACTACTGGCCCTTTCCTTGTCTCTCCTGTATTCCCTGTGCTACTGGTCCTTTCCTTGTCTCTCCTGTATTCCCTGTGCTACTGGTCCTTTCCTTGTCTCTCCTGTATTCCCTGTACTACTGGCCCTTTCCTTGTCTCTCCTGTATTCCCTGTACTACTGGCCCTTTCCTTGTCTCTCCTGTATTCCCTGTACTACTGGCCCTTTCCTTGTCTCTCCTGTATTCCCTGTACTACTGGCCCTTTCCTTGTCTCTCCTGTATGTATGTCTGATGGCCTGTATTCCCTGTACTACTGGCCCTTTCCTTGTCTCTCCTGTATTCCCTGTACTACTGGCCCTTTCCTTGTCTCTCCTGTATTCCCTGTACTACTGGCCCTTTCCTTGTCTCTCCTGTATTCCCTGTACTACTGGCCCTTTCCTTGTCTCTCCTGTATTCCCTGTACTACTGGTCCTTTCCTTGTCTCTCCTGTATTCCCTGTACTACTGGTCCTTTCCTTGTCTCTCCTGTATTCCCTGTACTACTGGCCCTTTCCTTGTCTCTCCTGTATTCCCTGTACTACTGGTCCTTTCCTTGTCTCTCCTGTATTCCCTGTACTACTGGCCCTTTCCTTGTCTCTCCTGTATTCCCTGTACTACTGGTCCTTTCCTTGTCTCTCCTGTATTCCCTGTGCTACTGGTCCTTTCCTTGTCTCTCCTGTATTCCCTGTACTACTGGTCCTTTCCTTGTCTCTCCTGTATTCCCTGTACTACTGGCCCTTTCCTTGTCTCTCCTGTATTCCCTGTACTACTGGCCCTTTCCTTGTCTCTCCTGTATGTATGTCTGATGGCCTGTATTCCCTGTACTACTGGCCCTTACCTTGTCTCTCCTGTATTCCCTGTACTACTGGCCCTTTCCTTGTCTCTCCTGTATTCCCTGTACTACTGGCCCTTTCCTTGTCTCTCCTGTATGTATGCCTGATGGCCTGTATTCCCTGTACTACTACCCCTTTCCTTGTCTCTCCTGTATTCCCTGTACTACTGGTCCTTTCCTTGTCTCTCCTGTATTCCCTGTACTACTGGCCCTTTCCTTGTCTCTCCTGTATGTATGCCTGATGGCCTGTATTCCCTGTACTACTGGTCCTTTCCTTGTCTCTCCTGTATTCCCTGTACTACTGGCCCTTTCCTTGTCTCTCCTGTATTCCCTGTGCTACTGGTCCTTTCCTTGTCTCTCCTGTATTCCCTGTACTACTGGCCCTTTCCTTGTCTCTCCTGTATTCCCTGTACTACTGGCCCTTTCCTTGTCTCTCCTGTATTCCCTGTACTACTGGCCCTTTCCTTGTCTCTCCTGTATTCCCTGTACTACTGGCCCTTTCCTTGTCTCTCCTGTATTCCCTGTACTACTGGCCCTTTCCTTGTCTCTCCTGTATTCCCTGTACTACTGGCCCTTTCCTTGTCTCTCCTGTATTCCCTGTACTACTGGCCCTTTCCTTGTCTCTCCTGTATTCCCTGTACTACTGGCCCTTTCCTTGTCTCTCCTGTATTCCCTGTACTACTGGTCCTTTCCTTGTCTCTCCTGTATTCCCTGTACTACTACCCCTTTCCTGGTCTCTCCTGTATGTATGCCTGATAGCCTGTACTACTGGCCCTTTCCTTGTCTCTCCTGTATGTATGTCTGATGGTCTGTATTCCCTGTACTACTGGCCCTTTCCATGTCTCTCCTGTATTCCCTGTACTACTGGCCCTTTCCTTGTCTCTCCTGTATTCCCTGTACTACTGGCCCTTTCCTTGTCTCTCCTGTATGTATGTCTGATGGCCTGTATACCCTGTAGTACTGGCCCTTTCCTTGTCTCTCCTGTATGTATGTTTGATGGCCTGTATTCCCTGTACTACTACCCCTTTCCTTGTCTCTCCTGTATGTATGCCTGATGGCCTGTATTCCCTGTACTACTGGCCCTTTCCTTGTCTCTCCTGTATGTATGCCTGATGGCCTGTATTCCCTGTACTACTGGCCCTTTCCTTGTCTCTGCTGTATTCCCTGTACTACTGGCCCTTTCCTTGTCTCTCCTGTATTCCCTGTACTACTACCCCTTTCCTTGTCTCGCCTGTATGTATGTCTGATGGTCTGTATTCCCTGTACTACTGGCCCTTTCCTTGTCTCTCCTGTATTCCCTGCACTACTGGCCCTTTCCTTGTCTCTCCTGTATTCCCTGTACTACTGGCCCTTTCCTTGTCTCTCCTGTATTCCCTGTACTACTGGCCCTTTCCTTGTCTCTCCTGTATTCCCTGTACTACTGGCCCTTTCCTTGTCTCTCCTGTATTCCCTGTGCTACTGGTCCTTTCCTTGTCTCTCCTGTATTCCCTGTGCTACTGGTCCTTTCCTTGTCTCTCCTGTATTCCCTGTACTACTGGCCCTTTCCTTGTCTCTCCTGTATTCCCTGTACTACTGGCCCTTTCCTTGTCTCTCCTGTATTCCCTGTACTACTGGCCCTTTCCTTGTCTCTCCTGTATTCCCTGTACTACTGGCCCTTTCCTTGTCTCTCCTGTATGTATGTCTGATGGCCTGTATTCCCTGTACTACTGGCCCTTACCTTGTCTCTCCTGTATTCCCTGTACTACTGGCCCTTTCCTTGTCTCTCCTGTATGTATGCCTGATGGCCTGTATTCCCTGTACTACTACCCCTTTCCTTGTCTCTCCTGTATTCCCTGTACTACTGGTCCTTTCCTTGTCTCTCCTGTATTCCCTGTACTACTGGCCCTTTCCTTGTCTCTCCTGTATGTATGCCTGATGGCCTGTATTCCCTGTACTACTGGTACTTTCCTTGTCTCTCCTGTATTCCCTGTACTACTGGCCCTTTCCTTGTCTCTCCTGTATTCCCTGTACTACTGGCCCTTTCCTTGTCTCTCCTGTATTCCCTGTGCTACTGGTCCTTTCCTTGTCTCTCCTGTATTCCCTGTGCTACTGGTCCTTTCCTTGTCTCTCCTGTATTCCCTGTACTACTGGCCCTTTCCTTGTCTCTCCTGTATTCCCTGTACTACTGGCCCTTTCCTTGTCTCTCCTGTATTCCCTGTACTACTGGCCCTTTCCTTGTCTCTCCTGTATTCCCTGTACTACTGGCCCTTTCCTTGTCTCTCCTGTATGTATGTCTGATGGCCTGTATTCCCTGTACTACTGGCCCTTACCTTGTCTCTCCTGTATTCCCTGTACTACTGGCCCTTTCCTTGTCTCTCCTGTATGTATGCCTGATGGCCTGTATTCCCTGTACTACTACCCCTTTCCTTGTCTCTCCTGTATTCCCTGTACTACTGGTCCTTTCCTTGTCTCTCCTGTATTCCCTGTACTACTGGCCCTTTCCTTGTCTCTCCTGTATGTATGCCTGATGGCCTGTATTCCCTGTACTACTGGTCCTTTCCTTGTCTCTCCTGTATTCCCTGTACTACTGGCCCTTTCCTTGTCTCTCCTGTATTCCCTGTGCTACTGGTCCTTTCCTTGTCTCTCCTGTATTCCCTGTACTACTGGCCCTTTCCTTGTCTCTCCTGTATTCCCTGTACTACTGGCCCTTTCCTTGTCTCTCCTGTATTCCCTGTACTACTGGCCCTTTCCTTGTCTCTCCTGTATTCCCTGTACTACTGGCCCTTTCCTTGTCTCTCCTGTATTCCCTGTACTACTGGCCCTTTCCTTGTCTCTCCTGTATTCCCTGTACTACTGGCCCTTTCCTTGTCTCTCCTGTATTCCCTGTACTACTGGCCCTTTCCTTGTCTCTCCTGTATTCCCTGTACTACTGGTCCTTTCCTTGTCTCTCCTGTATTCCCTGTACTACTACCCCTTTCCTGGTCTCTCCTGTATGTATGCCTGATAGCCTGTACTACTGGCCCTTTCCTTGTCTCTCCTGTATGTATGTCTGATGGTCTGTATTCCCTGTACTACTGGCCCTTTCCATGTCTCTCCTGTATTCCCTGTACTACTGGCCCTTTCCTTGTCTCTCCTGTATTCCCTGTACTACTGGCCCTTTCCTTGTCTCTCCTGTATGTATGTCTGATGGCCTGTATACCCTGTAGTACTGGCCCTTTCCTTGTCTCTCCTGTATGTATGTTTGATGGCCTGTATTCCCTGTACTACTACCCCTTTCCTTGTCTCTCCTGTATGTATGCCTGATGGCCTGTATTCCCTGTACTACTGGCCCTTTCCTTGTCTCTCCTGTATGTATGCCTGATGGCCTGTATTCCCTGTACTACTGGCCCTTTCCTTGTCTCTGCTGTATTCCCTGTACTACTGGCCCTTTCCTTGTCTCTCCTGTATTCCCTGTACTACTGGCCCTTTCCTTGTCTCTCCTGTATTCCCTGTACTACTGGCCCTTTCCTTGTCTCTCCTGTATTCCCTGTGCTACTGGTCCTTTCCTTGTCTCTCCTGTATTCCCTGTGCTACTGGTCCTTTCCTTGTCTCTCCTGTATTCCCTGTACTACTGGCCCTTTCCTTGTCTCTCCTGTATTCCCTGTACTACTGGCCCTTTCCTTGTCTCTCCTGTATTCCCTGTACTACTGGCCCTTTCCTTGTCTCTCCTGTATTCCCTGTACTACTGGCCCTTTCCTTGTCTCTCCTGTATGTATGTCTGATGGCCTGTATTCCCTGTACTACTGGCCCTTACCTTGTCTCTCCTGTATTCCCTGTACTACTGGCCCTTTCCTTGTCTCTCCTGTATGTATGCCTGATGGCCTGTATTCCCTGTACTACTACCCCTTTCCTTGTCTCTCCTGTATTCCCTGTACTACTGGTCCTTTCCTTGTCTCTCCTGTATTCCCTGTACTACTGGCCCTTTCCTTGTCTCTCCTGTATGTATGCCTGATGGCCTGTATTCCCTGTACTACTGGTACTTTCCTTGTCTCTCCTGTATTCCCTGTACTACTGGCCCTTTCCTTGTCTCTCCTGTATTCCCTGTACTACTGGCCCTTTCCTTGTCTCTCCTGTATTCCCTGTGCTACTGGTCCTTTCCTTGTCTCTCCTGTATTCCCTGTGCTACTGGTCCTTTCCTTGTCTCTCCTGTATTCCCTGTACTACTGGCCCTTTCCTTGTCTCTCCTGTATTCCCTGTACTACTGGCCCTTTCCTTGTCTCTCCTGTATTCCCTGTACTACTGGCCCTTTCCTTGTCTCTCCTGTATTCCCTGTACTACTGGCCCTTTCCTTGTCTCTCCTGTATGTATGTCTGATGGCCTGTATTCCCTGTACTACTGGCCCTTACCTTGTCTCTCCTGTATTCCCTGTACTACTGGCCCTTTCCTTGTCTCTCCTGTATGTATGCCTGATGGCCTGTATTCCCTGTACTACTACCCCTTTCCTTGTCTCTCCTGTATTCCCTGTACTACTGGTCCTTTCCTTGTCTCTCCTGTATTCCCTGTACTACTGGCCCTTTCCTTGTCTCTCCTGTATGTATGCCTGATGGCCTGTATTCCCTGTACTACTGGTACTTTCCTTGTCTCTCCTGTATTCCCTGTACTACTGGCCCTTTCCTTGTCTCTCCTGTATTCCCTGTACTACTGGCCCTTTCCTTGTCTCTCCTGTATTCCCTGTGCTACTGGCCCTTTCCTTGTCTCTCCTGTATTCCCTGTGCTACTGGTCCTTTCCTTGTCTCTCCTGTATTCCCTGTGCTACTGGTCCTTTCCTTGTCTCTCCTGTATTCCCTGTGCTACTGGTCCTTTCCTTGTCTCTCCTGTATTCCCTGTGCTACTGGTCCTTTCCTTGTCTCTCCTGTATTCCCTGTACTACTGGCCCTTTCCTTGTCTCTCCTGTATTCCCTGTGCTACTGGTCCTTTCCTTGTCTCTCCTGTATTCCCTGTGCTACTGGTCCTTTCCTTGTCTCTCCTGTATTCCCTGTACTACTGGCCCTTTCCTTGTCTCTCCTGTATTCCCTGTACTACTGGCCCTTTCCTTGTCTCTCCTGTATTCCCTGTACTACTGGCCCTTTCCTTGTCTCTCCTGTATTCCCTGTACTACTGGCCCTTTCCTTGTCTCTCCTGTATGTATGTCTGATGGCCTGTATTCCCTGTACTACTGGCCCTTACCTTGTCTCTCCTGTATTCCCTGTACTACTGGCCCTTTCCTTGTCTCTCCTGTATGTATGCCTGATGGCCTGTATTCCCTGTACTACTACCCCTTTCCTTGTCTCTCCTGTATTCCCTGTACTACTGGTCCTTTCCTTGTCTCTCCTGTATTCCCTGTACTACTGGCCCTTTCCTTGTCTCTCCTGTATGTATGCCTGATGGCCTGTATTCCCTGTACTACTGGTCCTTTCCTTGTCTCTCCTGTATTCCCTGTACTACTGGCCCTTTCCTTGTCTCTCCTGTATTCCCTGTGCTACTGGTCCTTTCCTTGTCTCTCCTGTATTCCCTGTACTACTGGCCCTTTCCTTGTCTCTCCTGTATTCCCTGTACTACTGGCCCTTTCCTTGTCTCTCCTGTATTCCCTGTACTACTGGCCCTTTCCTTGTCTCTCCTGTATTCCCTGTACTACTGGCCCTTTCCTTGTCTCTCCTGTATTCCCTGTACTACTGGCCCTTTCCTTGTCTCTCCTGTATTCCCTGTACTACTGGCCCTTTCCTTGTCTCTCCTGTATTCCCTGTACTACTGGCCCTTTCCTTGTCTCTCCTGTATTCCCTGTACTACTGGCCCTTTCCTTGTCTCTCCTGTATTCCCTGTACTACTGGCCCTTTCCTTGTCTCTCCTGTATTCCCTGTACTACTGGTCCTTTCCTTGTCTCTCCTGTATTCCCTGTACTACTACCCCTTTCCTGGTCTCTCCTGTATGTATGCCTGATAGCCTGTACTACTGGCCCTTTCCTTGTCTCTCCTGTATGTATGTCTGATGGTCTGTATTCCCTGTACTACTGGCCCTTTCCATGTCTCTCCTGTATTCCCTGTACTACTGGCCCTTTCCTTGTCTCTCCTGTATTCCCTGTACTACTGGCCCTTTCCTTGTCTCTCCTGTATGTATGTCTGATGGCCTGTATACCCTGTAGTACTGGCCCTTTCCTTGTCTCTCCTGTATGTATGTTTGAAGGCCTGTATTCCCTGTACTACTACCCCTTTCCTTGTCTCTCCTGTATGTATGCCTGATGGCCTGTATTCCCTGTACTACTGGCCCTTTCCTTGTCTCTCCTGTATGTATGCCTGATGGCCTGTATTCCCTGTACTACTGGCCCTTTCCTTGTCTCTGCTGTATTCCCTGTACTACTGGCCCTTTCCTTGTCTCTCCTGTATTCCCTGTACTGCTACCCCTTTCCTTGTCTCGCCTGTATGTATGTCTGATGGTCTGTATTCCCTGTACTACTGGCCCTTTCCTTGTCTCTCCTGTATTCCCTGCACTACTGGCCCTTTCCTTGTCTCTCCTGTATTCCCTGTACTACTGGCCCTTTCCTTGTCTCTCCTGTATTCCCTGTACTACTGGCCCTTTCCTTGTCTCTCCTGTATTCCCTGTGCTACTGGTCCTTTCCTTGTCTCTCCTGTATTCCCTGTGCTACTGGTCCTTTCCTTGTCTCTCCTGTATTCCCTGTACTACTGGCCCTTTCCTTGTCTCTCCTGTATTCCCTGTACTACTGGCCCTTTCCTTGTCTCTCCTGTATTCCCTGTACTACTGGCCCTTTCCTTGTCTCTCCTGTATTCCCTGTACTACTGGCCCTTTCCTTGTCTCTCCTGTATGTATGTCTGATGGCCTGTATTCCCTGTACTACTGGCCCTTACCTTGTCTCTCCTGTATTCCCTGTACTACTGGCCCTTTCCTTGTCTCTCCTGTATGTATGCCTGATGGCCTGTATTCCCTGTACTACTACCCCTTTCCTTGTCTCTCCTGTATTCCCTGTACTACTGGTCCTTTCCTTGTCTCTCCTGTATTCCCTGTACTACTGGCCCTTTCCTTGTCTCTCCTGTATGTATGCCTGATGGCCTGTATTCCCTGTACTACTGGTACTTTCCTTGTCTCTCCTGTATTCCCTGTACTACTGGCCCTTTCCTTGTCTCTCCTGTATTCCCTGTACTACTGGCCCTTTCCTTGTCTCTCCTGTATTCCCTGTGCTACTGGTCCTTTCCTTGTCTCTCCTGTATTCCCTGTGCTACTGGTCCTTTCCTTGTCTCTCCTGTATTCCCTGTACTACTGGCCCTTTCCTTGTCTCTCCTGTATTCCCTGTACTACTGGCCCTTTCCTTGTCTCTCCTGTATTCCCTGTACTACTGGCCCTTTCCTTGTCTCTCCTGTATTCCCTGTACTACTGGCCCTTTCCTTGTCTCTCCTGTATGTATGTCTGATGGCCTGTATTCCCTGTACTACTGGCCCTTACCTTGTCTCTCCTGTATTCCCTGTACTACTGGCCCTTTCCTTGTCTCTCCTGTATGTATGCCTGATGGCCTGTATTCCCTGTACTACTGGTCCTTTCCTTGTCTCTCCTGTATTCCCTGTACTACTGGCCCTTTCCTTGTCTCTCCTGTATTCCCTGTGCTACTGGTCCTTTCCTTGTCTCTCCTGTATTCCCTGTGCTACTGGCCCTTTCCTTGTCTCTCCTGTATTCCCTGTACTACTGGCCCTTTCCTTGTCTCTCCTGTATTCCCTGTACTACTGGCCCTTTCCTTGTCTCTCCTGTATTCCCTGTACTACTGGCCCTTTCCTTGTCTCTCCTGTATTCCCTGTACTACTGGCCCTTTCCTTGTCTCTCCTGTATTCCCTGTACTACTGGCCCTTTCCTTGTCTCTCCTGTATTCCCTGTACTACTGGCCCTTTCCTTGTCTCTCCTGTATTCCCTGTACTACTGGCCCTTTCCTTGTCTCTCCTGTATTCCCTGTACTACTGGCCCTTTCCTTGTCTCTCCTGTATTCCCTGTACTACTGGCCCTTTCCTTGTCTCTCCTGTATTCCCTGTACTACTGGCCCTTTCCTTGTCTCTCCTGTATTCCCTGTACTACTGGCCCTTTCCTTGTCTCTCCTGTATTCCCTGTACTACTACCCCTTTCCTGGTCTCTCCTGTATGTATGCCTGATAGCCTGTACTACTGGCCCTTTCCTTGTCTCTCCTGTATATATGTCTGATGGTCTGTATTCCCTGTACTACTGGCCCTTTCCATGTCTCTCCTGTATTCCCTGTACTACTGGCCCTTTCCTTGTCTCTCCTGTATTCCCTGTACTACTGGCCCTTTCCTTGTCTCTCCTGTATGTATGTCTGATGGCCTGTATACCCTGTAGTACTGGCCCTTTCCTTGTCTCTCCTGTATGTATGTTTGATGGCCTGTATTCCCTGTACTACTACCCCTTTCCTTGTCTCTCCTGTATGTATGCCTGATGGCCTGTATTCCCTGTACTACTGGCCCTTTCCTTGTCTCTCCTGTATGTATGCCTGATGGCCTGTATTCCCTGTACTACTGGCCCTTTCCTTGTCTCTGCTGTATTCCCTGTACTACTGGCCCTTTCCTTGTCTCTCCTGTATTCCCTGTACTACTACACCTTTCCTTGTCTCGCCTGTATGTATGTCTGATGGTCTGTATTCCCTGTACTACTGGCCCTTTCCTTGTCTCTCCTGTATTCCCTGCACTACTGGCCCTTTCCTTGTCTCTCCTGTATTCCCTGTACTACTGGCCCTTTCCTTGTCTCTCCTGTATTCCCTGTACTACTGGCCCTTTCCTTGTCTCTCCTGTATTCCCTGTGCTACTGGTCCTTTCCTTGTCTCTCCTGTATTCCCTGTGCTACTGGTCCTTTCCTTGTCTCTCCTGTATTCCCTGTACTACTGGCCCTTTCCTTGTCTCTCCTGTATTCCCTGTACTACTGGCCCTTTCCTTGTCTCTCCTGTATTCCCTGTACTACTGGCCCTTTCCTTGTCTCTCCTGTATTCCCTGTACTACTGGCCCTTTCCTTGTCTCTCCTGTATGTATGTCTGATGGCCTGTATTCCCTGTACTACTGGCCCTTACCTTGTCTCTCCTGTATTCCCTGTACTACTGGCCCTTTCCTTGTCTCTCCTGTATGTATGCCTGATGGCCTGTATTCCCTGTACTACTACCCCTTTCCTTGTCTCTCCTGTATTCCCTGTACTACTGGTCCTTTCCTTGTCTCTCCTGTATTCCCTGTACTACTGGCCCTTTCCTTGTCTCTCCTGTATGTATGCCTGATGGCCTGTATTCCCTGTACTACTGGTACTTTCCTTGTCTCTCCTGTATTCCCTGTACTACTGGCCCTTTCCTTGTCTCTCCTGTATTCCCTGTACTACTGGCCCTTTCCTTGTCTCTCCTGTATTCCCTGTGCTACTGGTCCTTTCCTTGTCTCTCCTGTATTCCCTGTGCTACTGGTCCTTTCCTTGTCTCTCCTGTATTCCCTGTACTACTGGCCCTTTCCTTGTCTCTCCTGTATTCCCTGTACTACTGGCCCTTTCCTTGTCTCTCCTGTATTCCCTGTACTACTGGCCCTTTCCTTGTCTCTCCTGTATTCCCTGTACTACTGGCCCTTTCCTTGTCTCTCCTGTATGTATGTCTGATGGCCTGTATTCCCTGTACTACTGGCCCTTACCTTGTCTCTCCTGTATTCCCTGTACTACTGGCCCTTTCCTTGTCTCTCCTGTATGTATGCCTGATGGCCTGTATTCCCTGTACTACTACCCCTTTCCTTGTCTCTCCTGTATTCCCTGTACTACTGGTCCTTTCCTTGTCTCTCCTGTATTCCCTGTACTACTGGCCCTTTCCTTGTCTCTCCTGTATGTATGCCTGATGGCCTGTATTCCCTGTACTACTGGTACTTTCCTTGTCTCTCCTGTATTCCCTGTACTACTGGCCCTTTCCTTGTCTCTCCTGTATTCCCTGTACTACTGGCCCTTTCCTTGTCTCTCCTGTATTCCCTGTGCTACTGGCCCTTTCCTTGTCTCTCCTGTATTCCCTGTGCTACTGGTCCTTTCCTTGTCTCTCCTGTATTCCCTGTGCTACTGGTCCTTTCCTTGTCTCTCCTGTATTCCCTGTGCTACTGGTCCTTTCCTTGTCTCTCCTGTATTCCCTGTGCTACTGGTCCTTTCCTTGTCTCTCCTGTATTCCCTGTACTACTGGCCCTTTCCTTGTCTCTCCTGTATTCCCTGTGCTACTGGTCCTTTCCTTGTCTCTCCTGTATTCCCTGTGCTACTGGTCCTTTCCTTGTCTCTCCTGTATTCCCTGTACTACTGGCCCTTTCCTTGTCTCTCCTGTATTCCCTGTACTACTGGCCCTTTCCTTGTCTCTCCTGTATTCCCTGTACTACTGGCCCTTTCCTTGTCTCTCCTGTATTCCCTGTACTACTGGCCCTTTCCTTGTCTCTCCTGTATGTATGTCTGATGGCCTGTATTCCCTGTACTACTGGCCCTTACCTTGTCTCTCCTGTATTCCCTGTACTACTGGCCCTTTCCTTGTCTCTCCTGTATGTATGCCTGATGGCCTGTATTCCCTGTACTACTACCCCTTTCCTTGTCTCTCCTGTATTCCCTGTACTACTGGTCCTTTCCTTGTCTCTCCTGTATTCCCTGTACTACTGGCCCTTTCCTTGTCTCTCCTGTATGTATGCCTGATGGCCTGTATTCCCTGTACTACTGGTCCTTTCCTTGTCTCTCCTGTATTCCCTGTACTACTGGCCCTTTCATTGTCTCTCCTGTATTCCCTGTGCTACTGGTCCTTTCCTTGTCTCTCCTGTATTCCCTGTACTACTGGCCCTTTCCTTGTCTCTCCTGTATTCCCTGTACTACTGGCCCTTTCCTTGTCTCTCCTGTATTCCCTGTACTACTGGCCCTTTCCTTGTCTCTCCTGTATTCCCTGTACTACTGGCCCTTTCCTTGTCTCTCCTGTATTCCCTGTACTACTGGCCCTTTCCTTGTCTCTCCTGTATTCCCTGTACTACTGGCCCTTTCCTTGTCTCTCCTGTATTCCCTGTGCTACTGGTCCTTTCCTTGTCTCTCCTGTATTCCCTGTACTACTGGCCCTTTCCTTGTCTCTCCTGTATTCCCTGTACTACTGGCCCTTTCCTTGTCTCTCCTGTATTCCCTGTACTACTGGTCCTTTCCTTGTCTCTCCTGTATTCCCTGTACTACTACCCCTTTCCTGGTCTCTCCTGTATGTATGCCTGATAGCCTGTACTACTGGCCCTTTCCTTGTCTCTCCTGTATGTATGTCTGATGGTCTGTATTCCCTGTACTACTGGCCCTTTCCATGTCTCTCCTGTATTCCCTGTACTACTGGCCCTTTCCTTGTCTCTCCTGTATTCCCTGTACTACTGGCCCTTTCCTTGTCTCTCCTGTATGTATGTCTGATGGCCTGTATACCCTGTAGTACTGGCCCTTTCCTTGTCTCTCCTGTATGTATGTTTGATGGCCTGTATTCCCTGTACTACTACCCCTTTCCTTGTCTCTCCTGTATGTATGCCTGATGGCCTGTATTCCCTGTACTACTGGCCCTTTCCTTGTCTCTCCTGTATGTATGCCTGATGGCCTGTATTCCCTGTACTACTGGCCCTTTCCTTGTCTCTGCTGTATTCCCTGTACTACTGGCCCTTTCCTTGTCTCTCCTGTATTCCCTGTACTACTACCCCTTTCCTTGTCTCGTCTGTATGTATGTCTGATGGTCTGTATTCCCTGTACTACTGGCCCTTTCCTTGTCTCTCCTGTATTCCCTGCACTACTGGCCCTTTCCTTGTCTCTCCTGTATTCCCTGTACTACTGGCCCTTTCCTTGTCTCTCCTGTATTCCCTGTACTACTGGCCCTTTCCTTGTCTCTCCTGTATTCCCTGTGCTACTGGTCCTTTCCTTGTCTCTCCTGTATTCCCTGTGCTACTGGTCCTTTCCTTGTCTCTCCTGTATTCCCTGTACTACTGGCCCTTTCCTTGTCTCTCCTGTATTCCCTGTACTACTGGCCCTTTCCTTGTCTCTCCTGTATTCCCTGTACTACTGGCCCTTTCCTTGTCTCTCCTGTATTCCCTGTACTACTGGCCCTTTCCTTGTCTCTCCTGTATGTATGTCTGATGGCCTGTATTCCCTGTACTACTGGCCCTTACCTTGTCTCTCCTGTATTCCCTGTACTACTGGCCCTTTCCTTGTCTCTCCTGTATGTATGCCTGATGGCCTGTATTCCCTGTACTACTACCCCTTTCCTTGTCTCTCCTGTATTCCCTGTACTACTGGTCCTTTCCTTGTCTCTCCTGTATTCCCTGTACTACTGGCCCTTTCCTTGTCTCTCCTGTATGTATGCCTGATGGCCTGTATTCCCTGTACTACTGGTACTTTCCTTGTCTCTCCTGTATTCCCTGTACTACTGGCCCTTTCCTTGTCTCTCCTGTATTCCCTGTACTACTGGCCCTTTCCTTGTCTCTCCTGTATTCCCTGTGCTACTGGTCCTTTCCTTGTCTCTCCTGTATTCCCTGTGCTACTGGTCCTTTCCTTGTCTCTCCTGTATTCCCTGTACTACTGGCCCTTTCCTTGTCTCTCCTGTATTCCCTGTACTACTGGCCCTTTCCTTGTCTCTCCTGTATTCCCTGTACTACTGGCCCTTTCCTTGTCTCTCCTGTATTCCCTGTACTACTGGCCCTTTCCTTGTCTCTCCTGTATTCCCTGTACTACTGGCCCTTTCCTTGTCTCTCCTGTATGTATGTCTGATGGCCTGTATTCCCTGTACTACTGGCCCTTACCTTGTCTCTCCTGTATTCCCTGTACTACTGGCCCTTTCCTTGTCTCTCCTGTATGTATGCCTGATGGCCTGTATTCCCTGTACTACTACCCCTTTCCTTGTCTCTCCTGTATTCCCTGTACTACTGGTCCTTTCCTTGTCTCTCCTGTATTCCCTGTACTACTGGCCCTTTCCTTGTCTCTCCTGTATGTATGCCTGATGGCCTGTATTCCCTGTACTACTGGTACTTTCCTTGTCTCTCCTGTATTCCCTGTACTACTGGCCCTTTCCTTGTCTCTCCTGTATTCCCTGTACTACTGGCCCTTTCCTTGTCTCTCCTGTATTCCCTGTACTACTGGTCCTTTCCTTGTCTCTCCTGTATTCCCTGTGCTACTGGTCCTTTCCTTGTCTCTCCTGTATGTATGCCTGATGGCCTGTATTCCCTGTACTACTGGTACTTTCCTTGTCTCTCCTGTATTCCCTGTACTACTGGCCCTTTCCTTGTCTCTCCTGTATTCCCTGTACTACTGGCCCTTTCCTTGTCTCTCCTGTATTCCCTGTACTACTGGTCCTTTCCTTGTCTCTCCTGTATTCCCTGTGCTACTGGTCCTTTCCTTGTCTCTCCTGTATTCCCTGTGCTACTGGTCCTTTCCTTGTCTCTCCTGTATTCCCTGTGCTACTGGTCCTTTCCTTGTCTCTCCTGTATTCCCTGTACTACTGGCCCTTTCCTTGTCTCTCCTGTATTCCCTGTGCTACTGGTCCTTTCCTTGTCTCTCCTGTATTCCCTGTGCTACTGGTCCTTTCCTTGTCTCTCCTGTATTCCCTGTACTACTGGCCCTTTCCTTGTCTCTCCTGTATTCCCTGTACTACTGGCCCTTTCCTTGTCTCTCCTGTATTCCCTGTACTACTGGCCCTTTCCTTGTCTCTCCTGTATTCCCTGTACTACTGGCCCTTTCCTTGTCTCTCCTGTATGTATGTCTGATGGCCTGTATTCCCTGTACTACTGGCCCTTACCTTGTCTCTCCTGTATTCCCTGTACTACTGGCCCTTTCCTTGTCTCTCCTGTATGTATGCCTGATGGCCTGTATTCCCTGTACTACTACCCCTTTCCTTGTCTCTCCTGTATTCCCTGTACTACTGGTCCTTTCCTTGTCTCTCCTGTATTCCCTGTACTACTGGCCCTTTCCTTGTCTCTCCTGTATTCCCTGTGCTACTGGTCCTTTCCTTGTCTCTCCTGTATTCCCTGTACTACTGGCCCTTTCCTTGTCTCTCCTGTATTCCCTGTACTACTGGCCCTTTCATCGTCTCTCCTGTATTCCCTGTACTACTGGCCCTTTCCTTGTCTCTCCTGTATTCCCTGTACTACTGGCCCTTTCCTTGTCTCTCCTGTATTCCCTGTACTACTGGCCCTTTCCTTGTCTCTCCTGTATTCCCTGTACTACTGGTCCTTTCCTTGTCTCTCCTGTATTCCCTGTACTACTGGCCCTTTCCTTGTCTCTCCTGTATGTATGCCTGATGGCCTGTATTCCCTGTACTACTACCCCTTTCCTTGTCTCTCCTGTATTCCCTGTACTACTGGTCCTTTCCTTGTCTCTCCTGTATTCCCTGTACTACTGGTCCTTTCCTTGTCTCTCCTGTATTCCCTGTACTACTGGCCCTTTCCTTGTCTCTCCTGTATTCCCTGTACTACTGGCCCTTTCCTTGTCTCTCCTGTATTCCCTGTACTACTGGCCCTTTCCTCGTCTCTCCTGTATTCCCTGTGCTACTGGTCCTTTCCTTGTCTCTCCTGTATTCCCTGTACTACTGGTCCTTTCCTTGTCTCTCCTGTATTCCCTGTACTACTGGCCCTTTCCTCGTCTCTCCTGTATTCCCTGTACTACTGGTCCTTTCCTTGTCTCTCCTGTATTCCCTGTACTACTGGTCCTTTCCTTGTCTCTCCTGTATTCCCTGTACTACTGGCCCTTTCCTCGTCTCTCCTGTATTCCCTGTACTACTGGTCCTTTCCTTGTCTCTCCTGTATTCCCTGTACTACTGGTCCTTTCCTTGTCTCTCCTGTATTCCCTGTACTACTGGCCCTTTCCTCGTCTCTCCTGTATTCCCTGTACTACTGGTCCTTTCCTTGTCTCTCCTGTATTCCCTGTACTACTGGCCCTTTCCTGGTCTCTGCTGTATGTATGCCTGATGGCCTGTATTCCCTGTACTACTGGCCTTTTCCTTGTCTCTCCTGTATGTATGCCTGATGGCCTGTATTCCCTGTACTACTGGTCCTTTCCTTGTCTCTCCTGTATTCCCTGTACTACTGGTCCTTTCCTTGTCTCTCCTGTATTCCCTGTACTACTGGCCCTTTCCTTGTCTCTCCTGTATTCCCTGTACTACTGGTCCTTTCCTTGTCTCTCCTGTATTCCCTGTACTACTGGCCCTTTCCTTGTCTCTCCTGTATTCCCTGTACTACTGGTCCTTTCCTTGTCTCTCCTGTATTCCCTGTGCTACTGGTCCTTTCCTTGTCTCTCCTGTATTCCCTGTACTACTGGTCCTTTCCTTGTCTCTCCTGTATTCCCTGTACTACTGGCCCTTTCCTTGTCTCTCCTGTATTCCCTGTACTACTGGCCCTTTCCTTGTCTCTCCTGTATTCCCTGTACTACTGGTCCTTTCCTTGTCTCTCCTGTATTCCCTGTACTACTGGTCCTTTCCTTGTCTCTCCTGTATTCCCTGTACTACTGGTCCTTTCCTTGTCTCTCCTGTATTCCCTGTACTACTGGTCCTTTCCTTGTCTCTCCTGTATTCCCTGTGCTACTGGTCCTTTCCTTGTCTCTCCTGTATGTATGCCTGATGGCCTGTATTCCCTGTGCTACTGGTCCTTTCCTTGTCTCTCCTGTATTCCCTGTACTACTGGCCCTTTCCTTGTCTCTCCTGTATTCCCTGTACTACTGGCCCTTTCCTTGTCTCTCCTGTATTCCCTGTACTACTGGTCCTTTCCTTGTCTCTCCTGTATTCCCTGTACTACTGGCCCTTTCCTTGTCTCTCCTGTATTCCCTGTACTACTGGCCCTTTCCTTGTCTCTCCTGTATTCCCTGTACTACTGGTCCTTTCCTTGTCTCTCCTATATTGTTTGACTGTTGATATAAATAAACCTTTAAAAAACAACAACAAATGTAAATAAAGCCGTCTGTGTATTTGTTGCTAGTGGAGAGGCAGTGTATGATGCACAGCACATGACTTGCTGCCTGGTGCTGACGTTACGGAGACACGCCCCTACTGTATCCGGTAACAGATATATCCTGCCACATCACAACTGTTTTGAAAATCAAGTGAAAGAATGGCTCCCAAATCGCTGTCTGTGCAGCCCCGCAATGACCGTAATCTCAATCATTCCCCAACCAGGACGGATCGGCTGTCCGACGGGAGGACAATTCAGCTGGCTGATGACTATTTGCAGCATGCACAGGTAGCAATGGATTGCAATAGGTCCCCATGGCAACCGGTCACATGCTGCTTCGTCTAATAGGGCAACGTGTGAGTCTGCCACCAGGCACTGGCTGTAAATGTTTTACACCCTGACAAACATATTGTATGTACAAATAGTATACTGTCCGCACCTCAGCCTCTACTGTGAAGGTCCGAGTCTGAGAGTCCAGCGTCTTTACAGTCACCTCCATCTTCTCATCAGCCGCCATCTCTCACCCTGGAACATAAGAGAGGACAAATGGAGATCAGGTTCCCCTGCGACAGGACGGCTGATATCGCTAGATCACATCAGCAGCTTTAGCACAACTAAAGGACAACAAGGCCCAGCTATCCAGCGTGAGAGGGACAAACACGAGAGCATAAAACCGCAATACATTCTGCCTAATCCGAAATCAGACAAATTATTGTTACAGGGACCTTACAGGTACACAATTCCAGCACTGCCTTACAGCGAGTCGAGAACAGGAATCCATATAGCAAGTTCTGGGGTACAAAGTTAACACATATTTAATTTTCACTCTTAGAACAGATTGCTACATAATATTCATCACATGCATAATTGACATATTAAGTTACACCTGCCCAGGGGACCAAACTACCATGAGTGCAGTAGATGGGACTGCAACTGGGGCCACTCACACTCTACAGAGGCTGTTATCCCATATTCAAACAATTATGTCTGAGTACATGTGATGGATGATGCCGACAGAGCCTTTTAAGTGTTCTACCCAACAGGATATGACGCACCAGTTAAGAATGTGCTCTGAGTACCGGTAAAACGGGAATGGTGTTACCTTGGCAACCAAATTATTTTGCCAAGACTGTGGGTTCTAAACAGCACGAGCTGTTCCTGTTTCAGGATGGATATGAAGACATATTACACTTATGAAGCCACACCATGTAACCAAATACAGTTTTAAAGAGACCTATAAAATACTATATGACATAGCTCCCATCTACAGACATCTAGCTGGTCCCCGTGTCTAATGCCACACCACGATGCAAACTCTGTGTTATTCTCCTGTGATGAAGGCCCTTCCTACATGTAACAGTAGTGAGCTCTGTCCTCACGCCTGGCTAGGGGGAAAGACACTTTGTAGAATTTGTCATTGGCACCTATGACTGGATGGCTCAGTGTTGCCTAATCTTTCCCACGCTGGCCATCCAGCTTACATCACCCATCAGGACAGGTCCAGTTTGCCTATGTGAATATAAGGGAGAACTGGAAACTGCTTTTGGGTCTACAAGCAGAGCCCATGTAGGTGTGTAACCCCAAAACCTTTAACTGGTGTGTTTAACAGCTACAGGAGCAATACATAATTCATTCCTTTCAGACACATGGATCTGCGACCAACAGATCACTGTGCACACTTTAGTGCATTCCTTGAGGACTGTGCCCAGCCTGATACCCAGCAGCCAGACACTTGCGGATGGCATGTGGTTATTTGGTCAGGTAGCACCAGCAACGACGGTCAGTGATGGGAAATTACTGACATACACCTCAAATCTACTAAACATTCAAGATCCTATCCCCTCAAAATAATACATTATAAAATCCTATTAAACGTCTAATGAATAGGACATACAACAAGCCATGTACAAAACATAGGGGAAAAACCAGAATAAGGACTTATTAGCATATATGACTGAAATGGGGCCTAATTCAGACCCGATCGCTCCTCTGCGTTTTTGCGATCAGATAGCCGCCGCCCATAGAGAGTGAAAAACCGCCCCATGCAAGTGTGTGAATGCATGCGTACACCGTGCGAAAACCTCACCAGATGGCGGACATCTGCAAATCCAATCGCAACTCACTATCGAAAGATTTTTCCAGTCTGTGCGTAGCCCAGGACTTACTCCTACAGTGCGATACAACAGGCTGATCGGGGCCGGAGCTGACGTCACACACCCGCCCTGAAAATGCTTGGGGACGCCTGCGTTTTTCCGGACACTCCCAGAAAATGGCCAGTTTCCACCCCCAAATGCCCGCTTCCTGTATATAAGCCTGTGCCCGTCTAGCAATAAAAAAAAAAAAAAAAATGAAGGATTTTTTCAATGTTTGGCGTTGCGGTGCATATGCAATCGATAATCGGCCGCTGTGCGAAAAAGCACAACAGCGTTCAGGTCTGAATTAGGCCCAGTCGCCAATGGGATAACAAGCCATAGTAAGGGGCTTTGCGACCAACGCTAAGAACTGTTTTATACCAATCTAGGAATACTTTACAACCCTCTGAGAGCCTACGATATTAAATAGAGAAATGTACAATGTGTCACATATATGAAACAATGGGGGTAATTCCAAGTTGAACGCAGCAGGAATTTTGTTAGCAGTTGGACAAAACCATGTGCACTGCAGGGGGGGCAGATATAACATGTGCAGAGAGAGTTAGATTTGGGTGAGTTATTTTATTTCTGTGCAGGGTAAATACTGGCTGCTTTATTTTAACACTGAAAATTAGATTGCAGATTGAACACACTACACCCAAATCTAACGCTCTCTGCACATGTTAAATCTGCCTCCCCTGCAGTGCACATGGTTTTGCCCAACTGCTAACAAAAAACCTGCTGCGATCAACTTGGAATTACCCCCAATGTTTTACTACCTTACCTAACCACGCACAGAGCCAGCGCTGCTACTGGGGAACCCTAGGCAGCCACCTAGGTCACCCGGGATTATAGGACACCTAAACCACTCAGAGCGTGACAATTTCACTCGCCCAGCGGCTTTGTCTCTGTCCCCCGGACGCTGAACTGTAAAGCTTCCGGCTGATGAACCTGCATATCGTCCTGATGGTGCAGCAGAGGACCCGGATGTCACAGGCCGCCACCACACTCCTGAGACATCAATGTGCTGTTCCTTACCCACCCCACACTATTGGGATAATCACCTATGGGGGCGGGTGACGGGAGAGTGAGGCTGTGCCCGGTGTCCATTGAGGAAGTATGCTCCAGCCAATGGCACTGCTGGTAAACACTGGGCCCAGGCCTGGTGTAATCTGGAGCCCAGTGGGAGAGATAAGCAGCTTGTCCCATGCCAGCTGTTGGAAAGCCATATGTCGGCTTGCATCTAGCTGGCAGGGCATGCTGGGGCATATAGTGCCAGGGCAGCTTAGCTGGGGCCACAGGGAGCCAGGACTCTATGTGGATGGAGAGCTCCCCGTGGTGGCGATGGGGATTACACAGCGCCGACTGTCCCATGGGAGATAACAGGGGAGCCATGTTGGCCTATTACAGCTGCCAGTACAGCCCTAGCACCCCTTGGGCCTCTGCCCACATCCCTACATTACCCATCTGCTACTCACCTGCGATCCCGGTCTCCCTGGTGACCTGAGACACGGACAACTGACAAGGGCTAGAACGCAGCCAACAGCCGACAGTACACTTCCGGGTTCTTGCAGTAACTTCCGTCTCCGGGGCGTAACAGATGACCTTAGCCGTATTTCCGGCCTTTGGAACGCACACCGGGAGGGTTCCTAACGCCGCCACTTCCGCCCTTACTTTATGCCAACACCATTGAATACTCGCCAGTGGAGACGGTTCCCAGGGGGTTATGGGAAAGGTCCTCTCCACGAAGGTAATCTAGACGCTACCTACGCTATACTGCAGGACACTTCCGGGAGCCTCCACTACACCCATTCACATGACCAGAGTCAGCTGAGCGTCGGGTCACGTGGGTGTGTGCAGAGCAGCAGCAGCCAATAATGATAGACCGAGCTGTGTGTGTTCGGGTTACTTGTCTCCAACTGCAGGGAGATAGCGCCGGTGAGTGACGCTGATAAGGTGTGTGTTCGGTCACACACACACACACACAGCAACCCCCTCCTGTATATAGCTGCTGTACCGCCGCACTGCCTGTATCACTGCCGCCTATATATAGCTGCTGTACCGCATACTCTCCAACATGACCCGCCCCACTAGGGTTGGTTCTATATCGGAGGGGCTGAAGGGACCTTGTGACGTATCTAGGGGAGGAGCTACGTCACCAGGGGGAGGAGCTACGGGCGAACATGGTACCCGAAAAGTACCCTCGCGGGCTCGCTTCGCTCGCCACGCTTCGGGCACGGTGGCTCGCTCCGCTCCGCTTCGCTCACCACCTAATTACTAAAGGTAATAGTTGGTGGCGTGGACAGTAGAGGAACTATCCCGCTGGCGTAGCTCCTCCCCCTTGTGTCGTAACTCCTCCCCCAAATGGAAAAGGTCCCTTAGCCCACTTGATTCTAGCAGCTACCGCCCCACTAGGTACAAAATGCTCTGTATCTGGACTTCCCTCTTAATTTATTATTGCCATCACCTGTGAAGAAACAGCTTTCTTATCATTTAACTAGTTCAACACAGGTGATGGAAATCATAAATTAAGAGGGAAGTCCAGGAACAGAGCATTTTGTACCTAGTGGGGCGGGTCATGTTGGAGGGTCTGGTACCGCCGCACAGCCCCTGCCTGTATGTAGTTGCTGTACCGCCGCACAGCCCCTGCCTGTATATAGCTGCTGTACCGGTGCACAGCCCCTGCCTGTATCACTGCTGCCAGTATGTAGATGCTGTACCGCCGCACACGCAACCCCTGCCTTGTATCACTGCTGCCTGTATATAGCTGCTGTACCGGTGCACAGCCCCTGCCTGTATCACTGCTGCCAGTATGTAGATGCTGTACCGCCGCACACGCAACCCCTGCCTTGTATCACTGCTGCCTGTATGTAGCTGCTGTACCGCCTCACAGCCCCTGCCTTGTATCACTGCTGCCTGTATATAACTGCTGTACCGCTGCACAGCCCCTGCCTGTATCACTGCTGCCAGTATGTAGATGCTGTACCGCTGCACACACAGCCCCTGCCTGTATCACTGCCACCTGTATGTAGATGCTGTACCGCCTCACAGCCCCTGCCTGTACAACTGCCGCCTGTATATAGCTGCTGTACCGCCGCACACACAGCCCCTTTCCTGTATCACTGCCGCCTGTATATAGCTGCTGTACCGCTGCACAGCCCCTGCCTGTATCACTGCTGCCAGTATGTAGATGCTGTACCGCTGCACACACAGCCCCTGCCTGTATCACTGCCACCTGTATGTAGCTGCTGTACCGCCTCACAGCCCCTGCCTGTATAAACTACCGCCTGTATATAGCTGCTGTACCGCCGCACACACAGCCCCTTTCCTGTATCACTGCCGCCTGTATATAGCTGCTGTACCGCTGCACAGCCCCTGCCTGTATCACTGCCGCCTGTATATAGCTGCTGTACCGCCGCACACACAGCCCCTTTCCTGTATCACTGCCGCCTGTATATAGCTGCTGTACCGCTGCACACACAGCCCCTGTCCTGTATCACTGCCGCCTGTATATAGCTGCTGTACCGCCGCACACACAGCCCCTGTCCTGTATCACTGCCGCCTGTATATAGCTGCTGTACCGCCAGGTGTAGTATGGCATGCCGGCGGCCGGGCTCCCGGCGAGCAGCATACCGGCGCCGGGAGCCCGACAGTCGGCATACTGAAGACCACCCGTACCGCCGCACACACAGCCGCCGCCTGTATATAGCTGCTGTACCGCTGCACACACTGCCTGTATCACTGCTGCCTGTATATAGCTGCTGTACCGCTGCACACACTGCCTGTATCACTGCTGCCTGTATATAGCTGCTGTACCGCTGCACACACTGCCTGTATCACTGCTGCCTGTATATAGCTGCTTTACCGCTGCACACACTGCCTGTATCACTGCTGCCTGTATATAGCTGCTGTACCGCCGCACACACTGCCCCTGCCTGTATCACTGCTGCCAGTATATAGCTGCTGTTCCGCCGTACAGCGCCGCCTCCCTGCACACACTGCCCTTATTATTACACTCACATGGAGGACATGGCGTGCCCGGTACACAGCACTGTACATACTGGGGGTGGCAGCTCATGTTATGAGAGCTGACAGTCATCGCTCCTCCTAATTACAGCCGCAGCACTATGAGCCAGATGCACACACACCCAATGGCTTACATACACCTCCAATGTCCTCACATCTACTCCAGTGCAGGGTCCGTGCTGCGCGTGTGTGGGGTCTGTACTGCCGGTGTGCTGGGTCTGTACTGTGTGCGTGTGTGGGATCTGTGCTGCCGGTGTGCTGGGTCTGTACTGTGTGCGTGTGCTGGGTCTGTACTGTGTGCGTGTGCGGGGTCTGTACTGTGTGCGTGTGCGGGGTCTGTACTGTGTGCGTGTGCGGGGTCTGTACTGTGTGCGTGTGCGGGGTCTGTACTGCCGGTGTGCGGGGTCTGTACTGCCGGTGTGCTGGGTCTGTACTGTGTGCGTGTGCGGGGTCTGTACTGCCGGTGTGCTGGGTCTGTGCTGCGCGTGTGTGGGATCTGTACTGCCGGTGTGCTGGGTCTGTGCTGCACGTGTGTGGGGTCTGTTCTGCGCATGTGCAGCCAGGAGGCCAAGGACGCAGTGAGCCAGCTGCCTGAGGACATGATGGGTGACATGCTGCGGGACAAGGAGAGGCTGCCTGCCCCTCCTTTATGTGTGAGAGAGCCCGGTGCTGCTGCTGCCCCTCGTGTGTGTGTGTCTGTGTCATGTGTGAGAGAACCCAGTGCTGCTGCTGCCCCTCGTGTGTGTGTGTGTGTGTGTCATGTGTGAGAGAGCCCGGTTCTGCATTTTCCGCTCCTGTGTGAGAGAGCCCGGTGCTGCTGCTGCCCCTCCTGTGTGTGCCATGTGTGAGAGAGCCCGGTGCTGCTGCTGCCCCTCCTGTGTGTGTCATGTGTGAGAGAGCCCGGTGCTGCTGCTGCCCCTCCTGTGTGTGTGTGTCATGTGTGAGAGAGCCCGGTGCTGCTGCCCCTCCTGTGTGTGTGTCATGTGTGAGAGAGCCCGGTGCTGCTGCTGCCCCTCCTGTGTGTGTGTCATGTGTGAGAGAGCCCGGTGCTGCTGCTGCCCCTCCTGTGTGTGTGATGTGTGAGAGAGCCCGGTGCTGCTGCTGCCCCTCCTGTGTGTGTGTCATGTGTGAGAGAGCCCGGTGCTGCTGCTGCCCCTCCTGTGTGTGTGTCATGTGTGAGAGAGCCCGGTGCTGCTGCTGCCCCTCCTGTGTGTGTGATGTGTGAGAGAGCCCGGTGCTGCTGCTGCCCCTCCTGTGTGTGTGTCATGTGTGAGAGAGCCCGGTGCTGCTGCTGCCCCTCCTGTGTGTGTCATGTGTGAGAGAGCCCGGTGCTGCTGCTGCCCCTCCTGTGTGTGTCATGTGTGAGAGAGCCCGGTGCTGCTGCTGCCCCTCCTGTGTGTGTCATGTGTGAGAGAGCCCGGTGCTGCTGCTGCCCCTCCTGTGTGTGTCATGTGTGAGAGAACCCGGTGCTGCTGCTGCCCCTCCTGTGTGTGTCATGTGTGAGAGAGCCCGGTGCTGCTGCTGCCCCTCCTGTGTGTGTGTCATGTGTGAGAGAGACCGGTGCTGCTGCTGCCCCTCCTGTGTGTGTCATGTGTGAGAGAGCCCGGTTCTGAATTTTCCCCTCCTGTGTGTGTGTGTGTCATGTGTGAGAGAGCCCGGTGCTGCTGCTGCCCCTCCTGTGTGTGTGTGTGTCATGTGTGAGAGAGCCCGGTGCTGCTGCTGCCCCTCCTGTGTGTGTGTGTCATGTGTGAGAGAGCCCGGTGCTGCTGCTGCCCCTCCTGTGTGTGTGTGTGTGTCATGTATGAGAGAGCCCGGTGCTGCTGCTGCCCCTCCTGTGTGTGTGTGTCATGTATGAGAGAGCCCGGTGCTGCTGCTGCCCCTCCTGTGTGTGTGTGTGTCATGTGTGAGAGAGCCCGGTGCTGCTGATGCCCCTCCTGTGTGTGTCATGTGTGAGGGAGCCCGGTGCTGTGTGTCCTGTGTGTGTTTGGAATTTGTATGTTTTACCGATAGACAGGGTGCCAGCAACGACTCGTATAGCGGGTTCGCTTCGCTCGCCATATGTTATATTGCCACTCGTTTGGTGGCGAGGTCCCACCAACCGAGTGGGTGTATTATGCGGAGGTCAGGATACCGTCCGGCTATATTTCACCAGCTGTCGGGATTCCGGCGTCTGTCTCCTAAACTTCGGGATACCGACAGCCGGTATTTCTCTAACGTCCTAAGTGGATGCTGGGGACTCCGTAAGGACCATGGGGAATAGCGGCTCCGCAGGAGACTGGGCACATCTAAAGAAAGCTTTAGGACTATCTGGTGTGCACTGGCTCCTCCCCCTATGACCCTCCTCCAAGCCTCAGTTAGATCTCTGTGCCCGAACGAGAAGGGTGCACACTAGGGGCTCTCCTGAGCTTCTTAGTGAAAGTTTTAGTTTAGGTTTTTTATTTTCAGTGAGACCTGCTGGCAACAGGCTCACTGCATCGAGGGACTAAGGGGAGAAGAAGCGAACTCACCTGCGTGCAGAGTGGATTGGGCTTCTTAGGCTACTGGACATTAGCTCCAGAGGGATCGAACACAGGTCCAGCCGTGGAGTCCGGTCCCAGAGCCGCGCCGCCGGCCCCCTTACAGAGCCAGAAGGCAGAAGAGGTCCGGAAAATCGGCGGCAGAAGACGTCCTGTCTTCAACAAGGTAGCGCACAGCACTGCAGCTGTGCGCCATTGCTCTCAGCACACTTCGGTCACTGAGGGTGCAGGGCGCTGGGGGGGGGCGCCCTGAGACGCAATAAAAACACCTTGGATGGCAAAAGAAATGCATCACATATAGCTCCTGGGCTATATGGATGCATTTAACCCCTGCCAGAATACATAGAAAAACGGGTGATAGGCTCCGCCCCCTTATCGGCGGCCTTATCTCCTCAGCACACTGGCGCCATTTTCCCTCACAGCTCCGTTGGAGGGAAGCTCCCTGGCTCTCCCCTGCAGTCACTACACTACAGAAAGGGTTAAAAAAGAGAGGGGGGCACTAATTAGGCGCAGTATTAACTATACAGCAGCTATAAGGGGAAAAACACTTATATAAGGTTATCCCTGTATATGTGTATATATATATATATATATATATATATATATATATACTAGGTGCTTCATCGCGCCCTACGGGCGCTCTTTACACCGTCGCAAGGGGATACGCCCCCTTAACCCTTGCATGCCTTTCTGGGGTTCAATATTTGTGTTATATGGAGTATCACCTGCATTCCTTTGTTAGTGGTTAAATACTGCACAATGAAAGGGTGTGCGATGGTGAAGGAGGCGCAGCCCCTTGCGACGGCGTGAACAGCACCTGCAGGCCACAATGTACAGAATGTAGCGGGTGCGGAGGGTACTGCGGATGGTGTCTGTAGATGCTGCGGATGGTGGGGGTGGGGCCCGGATGGGGAAGGGTTGGGAGGTGCTGCGGGTGGGGGAGTGGCAGAGGAGTGGGGGATGCAGATGGGGGAGGGGTCCGGAGGCACTGCAGGTGGGGGAGGGGCAGGGGTGCCATGGGTGGGGGAGGGGCAGGTGTGGGGATGTTGCAGATGGGTGAAGGGTTCCGGAGGTGCTGTGGGATGGGAAGGGGCGGGAGTGCCGCTGGTGGGGTAGGGGTCCGCAGGCGCCATGGGTAGGGGAGGGGCAGGTACGGGTGTTGCGGCGGATGGGGAAGGAGGTCCGGAGGTGCTGCAGGTGGTGGAGGGGCAGGTGCGGGGGTGCAATTGGTGGGGGAGGGGTGGGTGAGGGGGGGACCGCGGATGGAGGAGGGTGTCTGCAGATGCTGCGGGTGGAGGGGGGCAGGTGTGGGGGAGACATA
Organism: Pseudophryne corroboree; assembly: GCF_028390025.1. Classification (NCBI taxonomy): domain Eukaryota; kingdom Metazoa; phylum Chordata; class Amphibia; order Anura; family Myobatrachidae; genus Pseudophryne; species Pseudophryne corroboree. Next base: position 441,769,438 of record NC_086451.1, read on the forward strand.
TAAGGGGGGTGAATGGTGGAGGGGGCCTGGAGATTGCTGGGGGTGGTGAAGGGGCGGAGGAGTGGGAGCCGCGGGTGGTGTAGGGGGTCTGGAGGCACAGCATGTGGGGGAGGGGTGGAGTGCCGCATGTGGTGGAGGGGAAGGTGCGGAGGTGTGGTGCATTGGGGAGAGGTCTGGAGGTGCTGCGGGTACTGTACCTGCCAAAAAGCTAGTTGGAGGGTATGCAGTAACAGGGCCAGGACAGGGGTGACAGGGTCAGGACAGGGTTGACTGGGCCAGGACAGGGGTGACAAGGTCAGAACAGGGATGACGGGGCCAGGACAGGGGTGACGGGGCCAGGACAGGGGTGACGGGGCCAGGACAGGGGTGACGGGGCCAGGACACGGGTGACGGGGCCAGGACACGGGCGACGGGGCCAGGACAGAAATGACAGGGACATGATAGGGGTGACAGGGTCAGTGTAGGGGCGGCAGGACCAGGACAGGGGTGACAGGGCCAGTATAGGGTTGACAGGGCAAGCACAGGGGTGACAGGGCCAGGATAGGGGTAGCAGGGCCAGCATAAGGATGACAGGGCCAGGATAAGGGTGAAAGGGCCAGGATAAGGGTGGCAGGTCAAGGCCAGGGGTGACAGGGACATGACAGAACACAGGGCACGGGAGAGATTGGTATTAGGGACAGAACAGTGGTGACAGACAGATGTGTGTTACCGGAGTCACTGCTGCTGGCTGCTGCTGTTCCACTCCAACCTGTTGGGATCTGCTGCTGGTGGAGACTTGGCATGGCTGACTCTCTTAGGCTGTAGTCCTGCTTCCTCTGCCCGTCCGCATCCCTCCCCCCCTCCTCAGTCACACACCGCAGACCTCGCGCAGCTGCCGGGCACTGTGGTAAGGTGAGACTGGAAATGACTGGTTAGCCCCCAGGAGATGCTGCGGCTGGAGGGAGGAGGGGGTCAGAGCCTGAAAGCAGCGCGGACTTCTGCAGCGCTACCCGCCGGCTAAAGTGTGTGAAGGAGCTGGGCGCACCTCACTGCGGGTGGCAGCGCTGCAGCTAGCGGTGGGGTTGCCGGGGCTGGAGATAACAGAGGCAGTACGGAAAGTGCACAGCATCAGGTGCCCCACAAAACTACAGCTAAGAAGCGTGGAGTGTGCCAGAAAGTGACGCTCCTCCCCGCCAGAGAGACCCTGCTGAGTATGCTGATGTGGGGGTCAAGTATGGCATACCCCCTCACACACCCCCAAACCTCCCAAATGTCCCAATTTTCGCGGGACAGTCCCATTCTTTGGGGTCTGTCCCGCTGTCCCACCCGCGGGTCGCAGTGTCCCACGGTGGGGGGGGGGGGGGGGGGGCAGTTGGAAAGCTCATGTACTCGCTGTTCTGCTTAGCAGAGCAGCGGTGAATAGTGGAGACAGAGGGAGAGGGGGCATCAGGGGGTACGGATTAAGGGGGGGGTTCCAGCAGCAGAGCCGGATTAAGGGGGGCGGCAGGCGGTACGTACCGTTGGCCCCACAGTTTTAGGGGGCCCCCCGGCTGGAGTAGCTCTGTCCCAGCTCAGAAGCTCACCGCCCTGCCAGCAACAACATTGTGCTACAGTCGGCACACGCTGCTGCGTATTGGCAGGTCTGTGGTTTTGCAGGGAGGCAGCAGTCTCCCTGCTTTCTTCTGCCTCTGCGGGTGTGTAGGGGGAAGCGACCACCTCCTCTGAATTTAGCCCTAGCTGAGGGGCCAAAATGCCATAAAAAAATATATATATATCCCGGAATTTGCATAAGGGGCGTGGCCTCGCGTCCCGCGATTAGGCCACGCCCCCAACCCCACAGCAGGCACAGCAATGAGATAGGGCTCCCCTTTCTCAAGTACCCTGTGCCCCCCGGACTCATAATCAGCCCCTGGGGGCATGCCAGCAGCTCACAGAGCGCTGGGCATGCCCCCTCACTGACGAAAACGGGGCCCTCCCGTGAAGCCACGCCCCCTTTTCGGTGTGTGTGTGTGTGTGTGTGTGTGTCCTGAAGAAGCTGGGAGGTATGCACCCTGCCTGTGCCATGTCCATACTATCTGCTTCTGCAGCTGCTCCTAGTGTCCTATAGATTTGGCCAGATCTGTGACTCATTTGACTAACTCCGCCCACTGTTGTGACTCCGCCCAGCGTTAGCAAATGAATCACAAAATCACAGATCTGGGCTATTATATAGGAGATAGCGCTCTGGTGTGTGCTGGCAAACTCTCCCTCTGTCTCCCCAAAGGGCTAGTGGGGTCCTGTCCTCTATCAGAGCATTCCCTGTGTGTGTGCTGTATGTCGGTACGTTTGTGTCGACATGTATGAGGAGGAAAATGATGTGGAGACGGAGCAGATTGCCTGTAATAGTGATGTCACCCCCTAGGGGGTCGACACCTGAGTGGATGAACTGTTGGAAGGAATTACGTGACAGTGTCAGCTCTGTATAAAAGACAGTGGTTGACATGAGACAGCCGGCTACTCAGCTTGTGCCTGTCCAGACGTCTCATAGGCCGTCAGGGGCTCTAAAGCGCCCGTTACCTCAGATGGCAGATATAGACGCCGACACGGATACTGACTCCAGTGTCGACGGTGAAGAGACAAATGTGACTTCCAGTAGGGCCACACGTTACATGATTGAGGCAATGAAAAATGTTTTACACATTTCTGATAATACGAGTACCACCAAAAAAGGGGTATTATGTTCGGTGAGGAAAAACTACCTGTAGTTTTCCTGAATCTGAGAAATTAAATGAGGTGTGTGATGATGCGTGGGTTTCCCCCGATAACAACTGATAATTTCTAAAATGTTATTGGCATTATATCCTTTCCCGCCAGAGGTTAGGGTGCGTTGGGAAACACCCCCTAGGGTGGATAAAGCGCTCACACGCTTGTAAGGGCTCTACCTTCGCCTGAGATGGCCGCCCTTAAGGATCCTGCTGATAGAAAGCAGGAGGGTATCCTAAAAGGTATTTACACACATACTGGTGTTATACTGCGACCAGCAATCACCTCAGCCTGGATGTGCAGTGCTGGGTTGGCGTGGTCGAATTCCCTGACTGAAAATATTGATACCCTAGATAGGGACAGTATATTTTTGCCTATAGAGCATTTAAACGGTGCATTTCTATATATGCGTGATGCACAGCGGAATATTTGCCGACTGGCATCAAGTCTAAGTGCGTTGTCCATTTCTACCAGTAGAGGGTTATGGACACGTCAGTGGTCAGGTGATGCGTATTCCAAACGGCATTTGGAAGTATTGCTTTATTAAGGGGAGGAGTTATTTGGGGTCGGTCTTTCAGACCTGGTGGCCACGGCAACAGCTGGGAATTCCACGTTTGTACCCCAGGTCGCCTCTCAACATGAGAAGACGCCGTATTATCAGGCGCAGTCTTTTCGTGGACAAGCGGGCAAAAGGTTCCTCATTTCTGCCCCGTGACAGAGGGAGAGGAAAAAGGCTGCAGAAATCAGCCAGTTCCCAGGAACAGAAACCCTCTCCCGCCTCTGCCAAGCCCTCAGTATACGCTGGGGCTTTACAAGCAGAATCAGGCACGGTGGGGGGCCCGTCTCAATGAATTTCAGCGCGCAGTGGGCTCACTCGCAAGTAGACCCCTGAGGTGATATCTCAGGGGTACAAATTAGAATTCGAGACGTCTCCCCCTCGCCGTTTCCTAAAGTCGGCTTTACCGATGTCTCCTTCTGACAGGGAGACAGTTTTGGAAGCCATTCACAGCTGTATTCCCAGCAGGTGATAATCAAGATACCCCTCCTGCAACAGGGAACGGGGTATTATTCCACACTGTTGTGGTACCGAAGCCGGACGGCTCGGTGAGACCGATTCTAAATCTAAAATCTTTGAACACTTACATACAGAGGTTCAAATTCAAGATTGAGTCACTCAGAGCAGTGATTGCGAACCTGGAAGAAGGGGACTACATGATGTCTCGGGACATCAAGGATGCTTACCTTCATGTAAAAATTTACCCTTCTCACCAAGGGTACCTCAGGTTTATGGTACAGAACTGTCACTATCAGTACAGACGCTGCCGTATGGATGGTCCACGGCACCCCGGGTCTTTACCAAGGTAATGGCCGAAATGATGATATTCCTTCAAAGGAAGGGAATTTTAGTTATCCCTTACTTGGACAATTCCCTGATAAGGGTAAGATCCAGGGAACAGTTGGAGGTCAGTGTAGCACTATCTCAGGTAGTGTTGCGGCAGCACGATTGGATTCTCAATATTCCAAAATCGCACCTGGTTCCGACGACGTGTCTTCTGTTCCTAGGGATGATCCTGGACACAGTCCAGAAAAAGGTGTTTCTCCCGGAGGAGAAAGCCAGGGAGTTATCCGAGCTAGTCAGGAACCTCCTAAAACCGAGCCAAGTCTCAGTGCATCAATGCACAAGGGTTCTGGGTAAAATGGTGGCTTCCTACGAAGCAATCCCATTCGGCAGATTCCACGCAAGAACTTTCCAGTGGGACCTGCTGGACAAATGGTCCGGGTTGCATCTTCAGATGCATCAGCGGATAACCCTGTCACCAAGGACAAGGGTGTCCCTCCTGTGGTGGTTGCAGAGTGCTCATCTTCTAGAGGGCCGCAGATTAGGCATTCAGGACTGGGTCCTGGTGACCACGGATGCCAGCCTGCGAGGCTGGGGAGCAGTCACACAGGGAAGGAATATCCAGGGCTTATGGTCAAGCCTGGAGACATCACTTCACATAAATATCCTGAGGCTAAGGGACATTTACAATGCTCTAAGCTTAGCAAGACCTCTGCTTCAAGGTCAGCCGGTGTTGATCCAGTCGGACAACATCACGGCAGTCACCCACGTAAACAGACAGGGTGGCACAAGAAGCAGGAGGGCAATGGCAGAAGCTGCAAGGATTCTTCGCTGGGCGGAAAATCATGTGATAGCACTGTCAGCAGTATTCATTCCGGGGGTGGACAACTGGGAAGCAGACTTCCTCAGCACGACCTCCACCCGGGAGAGTGGGGACTTCACCCAGAAGTCTTCCACATGATTAAAAACTCGACAGGTATTGCGCCAGGTCCAGGGACCCTCAGGCAATAAGCTGTAGACGCTCTGGTAACACCGTGGGTGTACCAGTCAGGGTATGTGTTCCCTCCTCTGCCTCTCATACCCAAGGTACTGAGATTGATAAGATGGAGAGGAGTAAGCACTATATTCGTGGTTCCGGATTGGCCAAGAAGGACTTGGTAACTGGAACTTCAAGAGATGCTCACGGAGGATCCGTGGCCTCTACCTCTAAGAAGGGACCTGCTCCAGCAAGGACCCTGTCTGTTCCAAGACTTACCGCGGCTGCGTTTGACGGCATGGCGATTGAACGCCGGATCCTGAAGGAAAAAAGGCATTCCGGATGAAGTCATTCCATATCCTGATCAAAGCCAGGAAGGATGTAACCGCAAAAACATTATCACCGCAATTGGCGAAAATATGTTGCGTGGTGCGAGGCCAGTAAGGCCCGACGGAGGAAATTCAACTGGGTCGATTCCTACATTTCCTGCAAACAGGAGTGTCTATGGGCCTGAAATTGGGGTCCATTAAGGTTCAAATTTCGGCCCTGTCAATTTTCTTCCAAAAAAGAACTAGCTTCAGTCCCTGAAGTTCAGACGTTTGTAAAAGGGGTACTGCATATACAGCCTCCTTTTGTGCCTCCAGTGGCACTTTGGGATCTCAATGTAGTTTTGGGTTCCAAAAGTCACATTGGTTTGAACCACTTAAATCTGTGGAGTTAAAATATCTCACATGAAAAGTGGTCATGCTGTTGGCCCTGGCCTGGGCCAGGCGCGTGTCAGAATTGGCGGCTTTATCCTGAAAAAGCCCTTATCTGATTTTCCATTCGGACAGGGCGGAATTGAGGACTCGTCCTCAGTTTCTCCCCAAGGTGGTTTCAGCGTTTCACCTGAACCAACCTATTTGTGGTGCCTGCGGCTACTAGGGACTTGGAGGCCTCCAAGTTGCTAGACGTTGTCAGGGCCCTGAAAATATATGTTTCCAGGACGGCTGGAGTCAGGAAATCTGACTCGCTGTTTATCCTGTATGCACCCAACAAGCTGGGTGCTCCTGCTTCTAAGCAGACTATTGCTCGTTGGATTTGTAGTACAATTCAGCTTGCACATTCTGTGGCAGGCCTGCCACAGCCAAAAATCTGTAAATGCCCACTCCACAAGGAAGGTGGGCTCATCTTGGGCGGCTGCCCGAGGGGTCTCGGCTTTACAACTTTGCCGAGCAGCTACTTGGTCAGGAGCAAATACGTTTGTAAAATTCTACAAAATTGATATCCTGGCTGAGGAGGACCTGGAGTTCTCTCATTTGGTGCTGCAGAGTCATCCGCACTCTCCCGCCCGTTTGGGAGCTTTGGTATAATCCCCATGGTCCTTACGGAGTCCCCAGCATCCACTTAGGACGTTAGAGAAAATAAGAATTTACTTACCGATAATTCTATTTCTCATAGTCCGTAGTGGATGCTGGGCGCCCATCCCAAGTGCGGATTGTCTGCAATACTTGTACATAGTTATTGTTACAAAAATCGGGTTATTATTGTTGTGAGCCATCTTTCAGAGGCTCCTCTGTTATCATGCTGTTAACTGGGTTCAGATCACAGGTTATACGGTGTGATTGGTGTGGCTGGTATGAGTCTTACCCGGGATTCAAAATCCTTCCTTATTGTGTACGCTCGTCCGGGCACAGTATCCTAACTGAGGCTTGGAGGAGGGTCATAGGGGGAGGAGCCAGTGCACACCAGATAGTCCTAAAGCTTTCTTTAGGTGTGCCCAGTCTCCTGCGGAGCCGCTATTCCCCCTGGTACTTACGGAGTCCCCAGCATCCACTACGGACTATGAGAAATAGAATTATCGGTAAGTAAATTCTTATTTTTAACTGCGTCCCGTGTGTGTCAGGCTGCTGTGAATATATGTGTGTTATGTGTGTGTGTCAGGCCGCTGTGCATCTATGTGAGTGTGTTAAAGGTGGCTAGTGTAATGTGCTATGCAGCAAAGGTGGCTGGGCAAATTGCAGTGCCACAGAGGTGGCTGGGCAAGGTGCAGTGCCGCAAAGGTGGCTGGGCAAGGTGCAGTGCCGCAAAGGTGGATGGGCAAGGTGCAGTGCCGCAAAGGTGGCTGGGCAAGGTGCAGTGCCGCAAAGGTGGCTGGGCAAGGTGCAGTGCCGCAAAGGTGGCTGGGCAAGGTGCAGTGCTGCAGAGGTGGCTGGGTAAGGTGCAGTGCCGCAGAGGTGTCTGGGCAAGGTGCAGTGCCGCAGAGGTGTCTGGGCAAGGTGCAGTGCTGCAGAGGTGTCTGGGCAAGGTGCAGTGCTGCAGAGGTGGCTGGGCAAGGTGCAGTGCCGCAGAGGTGGCTGGGCAAGGTGCAGTGCCGCAGAGGTGGCTGGGCAAGGTGCAGTACCTCAAAGGTGTCTGGGCAAGGTGCAGTGCTGCAGAGGTGTCTGGGTAAGGTGCAGTGCACAGAGGTGTGTTGGCAAGATGCAGTGCGGCAAAGGTGGCTGGGCAAGGCGCAGTGCTCCAAAGGTGTCTGGGCAAGGTGCAGTGCCGCAAAGGTGCAGTGGCGCAGAGGTGTCTGGGCAAGGTGCAGTGCTGCAGAGGTGTCTGGGCAAGGTGCAGTGCTGCAGAGGTGTCTGGGCAAGGTGTAGTGGTGCAGAGGTAGACATCGGTACTTTTGCGCAGGATGCAGGTTCTTTGGGATCTGAATTAGCCCCGCTGTGTAGACCACTCTGCAGCGGAGCATACTGTATGTGACTTTGAGCAGCTGCGGGCACAATCCAGCCTCCAGATGAGTAGATGTAACTGGGAGGTAACGGCATAGTCACATGTAGGGTAAGGGAGCGTGGCGGGAGTGTAGACAGGAATACGGCTTTTACACAGAGGAGAGGAACCAATGCGATAGTAGTGATGGCTACATCCACATGTGGATCGGCGGGGGCGGAGTGGCTGCATAGGTGTGTGCAGCTCTGACTATAGGTGACTATACAGCAGCATCTATGTCACAGACACACAGTGTTACCGCTTATATGGGCGACTAGTGTGTAACTCTGAATCAGGCCAGCGAGTGTTCTGGAATGAGACTGTGCAGGTATACCCACATCATTATCAGTACCGGGGGCATAGGAATACTGAGGCCTAAACCTCACACCCACACACAGCTACTAGGAATAGTTATGGATCCTCTAGGACAGCAGCTTCTGTATCCAGAGACCCTGCACATCTCCTCCACATATCCTTACCAGGTCACCTTCCCCCTGTTCTCCCCTTCCCCATAATACCTAAGCTCTGACGTGCAGGGCCCTTGTCTTCTCCTCCCAGCACTAACATTGGCAGCAGTGCTCTGCTCTTTTGCCAGTTTCTCTTTCAGCACCTCTGACCCTATTTCTAGGTGGTGGTGAAGGAGCATGAATTGTGTTCTCTGGTCTTTTGTAGCTCCTCAATAAACGTCACCTAGGATATCCATTGTTACTGTCTTCATCTGGAAGATGTTCAGCAATATGTGCAATTTCAGTCAGAGCTATTATTGTGTAAATCACTACTTTTTGTTTTTTCAGTTCCTCGGCCTGCAGTACCACTGAGCAGCTGCAGCGGCGCCTGGAGCAACACAGCAATCAGCAAGAGGCTTTGAAGATGGTGGTAGTCCGGAGACCACAACAGAGGGTCAGCGCCATAGGAGCATTCAGCAGGAAGGGGACAGGCAGCTGTGAGTAATCCAGAGGCAGGAATAGAAGCTCCACCAGACAGCGGGGCCACAGACAGGAGAGCAGAGTAATGGCGGCTTAGCATCTGGAAGCGTGGCGGGCCGCAGTGCAGAGTGGAGGATCAGGGAAGCACACAGAGGTCAGTAGATGGACATCAGGTACAGGTAAGCAGGAGTCTCAGGGTAACCACTGACTTAAGACCCAGGATGATTTAAGATTCAAAGGTTTTATTGTCATTATAACAGTGTTGTTATTATCATCCTTTATATGCTGGTAGGAGGAGATTTGGTGCATTAGACAATGCAGTACACTCATTGGTTGTGGGAGCTGCAGGACTTTCTTCTTCCACCATGCATGTCCAGGTCCCACCCCACATATATGTAATTATTGCTGTCTCCAGCAGGTGGAATAATGGAGTGGGGTCTCTGGTGATGGTAACCTGTAATTAGTGGAAATAAAGTCCTGTTACTGTGATATACATAGCATATGTGGAAACAGGATTATTACCCCCCCGATTTAGGGGTCAGGAAGCCCCTAGGCACAGTAGTATTAGTAGTAGGAGGGACACCTTAGCACAGGTATAAGGGACACACACAATGACAGGTCCTCCAACACCTCACCACCACCGCCCATTACACCTATAATACTTACCACACTGGCTACTCTGTCTGCAAGGTCACAGACTCGCTTATGCTGAGAGCAAGGGACAGTCTGCATACTACTTGCCATTATACAAGTGTATGCAGCAGTGTGTGAGTACACGTGTACAGTGGCAAGTAGTTTGCAGACTGTCCCTTGCTCTCAGCGGGTGTGAGATCTTACAGACAGGGAGATCATCTGTACTGTCACCCACAACCCGGCAGATGTGGCTCCTGGTAAGTATTACTTATTATTAGATTAATCCTCACCCACGTTGCACCATAACCCTCACCCTGATTGCACCATAACCCTAACTGCAGCCTAACCCTAAATTCATGTGTTGACATTCTGCCTGTCGACATGTTTAATGTCAACATTATGAACACGTTGACATCACGGATGTCAAAAATTATGATGACTGCGTAATCTCCAGTGCTCTTTATGTCTAATATATATTGCTGCACATTATTAATAAATGATAAGTGTAACAGGTACAGTAAGTGACTTACCTTCATTGTGAAATTACAGGAAACACTGGTGCTGTAGCTTCCACTCTCAGTGTATGGAGGGCATGGAGTCAGGATGATAAGTGGCTCTTCCCTCTTTCACTGTTCATCTGCTGGAGTTGAATTGGAGTGGGGGGGGGGGGGGGGGGTGCGCCAGATGGCGGTTTTGGAGGGAGGAGGGGGTGGTGCCAGATGGCGATTTTGGAGGGAGGGGGGGGGGGGATGTGTGCCAAATGGCGGTTTTGGAGGGATGGAGAGGGGGGGGGGGGGGGGAGGTGCGCCAGATGGCAGTTTTGGAGGGAGAGGTGCGCCAGATGGTGGTTTTGGAGGGAAGGGGGGGGGGGGGGGGGACGTGCGCCGGATGGCGATTTTGGAGGGAGGGGGGGGGGGGGGTGCGCCAGATGGCAGTTTTGGAGGGAGGGGGGGGGGGAGGTGTGCCAGATGGCGGTTTTGGGGGGAGGGCAGGGAGTAATAGGAAGGGGAGGAAAGAAGAGTGCGGGGAGGAATAGGAAAAAGGGGACCTAAGGGAACAAAAAAAAATCACTGTCAGGGGGCTGGCGTGTAATAGAATAGGTCCAGACACAGTAAGCCCTGGTCCCCAGACTGCCTCTGCCATTGAATAAATTGCATTTGAAGGGGGTAGCGGCCTGTTGTGCCCATCCCAGCAGGTGGCGCCCACCAGGCCTCGGGTACCTAGTGGGAAATCCACCAGTGATTATTACTGAATACATTCTTATCTCCAGTAACATGGGGAACAGGGGAGGAGAAATGTGATGTTGCTGATAGACAATGTGTAATACCTCTTTTCCAACAAAAATCGCGGGTCACAGCCGGGAGCCTGTCACGGGTGCTACCTGGCTGCGACCCACGTCAACCCCCTTTCCCACCGCAGTCACCAGCCCGGCATATTGCCGGGTTGGTGACATTGCCTGTGACGCAGCGAGGGCGGCGCTGGGAGATCACACGGGTTATGCACATCTATATGCAATAACCCGTGTTATATGCTGGCGGTGTAATAGAGGTATTAGTACTGTTCGTGAATATAGTTTTGCTGTTTGTGGAGCATTGGAATGAACTGGTATAGTTATCATTCTTATTATTTAAGGGACTGGGAGGAAAAGTGACGCTGCAGACCGCAGCCCCCATTATTCTGGTTCTCACCGTGTAATTACCATTCAGGCTTCATGCCATGAATGTAAAGTCGCTATCTTGCCAGAACACCATAACTATCCCTAAAGGCAATCTGAGGAGATGGCACCAACTCTACAACGTCCCTGACACTACTGTGGTGCTGTGGTAACGAGCGTCAGTATCCCTCTGGCCTGTAATGTGACCTACCCCTGTGAGCCTCCTGTGTACTTACCTTACTGGCCAGTAAGGCCACTTGCTGTGAGACAGCAGCAGAAGTACCTACAGTGGGAAATAATGTGCATTTAGATACCATCACATGCCAAGAAACAGTCACTTTGTCAGAGATTCCTGATCCCTCATTCACGTCTCCTTTTATAGGTTATATTAAAACGGGGGCGAAATCTCTGGTAATGCTCCAGTCGCCACCACTTCAATGTAAATGAACCCTTAAAATAGGGCATGGGTCTTCAACCTGCGACCTTCTGGCTGATGTAGTACTACACATCCCAGCATGCCCTGCCATGGTTTTGCTATTAAGACATGCTAAAATGGAGGCAGTGCTGGGATTTGTAGTTCCACAGCAGCTGGAGGGCCACAGGTTGAAGACCCATGAAATAGGGTAATGCCAAAATGAGAAGGGATTATAATCCGGGTTATTACTCACTTTAGGCACTTGGCACGCCACCACAGGCGCGAGAATCGCCTAGGCTTTCTGAAAAACAAAACACAGACGCTTAGTTCGGGTGCGTGGGCCTGTGCAGTGGGACTGACTTTTTGCTTCAAATTAATAAAGAAGGTAATTACATAACAATAGACATTACTTATTTTAAAACTGTAAAAAATATTTTAACACCTTAGACCAGTGGTTCTCAAACATGGTCCTCAGGACCCCACACAGTGCATGTTTTGCAGGTAACCCAGCAGGTGCACAGGTGTATTAATTACTCACTGACACATTTTAAAAGGTCCACAGGTGGAGCTAATTATTTCACTTGCGATTCCCTGAGGAGACCTGCAAAACATGCACTGTGTGGGGTCCTGATGACCGAGTTTGAGAACCTGTGCCTTAGACAATAGAAGATGCATTGGTCCAGTAAAGTAGCATTTTTATAAATAATACTCAGAACAACAACAATAGGTGTTATTAGTAGTGAGAGCAGTGTTACCATTAACCCTTTATTGCAGTAGTTCTCAAACTGTCACCCCACACGGTCATGTTTTCCGGGTCACCTAGCAGGAGCACAGGTGTACTCATTACTAACTGACTAATTTTATAAGACCCACAGGTGAAGCTAATTATTTCACTGGTGGTTCTGTAAAGAAGAGACCTGGAAAACATGCCCTGGATGGGGTCCCGAGGTCCTATAAATACAACATGTTATAATATACATACGTCTCCTCCTGAGACTCTTCCTCCGATGGTGAACTACAAATAGAGGAAAAGAAAATGTGTGAGACTCTAATTCATGCTATGTAGCTGTAGAGCAATATTCAGCATTATTTTATAACCATAATGATTAAATGTTGAAAGTATATGATCATACATAACATCTGTTAGAATATTAAAAAAGAGAATGTAGGTACTTACTCATAAAAAGTCATGACAGGATCACTCCACACAGTGCTGTTAGTCAAGAATAATACAAAGTTAAACTATATCTGATGCACAAGCACATCATTAGCACATAGGCCCTCATTCCGAGTTGATCGCTTGTTGCCGTTTTTCGCAGCGATTAGGTGACAAAAATGGCAAATCTGCGCATGGTACGCAGCACACATGCGCTAAGTACTTTCACACAAAAGTTTGTAGTTTTACCCAAGCTCGAGCAACGTTTTTCAGTCGCTCGAGTGTTCGTAGTATGATTGACAGGAAGTGGGTGTTTCTGCGCGGCAACACAGCGTTTTCAGGGAGTGTGCTAAAAAAACGCAGGCGTGCCAGGGAAAAACGCAGGAGTGGCTGAAGAAACGGGGGAGTGGCTGGCTGAACGCAGGGCGTGTTTGACGTCAAACCAGGAACTAAACAGACTGCAGTCATCGCAAGGAAGGAGTAGGTCTGGAGCTACTCAGAAACGGCATGAATTTTTTTAGTAGCAATTCTGCTATGCTAAGGTACACTCCCAGAGGGCGGCGGCTTAGTGTGTGCACTGCTGCTAAAAGCACCTAGCGAGCGATCAACTCGGAATGAGGGCTATAGGTACGTTATTTCTATATCCTATAATACAACATGTAGAAAATGCAAACGGAGCACTCACCAGACTTCTCAGTAACATGGACCAATTTTAATGTATAGACCGCATATACTCAGCTTCCCATTGTAGTATAAAGATTTCAGTTATCCTCAAACGTTTTCGGTCAAGTACTGACCTTCATCAGGAGACACTACCATATCTCAGAGCTGTCTCATCCATATCCTTGAACGCCAGCAGTCTATCTGACCATGCCTCACTGGCTCCTTATCTAACCCCAAATCACAAACAAGCGCCAAAACGGCCACCAGAGTGACATCATAACATAGGTGGAGTCACAATAGTAAACACATATTAGCAGTGGCACTCGAAAAGAAAGGATCGCATCTCAAGTATAAGTACAATAAAAGTACAGTAAAAGTTCCGAACCCAGCATGTTAAACGAATTAGTGCCAAAGTTTTAACAGTGTGCTACTCACCTACCACACAGAGCGCGCATACAGCGTGACCGCTGGAACACACCAGCTACTTCCTGTGTCCGTGAACCGCATCACATGCGCCCGGAAGTGACATACCCGGAAGGTAACCATCGTAACCGCTACACTACTAGCGGTGTACACTACTCATAGATCGTCAGTTAATTCATTGAATACTCAATAAAAGTACTGCATCATGAGATAATATAACAGAAGACAAAAATACCTTGCTACGCAAGCACGATAGACCGATGTATACTACATATCACAAACCCCAGAAATACATACCCGGGTAGTAACCATAGCGACCATTACTGGCATTAACAACATGCAATTCTCATCAATTATTAATTAAACTCTGAGCAATTAATTAGGGTATCAGAAAACAAATATCCCCAACACTAGAATAGGGTAGCAGGAGCCGGTAGAGCATGGATGATAAGGCCTTGCAGCACGAGCATAGAAACTGACATACAATACTGATAAAAATTAACAATACATTAATCATACATTAATTACATTAATGAGAAGTGCATTGGTCAGAGGGAAAAACGAAAAAATGAAGATTTTTTTTTTTTAAATATCATAGGCAAATAGAAAAAAGACTATCTTAATAAAATACCCAAAGGATTTGACTCATTCAGCCCATCAGGGGCCAAAGTGCCCAGTCTGAATACCCATCTTGCCTCTAACTTCCTCAGAATCAAGGCACGGTCTCCACCTCTCTCCGGGGCTGGCACCCAATCAATCATTCTGCATCTAAGTGCTGACACTTGATGCCCGGCTGTCAAGAAATGTTGTGCAACAGGTTTATCTGTTGCCCCAGAGGATATGGCCTGGTGTATCAAGCTTCTGTGATTTGCCATTCGTTTGTGGAACGTACAAGTGGTCATCCCAACGTAGGCTAAACCACAAGAGCATAGCAACATATATACCACAAAATTCAATCTGCAATGGAGCTTGTATCGAATATTTATTGGCCTGCCAGTATGAGGATGTGGAAAGGTACTGCCAGGCAAGAGCGAACGACAGGTCACACATCCCACGCATTTAAAGCAGCTCGGTTTCTTAGTGTTTAACCATGTCACATACTCCTTAGCCCCAAAACGTCATGCAGGCTGCATAAGAATCTGCTTAAGGTCTATAATACAATATGATATACATACATCTCCTCCTGAGATTCTTCCTCCGATGGTGGACTACACAGAGGAAAAGAAAATGTGTGAGACTCTAATTCATGCTATGCAAGTGTGTACCAGTATTCAGCAATATTATGTAACTTAATAAAGTAGATTTTTCTTTTAACAAGGAACTGATTAAATGATTAAAATATACGATCATAAATAACTTATCTGTTAGAACATTAAACGAGAGTATGTAGGTACTTACTTGAAAGTTGTGACTGGGTCACTCCACGCAGGGCTGTTAGAAAAAGAATAATAAGGAATAAAAAAGTGTAAACTATATCCAATACTCCATCTCACTTGCACATAGGTTATTTCTATATTCCATAATAAGACATGTTACAAAGATATACATACATCTCCTTCGAGGGATCCTCCTCAGATGGTGTACTATATATAGAGGAAAAGAGAAGTGTGTGAGAATGTAAATCATACTATACCTGTTATATAGCTGTATTACAGGAATCAATATGGTAAATCAGTGGCCGGGATCCCGACATTCGAAATACCGGCGTCGGGATCCCTATAGCGAAGAAGCCGACAAGGGTGGGTAAGGGGTGCTATACCCTCTCCCCTACCCACTGCCTGACCCTAACCTCCCCCTTAGTGCCTAACTCTAACCCCCTGTCCCCACTGCCTAAATTTAACCCTCCTGACCCACAGCCTAACTCTAACCCACGGAGTGGGGTGCCTAACCCCCCCTCCCCGCAAGCTAACCCCAACCCTACCGGGGCACAGCCTAACCCTCCCCCTGCAGCCTAAACCTAGACCCACCCCCCGGCAGATTGCCTCCTCAACGATGTGATGTCAGGATGTTTGCATCCCGGCTGTCCGGATTCCGACGCCGGGATGTATACCTGTTCGGGATGCCGGTGTCGGCATTCTGAATAGTGTTGTGATTCCGGCATTGGTAATCTGATTGCCGGGATCTCGACAGGCGGGATCCTGAGTGCATCCAGTATTACAGTATTCAGTATTATGTTAATTAATAAAGGAGATTGTTGTTTCAACAGCTAAATGATCAAAATATACGATTATAAGGGACTTATTTGTTATAAATATAAAGAATGTAGGTACTTACTCATATGGCAGATCAGGGCTGTTAGAAAAAGAAGAAAAAGTTAAAACTATATCTGATTGTCAAGCACAACATTAGCACATAGAGATGTTATTTCTGTATCCCATAAGACATGTTACAAAGATATACTTACATCTCACTCGAATCTCCCTCAGATGACGTACTACACAGAGGAAAAGAAAGTGTGAGAATGTAAATCATACTATACCTGTTATAGAGCTGTATTACAGTATTCAGTATTATGTTACTTAATGAAGTAGATTTTTTAACAGCTAAATGATTAAAATATACCATCATAAGTAACGTATCTGTTAGAAATATAAATAAATAATGTAGGTACTTACTCATAGGGCAGCTCAGGGCTGTTAGAAAAAGAATAAGAAAAAGTTAAAACTGTGTCTGATTGTTAAGCACAACATTAGCACATAGAGATGTTATTTCTGTATCCCATAGTAAGACATAGAAAGATATACTTACATGCCAAACATGGTGTCATCAGAAGACAAGCTACACAGAGGAAAAGGAAATATGTGAGAATCTTAATCATAATATACCTGCTATATAGGTGTATAACAGTATGCAGCATTACTACAGATACGCGTTGTCTATATTCCATAATACAACATGTTACAATGATATACATACCTGAGCCTGTCATCCCATACCATTCTTGGTGGGTTATTACACATAGAGGAAAAGAAAACGTGTGAGAATGTAAATCATACAATACATGCTGGATAACCGTATACAGCATTACTTTCTGCTACTTTGTGATGTACAGTTTTGTAACAAGGAGCTGATTAAATTATTAAAATATATAATCCTATGTGACTTATCTGTTAGAAAAATAAAACAAGACTGTAGGTACTTACGAAGATGTCATCACAGCTCTGTTAGAAAAAATAATTTAAAAAAGTTAATACGATATCAGATGCACAAAGCACAACAAAGCAGTATTGCAATCTAAAGGAAAAAAGTGACACAACACTGCCTGACTATACAGAATAATAATAATGGGGGTTTTGGAAACCGGTTATTCTCAACAGGTTCGACCCTGAAATTCAAAATGGCATCAATATTAAATTTAAAACCAGTTGTGTTTGTTTTAAATTTCCGGGCCAAATCTGCAGAGAATTGGTAGCTGGTAAAAGCCGCTGCATAGTACTGTGTATCTAGACCATGGTCTGACCTCAGCCTGTGGGAATAAACTTGCTGTAGAATTTATGCTTTCCCCCTCCCCCCCCTCTTTTTAAACAGGGGATGACTACGTGAATCAAAGTGGATCACCCTGGACACACAGGACTTCAGAGATAAATAAACCGGTAAGTAAAGGTTTATGTGAGGGTGTTTGTTTTGTCTGTATTTGGCAGTCACTGCGTTGTCTCTGTATTATTACAGTCACTGCGTTGCTCTTTATATTATATGATGTCATTGCATTGCTATGTATTATATGGCCGTTACTGCATTGCTTTCTATTATATGGCAGTCACTGCATTGCTCTCTGTATTATAAGGACGGAAATTGTGATACTCTGTCACACCCCTTCAATCAGCTGACCACACCTCCCTTCCGTGGGCCCCCTACCAGTCCATTTCCCCTGAGGGCCCTTCATGCACCAGTACGTCACTGCCAGAATGTTAAGTTGTTACAGAGCATTCACTTTTTTTTTTTTTTTTTTTTCAAGTAACCTCATCGGTTTATAAAAGAACATCTTACGGTATTTTATTATAAAAATGATGTTTAGACCTGTGCTATTATTAATGTGGTTCTACCAGACCTAAAATATCCAAACGTTAAATAAAATAATATAATTACCCGTCCTCCTCCTCCCATGGCTGTATCTCTGAAACATAAAATGAGTATTTTTAGATTTATATCTTTTTTTAAAAACGTTTGCATATAATAAAACTTATTTCGTACTCTTGGCTGGTATAACAGAGAGTAAAAGCCATATAACATCTTGGGACTTACCTGGTACATCAAAGCCTTGCTGCAGAAGGGAGAAAAAGAAAAGGATCAGTAGACAATATAAACTTTTAAATATGTATTATACATTTCACTATTCCTGTCTGTGTGCGTGTATTAAACTAGCTGAATACCCGTGCTTCGCTATGGAATTTCAAGTATTTTTGTGCGTTTAACATTGAAGGACTTCCTGGAAAACTTAATTTTTAGTCTTTCCTTCAGGCTGAAGAATGGCCGGGCTGTCAGAGCAGCTGACTCTGGAACCGGCAATATATATCTCCATAGGATAAGCCGTAATTCCTCAGATCCACACCAGCCACTTTCACACTCTGCCCCTGAGCTTTGTTACTGGTCATGGCGTAGCCAACCTTTACCGGGAACTGCAGCCATTGAAATGGAAATGGTAGTCTGATGGGATCAGAGGAATTCTGGGGAATGGAGAGAGTTTCGGGTGAATTAAACAAAAATCGACAGATTGTCAGTTAAAAAAAATAAAAAATAATTGTTTTTAAACCTAGATTATCATGCTGCTAAAAATATATGCACCTACTCAGGCACTTAATTTGGTAACGTTTGTATGCACAAACCAAATCTAAGTCTTATCTGGATTAGGAGATAATGAAAAATGTATCTTAAAAAAAAAAAAAAATTCACCCCTTTGCACCCCTTTGGGGTGGACTTTAGAAAACTCCCTTCTTAGTGGGTGCCTACGTTACAAAGCAAAGCTGCTGTCCAAATGTCAAGTTCCTATTCCTCATGGTTCTGGAGATTTGGTGATGAGTCAGTGAGTCAGTCAGTGATATTTGGCTTTTATATATGTAGATCACTTACATGACCAGGTGCCCGTATATTCATTCCTCTATAGAACTCCCTACAAGTAGAAAATACAGAATATTATGGAACACAGAAACTCACAACACATACTACGTATCACATATATGGCTGCCCTGAGGGTTGTGTTATAGGTAATTGGGAGTTACAGTGAGAAGAAAACATCACTTACTCTCTCTGCAAACACAAAAACTGCTGAAACTCCTGAAACTCCTACAGAGGGAAAGAGAGAAGTTTAACATTTTATTTAACTAAAACTAAACATCTCCCTCTGGAAGAGATGGATCAGCAGTTTATTGATGACCGAAACAACAAGAGCTTCGGTGTCTACTCCTGTGTGTTACGCACAGTTAGTTGATGTCTATGTCAGTGTGTATGAACACCTGAGCACAAGCAGGGCAGTAACTAGAAGTGGTACTGCCCAGGGCACAAGGCAGAGGATGTGGGACCATCGCTGGCACCCTGCAGCCTGGAGAGCCACCTGATGAGTCCTTAGGATGCTCAGCTCCCTGGTCCAGACCCCCCTTAGTGACCTCATGATGTCTCATATACGTTGGGGGTGGAGGGCCCATTAGTACCCGGCTACAGCATTGTGTACAAGACCCACTTTGATACAATGTGTGAGAAAACGGCATATTAATGATGTGTGTATATATAGAGAGAGAGCGTGGTCGCAGTTGGTGGGCAGTGGGTAGCATGAATGGGCGGCTCCCAGCATCCGAGTGAAAGAGTAGCAGATCCTGCTCTTACTGAATGAGGCCCTAAGCCTGTTATTTTCAGGTTACGCCACTAGATGGCAAAATTCACATACTAGCCTTAGCTTTAGTTAAATATTGTGTATAGGTGTTTATTAACAAATTAACAGTGAAATAACAGTTTTTAATGTCTTTTATATCTATAATATATTTGATATACATCGTGCATTACTATTATACACCGCACTCGTATCTCTAAGGCAGTTTTAAGAGTGCTCGTTTCACTAAACTTTATTGTACTTTTCTCTAATACAGTCTGTGACCGTGGTGATGGGTACACTATTGGTGACGTCATCAGGAGCATGCGTACTGGCGGGACCTGTGTGAGGCAGCGCGCCTGAATGGGGAGTAAGAAGTCTATTTACTAAGCCTTGGATGGAGATAAAGTACCAGCCAATCAGCTCCTGTCATTTATCATACACAGCCTGTAATATGACAGTTGGGAGCTGATTGGCTGGTGCTTTCTCTCCGGCCACTTTATCTCCATCTAAGGCTTAGGATGTAGACCTCCCTAATTGTAAAGCGCAACAGAATATGCTGCGCTATATACGAAACTGTTAATAAATAAATCATTCTCCACTTAGCCTGTTATTTTCAAGTTGCGCCACTAGATGGCGACATTCACATACTAGCATTAGCTTTAGTTAAATATCATCTATAGGTGTTTATTAATACATTAACAGTGAAATAAGTTTATATATATATTTCTATCATAGGCCCAAATGTATTAAGCGTTAACAAGAGATACATCTGAGAAACATAAGGAAAGATAAATGACCAGCCAATCAGCTCCTTACTGCCAGGTCACATGCTGTGTTTGAAAAATGACAGTTAGGAGCTGATTGGCTGGTGCTTTCTCTCTCCTTATGTGTCTCAGATTTATCTCTTGTTAGCGCTTAATACATTTGGGCCATAAACCTATGTAGATAGATACAAATAAAATATATATTTACATATAAATAGCCTCAAATTTTTGACATTATTTTATCTTAATTACATGAAGTAACAATGTAACACATCAGTGAGATGGAGCTGAACATGCCGCAGTACAGAGAAGATGAGGAGAGGGCAGAGTATAATAATGCTGCAGAGGCTGATGGGAATATTTTCCCCGCTCCCTGCATTTTTCGTCAAAATGAAGGATTTTCCTTATATAACGACATTCTGAAGTGGCGTTATATAAAGTAAGGATTCTCAGGAAGAATAACGTTTTTATGATTGCTGAATTTCAGCCAGATGGGTATGAACGGATAAGATAATTGCGTTATCTTCTCCGTTAACCCTTTCCTGAATAGCCGGTTGTGTTAAATGTGGTAACCCTCCTTTCTGCGTTTTTTACGAGACATTGAACGTCCTGGATAGAGCCCTAAATGACAATGACGTTTTGTGATAACGGAGAATAGTTTAGGACAGGATAAGAGGCTGAAAATAAAAGAAATGAGAGAGCTAAAATGAAACCTACCTCCATCCTGCAACTCGTATTGAGAAGTGGATTCCAAACCAACCGCTCAGTGTGTCTGTGACATCATCGCCAGGCATGATCAGCTGATGTAGGAGCTCCTGAGACAGGATTACAGTGTGATCCTTATAGTCAGTAGGGGGGGGAATAAATGGGGGTCGCGACACTTTCAGGGATTTTAAACTAAAGATCAGTTGGTAGAAAAAGTGATAAAATATTTCTCAGTGTTTTGCAGCTTCATTGTCACATCTTTGCATCTATTTGGGAATTAGGCCTATAAATCGCAGTTTCCTATATATTGCTATGTGGTTTCCACAGATGTACTGTTATCCCTGTGTCACCTGTATTACAGCGAGCAATGTTACTATGAGTATACTATGACAGGTGCCTCCACCCAAGCATTTATGTCCACAGGAGGATGGTCTGTGGATTTAGGGTCAGCTTGGGATGACCCTTCTGTGTACAAAATGTGGTGAATCTTATGGGTATTATACCATAAACTCTGTTCCCTTGTGATGTTTTTTCCAGGAGTATCGGCCGTTACCTGGGTGATCCTCTCTCCTCCATGTTTAATGACCAAGGTAAGTACTTGCAGTAGTGACGATTTCTGAAGCAGTATTTATACCACTCTGGTAAGAAGGATAGAAAACAGAGAGTTGTGGTAAATGGAGTGCATTCACAGGAGGGAAATGTTACCAGTGGAGTACCCCAGGGATCTGTACTTGGACCAGTGCTTTTTAATATCTTTATTGGTGACATTGCAAATGGCATTAAAGGGAAAGTATGCCTTTTTGCAGATGACACAAAGGTATGCAACAGGGTAGACACACCAGGTGGGGTAAAACAAATGATTGAGGATCTAGGTAGACTAGAGGAATGGTCAAGAGTCTGGCAATTACAGTTTAATGCCAAAAAATGCAAAATCATGCACTTGGGTCTCAAAAATCCTAAAGCTAAATACAGTATTAATGGCACTATACTGGAAACTACTGAGGAGGAAAGGGATCTAGGAGTCACTATTTCAGATGACTTAAAGGCAGGTAAGCAATGTAACAAAGCAATGAGGGAAGCTAATCAGATGCTTGGCTGCATTGGGAGAGGAATCGGCAGCAGAAAGAAAGAAGTAATAATGCCACTGTATAGGTCATTGGTACGGCCTCATCTAGAATACTGTATTCAGTTCTGGAGGCCATATCTTCAAAAGGATATTAATACATTAGAAACTGTACAAAGGAGGGCAACTAAAATGGTGCATGGCCTACATCACAAAACATACCGAGAAAGACTAAGAAATCTCAATATGTATAGTTTGGAGCAGAGAAGGGAAAGGGGGGACATGATAGAAACTTTCAAATATATCAAGGGTTTTAACAAAGTCCAGGAGGGAAACATTCTCCAAATGAAGAGAAGCAAAAGGACACGAGGACATGCACTGAGACTGGAGGGGGGGAGGTTCAGGGGAAATTTGCGGAAAAATTATTTCACAGAAAGGGTAGTGGACAAGTGGAATAGCCTCCCATCAGAGGTGGTAGAGGCTAAGACAGTAGAGCAATTTAAACATGCATGGGATAGACATAAGGATATCCTTACAAAGAAATAAGGATCAAATAAGGTTAGAGATAAAAATAATATAAAAAAAAAAAAGGGGCAGACTAGATGGGCCAAGTGGCTCTTATCTGCCGACAAATTCTATGTTTCTAAGAATCCATTATACAGCTATGATCATATGGCTACATATAACCTTTACTGTATAATTGTCAATTTATACGGTTTCACCATAATGTGTGTGCATATATATCTGTGTGTATATGTGTATGTGTGTGTGTGTGTGTGTGTGTGTGTGTATGTGTATATATATATATATATATATGTATATATGTATATATATATATATATATATATATGTGTATATATATATATATATATATATATATATATATATATAAAATAATTTATATATTTCATGGTAAAATGCTGGATTTATTCCAGAAAAGAGGAACATAAAGTCAACAACGAAATATTGGGTAAAATATTAAGGTATGCGAAAAGACTGAGAATAGTGTGAATAAAAGATCTCCGCTGTGAACCTTTTAATGTGTCTTTATTTTTGTTATGTCTCCATTTCTTATTACTTATCCGAGCCTTCTATTCTCAACACTGGTATCTCTGATAAATCTTTAAGAAGAAGTTTTGCATAGTTTCAAGAGAGACTTAAGGCCCATACACACTTGACGATAAAATGAGCGACGTCGTTCATTTTAGCCCTCATCAACGACGTCGCTCATTATATCGTCAAGTGTGTATGCATCCGACGACCACCGATGCGCGGCCCCGCGGGACGTTAACGACCCTCGCTTATCTGTGGAGCATGTATGCTCAATTTCCACTATGGTTGTTACCGACCAGAGACGTCGTTGCATGTGTATGGTGTGAACGACCAACGACAACGACCACCAACGACCAAGCCACTGTTCACCAGCCCTGTTCCCAGCTCATTATTTTAATAAACTGTTCAGCTTGGATGCTTCAACAATGAATGGTCTTTGGTCGTTGTTCTTTGGTAGTGTGTATGCTCATGTCGTTTGCTCAGCTGTTCAAGGGAAGTTCAAGGGAAGTCGTTAACGATGTGTGCATCGTCAAGTGTGTATGGGCCT
Source organism: Pseudophryne corroboree (assembly GCF_028390025.1). Classification (NCBI taxonomy): domain Eukaryota; kingdom Metazoa; phylum Chordata; class Amphibia; order Anura; family Myobatrachidae; genus Pseudophryne; species Pseudophryne corroboree. The sequence continues at coordinate 441,793,018 of NC_086451.1, forward strand.
TTAAGGGGTATATTCAATTGTGGTCGGATCCATTCTGACATGCATTTGTCACAATGGATCTGACAAGGGCTATTCAATGCCATCTCAATTCGTCTTTACAAAAGTGGAATTGAGATGAGGGACCGGAGACGGGGGACAGCCGCGGGCAGACGCGGTACAGCAGCGCTGCAGGAGGATGTGTCACAGCCGCCAGACCTCACGGCAGCGTCCACCCGGCTCCAGCAAGCTGGACCTCACTTGCTGGAGCCGGGTGGACGCTGCCGTGAGCGGCGGCTTTGACACATCCTCCTGTAGCGCTGCTGTCCCCTGTCTGCCCGCGGCTCTCCCCCGTCTATCCGCGGCTCTCCCCCCTCTCCTCCTCTCAGGTCCCTCATCTCAGTTCAACTTTTTATTAAGTCGAACTGAGATGGTCAGAAACTGGGACAAAACCTGTGGAATTTGGCCCCGTTTCCCTCAGAAGCACGCGGATCGGCAGCTATACCGCCAATTCACGTACTATTCGACAAGTTGAATTCCCCGACTTGTCGAATAAAAATGCTGAGGATTGAATAGGTCGGAACCCCTTTCGACCTGAAAAAGTCAAAAACTGCCCTCTTTTCCACAAGACTGCAATTTCGACCTTAATTGAATTTACCCCATAGTGTATATTAATTAGGTCTTCAGGGTGTAGACAGTATTACCAATTCATTTGATTGGTCATATGGTGGGAATGTATTGCCTTATGTAGGGTCAGAGATACATTTATTTAGCATCGATTGAAACCAGCTCCAATGTCAATACCTACATAGTAATAATTACCTTGGCATCTGACGTATATGTGGTAGTATTGTCACTCTGGTTATTCATGATTTGTTGACCCAACATATACTATACTGTATAAATTGGGAGCATTCCATGCAGGGTCACCCAGGCATGACACCCACCACCCAGAGTTTCATGATACTTTGTACACTTGATACTACCACGTAGCTACTAACCCATGTCAAAAAAAAATTCTCTAGGCCTCACAGTTTTTGAGATATAGGGGGCAAAGTTTAAAAAAAATTGCTGGGAAATGCCACTCCTGATGCTCCGTTTTCTCTGAAGTGTATCTGGAAAAATTTCACACCTCCGTACCTAATCCACTGTTATCTCGGTGCCTAATCCACGTATCACTATTATCTCTGTGCCTAATCCACGTATCACTATTATCTCGGTGCCTAATCCACATATCACTATTATCTCCGTGCCTAATCCACGTATCTCTATTATCTCAGTGCCTAATCCACATATCAATATTATCTCAGTGCCTAATCCACATATCAATATTATCTCAGTGCCTAATCCACATATCAATATTATCTCAGTGCCTAATCCACGTATCACTATTATCTCGGTGCCTAATCCACGTATCACTATTATCTCGGTGCCTAATCCACATATCACTATTATCTCGGGGCCTAATCCACATATCACTATTATCTCGGTGCCTAATCCACGTATCACTATTAACTCAGTGCCTAATCCACGTATCACTATTATCTCAGTGCCTAATCCACGTATCACTATCAGGGGCAGATTGTGATGGAAAACCAGCCCGGGAAATTTATGGAAGTAGCCCTAATGATGTTGCAGTCTAATTAGGGGAGGGGTCTGTTGAGGGGGATGGAATCCCTCCTCTTTGGTACTGATTGTACGCAATTGGGCCTTCCGTGCATCTTTTGCTGCAGTTGTGTCTGAGACCAGGGGCAGATTGGGAACTAAAAGTGGCCCAACATGGGCAGCACAGGAGGTATAACATACTGTGTAGCTATGGCAGCATCACTGGATGGCAGAGTTGTTGCAGTGCAGAGATAGAATAACAATGAATGGGGACAATGCAGTGTACTGAGTGCGGTGGGCTGCCTGTCATGTGGGGGTCACATGACAACACGCAAAACAGGCCCCACAGACACGTCAGCCTACCAGGAATCTTCCTGGTGAGCCCTATGGGCAATCCACCCCTGATCACTATTATCTCAGTGCCTAACCCACGTATCACTATTATCTCAGTGCCTATTCCACGTATCACTATTATCTCAGTGCCTAACCCACGTATCACTATTATCTCAGTGCCTAATCCACGTATCACTATTATCTCAGTGCCTAATCCACGTATCACTATTATCTCAGTGCCTAATCCACGTATCACTTTGAAATTTTGACCCTTTGTCATCTGTATCAATCTTCCCTGACTCCGAGACTTAATTATACATTCCTTTACTTCATACTTAATAATTTTTATGAGCAAAAAAAAAAAGTGGGTTTAATTTACATTATCAACCTAAGGCAGATGAGTTATCATGTCCCTTTTTTGTTTAAATTGAACCTTAAAGTGTACTTTAAAAGGCTATTAAAGAAAAATAATGGGATTTTGATTGCCTGTATGAGTATTTTAATGTTTCATTATAATTCTCGTTAAAAACAAAAATTACCATTAAGTATAATTTTGCCCACCAGAGCAGTTTTTTCATTTGTATATTTCTATGTATATGTGCAGATTCTAATTACACATAGGGGAGTATTCCGTTAGCTGCGATAACCATTTTTTTGCGCAAAAAACTGTGATTTTACTGCAAATTGTGTAAGACCCCTATGCAATTAGCCACAATACTTTTTCTCTGACGTCCTAGTGGATGCTGGGAACTCCGTAAGGACCATGGGGAATAGCGGCTCCGCAGGAGACTGGGCACAAAAGTAAAAGCTTTAGGACTACCTAGTGTGCACTGGCTCCTCCCCCTATGACCCTCCTCCAAGCCTCAGTTAGATTTTTGTGCCCGGCCGAGAAGGGTGCACACTAGGGGCTCTCCTGAGCTTCTTAGTGAAAGTTTAGTTTTAGGTTTTTTATTTTCAGTGAGACCTGCTGGCAACAGGCTCACTGCATCGAGGGACTAAGGGGAGAAGAAGCGAACTCACCTGCGTGCAGAGTGGATTGGGCTTCTTAGGCTACTGGACACCATTAGCTCCAGAGGGACCGAACACAGGCCCAGCCTCGGAGCTCGGTCCCGGAGCCGCGCCGCCGGCCCCCTTACAGAGCCAGAAGCAAGAAAAGGTCCGGAAAAATCGGCGGCAGAAGACATCAGTCTTCAACAAGGTAGCGCACAGCACTGCAGCTGTGCGCCATTGTTACTCAGGCACACTTCACACTCCGGTCACTGAGGGTGCAGGGCGCTAGGGGGGGGCGCCCTGAGCAGCAATGTAAAACACCTTGGCTGGCATAAATACACCACATATAACCCCCAGGGCTATATGGGTGTATTTTAACCCCTGCCAGAACTCACCTAAAAAGCGTGAGAAAAGGCCGCCGAGAAGGGGGCGGAGCCTATCTCCTCAGCACACGGGCGCCATTTTCCATCACAGCTCCGCTGGAAGGACGTCTCCCTGACTCTCCCCTGCAGTCCTGCACTACAGAAAAGGGTAAAAAAGAGAGGGGGGCACTAATTTGGCGCAGTTTTATACTAACAGCAGCTATAAAGGGAAAAGCACATTTTATAGTGGTATTCCTGTATATATATAGCGCTCTGGTGTGTGCTGGCATACTCTCCCTCTGTCTCCCCAAAGGGCTAGTGGGGTCCTGTCCTCTATCAGAGCATTTCCTGTGTGTGTGCGGTGTGTCGGTACGATTGTGTCGACATGTTTGAGGAGGAAAATGAGATGGAGGCGGAGCAATTGCCTATTATCCAGTTGTCACCCCCTAGGGAGTCGACACCTGAGTGGATGAGCTTGTGGAAGGAATTGCGTGACAGTGTCAGCTCCTTACGACAGACAGTTGACGATATGAGACAGCCGGCTACTCAGCTTGTGCCTGTCCAGGGGTCTCAAACGCCATCAGGGGCTTTAAAACGCCCGTTACCTCAAATGGCAGACACGGATACTGACTCCAGTGTCGATGATGAGGAGACAAACGTGACTTCCACTAGGGCCACACGTTACATGATTGAAGCAATGAAAAATGTATTGCATATATCTGAAAATACAAGTACCACTAAAAAGGGTATTATGTTTGGTGAGAAAAAACTGCCTGTAGTTTTTCCTGTATCCGAGGAATTAAATGAAGTGTGTGATGAGGCGTGGGTTTCCCCCGATAAAAAACTGATAATTCCTAAAAGGTTATTGGCATCGTACCCTTTCCTGCCAGAGGATAGGGCACGTTGGGAAACACCCCCTAGGGTGGATAAAGCGCTCACACGCTTGTCTAAACAGGTAGCACTACCCTCTCCTGATACGGCCGCCCTAAAGGAACCTGCCGATAGAAAGCTGGAGAATATCCTAAAATGTATATACTCTCACACGGGTGTTATACTGCGACCAGCAATCGCCTCAGCCTGGATGTGCAGTGCGGGCCTGGCGTGGTCGGATTCCCTGACTGAAAATATTGATACCCTAGATAGGGACAGTATATTATTGACTATAGAACATTTGAAGGATGCATTTCTATATATGCGTGATGCACAGAGGGATATTTGCCGACTGGCATCAAGAGTTAGCGCGCTGTCCATTTCTGCAAGAAGAGGTTTATGGACGCGGCAGTGGTCAGGTGATGCGGATTCTAAAAGGCACATGGAAGTATTGCCTTATAAGGGGGAGGAGTTATTTGGGGTAGGTCTATCAGACCTGGTAGCCACGGCAACTGCTGGAAAATCCACATTTTTACCCCAGGTAGCTTCTCAACCTAAAGACGCCATATTATCAGGCGCAGTCCTTTCGGCCCCATAAGGGCAAGCGGGCAAAAGGCGCCTCATTTCTGCCCCGTGGCAGAGGGAGAGGAAAAAGGCTGCAACAAACAGCCAGTTCCCAGGAATAAAAGCCCTCTCCCGCCTCCGCAAAGTCCTCAGCATGACGCTGGGGCTTTACAAGCGGACTCAGGCACGGTGGGGGCCCGTCTCAAGAAGTTCAGTGCGCAGTGGGCCCACTCGCAAGTGGACCCCTGGATCCTTCAGGTGGTATCTCAGGGGTACAAATTGGAATTCGAGACGTCTCCCCCTCGCCGTTTTCTAAAGTCTGCTTTACCGACGTCTCCCTCAGACAGGGAGGCAGTATTGGAAGCCATTCACAAGCTGTATTCCCAGCAGGTGATAATCAAGGTACCCCTCCTACAACAGGGAAAGGGGTACTATTCCACACTATTTGTGGTACCGAAGCCGGACGGCTCGGTGAGACCAATTTTAAACCTAAAATCCTTGAACACTTACATACAAAGGTTCAAATTCAAGATGGAGTCACTCAGGGCAGTGATTGCAAACCTGGAAGAAGGGGACTATATGGTGTCTCTGGACATCAAAGATGCTTACCTACATGTCCCAATTTACCCTTCTCACCAAGGGTACCTCAGGTTTGTGGTACAGAACTGTCACTATCAGTTTCAGACGCTGCCGTTTGGATTGTCCACGGCACCCCGGGTCTTTACCAAGGTAATGGCCGAAATGATGATACTCCTTCGAAGGAAGGGAGTTTTAGTTATCCCTTACTTGGACGATCTCCTGATAAGGGCAAGATCCAGGGAACAGTTGGAAGTCGGAGTAGCACTATCTCAGATAGTGCTGCGCCAGCACGGTTGGATTCTCAATATTCCAAAATCGCAGCTGATCCCTACGACACGACTTCTATTCCTAGGGATGATCCTGGACACAGTCCAGAAAAAGGTGTTTCTCCCGGAGGAGAAAGCCAGGGAGTTATCCGAACTAGTCAGAAATCTCCTAAAACCAGGCCAAGTCTCAGTGCATCAATGCACAAGGGTCCTGGGAAAGATGGTGGCTTCTTACGAAGCAATCCCATTCGGCAGATTCCACGCAAGAACCTTCCAGTGGGATCTGCTAGACAAATGGTCCGGGTCGCAGCTTCAGATGCATCAGCGGATAATCTTGTCACCAAGGACAAGGGTGTCTCTCCTGTGGTGGTTGCAGAGTGCTCATCTTCTAGAGGGCCGCAGATTCGGCATTCAGGACTGGGTCCTGGTGACCACGGATGCCAGCCTGAGAGGCTGGGGAGCAGTCACACAGGGAAGAAATTTCCAGGGCTTGTGGTCAAGCCTGGAGACATCACTTCACATAAATATCCTGGAGCTAAGGGCCATCTACAATGCTCTAAGCCTAGCAAGACCTCTGCTTCAAGGTCAGCCGGTGCTGATCCAGTCGGACAACATCACGGCAGTCGCCCACGTAAACAGACAGGGCGGCACAAGAAGCAGGAGGGCAATGACAGAAGTCGCAAGGATTCTTCGCTGGGCGGAAAATCATGTGATAGCACTGTCAGCAGTGTTCATTCCGAGAGTGGACAACTGGGAAGCAGACTTCCTCAGCAGACACGACCTCCACCCGGGGGAGTGGGGACTTCACCCAGAAGTCTTCCGCATGATTGTGAACCGTTGGGAAAAACCAAAGGTGGACATGATGGCGTCCCGCCTCAACAAAAAACTAGACAGGTATTGCGCCAGGTCAAGGGACCCTCAGGCAATAGCTGTGGACGCTCTGGTAACACCGTGGGTGTACCAGTCAGTGTATGTGTTCCCTCCTCTGCCTCGCATACCCAAGGTACTGAGAATCATAAGAAGGACAGGAGTAAGGACTATACTCGTGGCTCCGGATTGGCCAAGAAGGACTTGGTACCCGGAACTTCAAGAGATGCTCACAGAGGACCCGTGGCCTCTACCTCTAAGAAAGGACCTGCTCCAGCAGGGACCCTGTCTGTTCCAAGACTTACCGCGGCTGCGTTTGACGGCATGGCGGTTGAACGCCGGATCCTGAAGGAAAAAGGCATTCCGGATGAAGTCATCCCTACCCTGATCAAAGCCAGGAAGGATGTAACCGTACAACATTATCACCATATTTGGCGTAAATATGTTGCGTGGTGAGAGGCCAGGAAGGCCCCTACAGAGGAATTTCAACTGGGTCGTTTCCTGCATTTCCTGCAAACAGGACTGTCTATGGGCCTAAAATTAGGGTCCATTAAGGTTCAAATTTCGGCCCTGTCGATTTTCTTCCAAAAAGAACTGGCTTCAGTTCCTGAAGTTCAGACGTTTGTCAAGGGGGTACTGCATATACAGCCTCCCTTTGTGCCTCCAGTGGCACCTTGGGATCTCAATGTAGTTTTGGGGTTCCTAAAATCACATTGGTTTGAACCACTCTCCACTGTGGACTTAAAATATCTCACATGGAAAGTGGTAATGCTGTTAGCCCTGGCTTCAGCCAGGCGTGTCTCAGAATTGGCGGCTTTATCCTATAAAAGCCCTTACCTAATTTTTCATACGGACAGGGCAGAATTGAGGACTCGTCCTCAATTTCTCCCTAAGGTGGTTTCAGCGTTTCACTTGAACCAGCCTATTGTGGTACCTGCGGCTACTAGGGACTTGGAGGACTCCAAGTTGCTGGACGTAGTCAGGGCCCTGAAAATATATGTTTCCAGGACGGCTGGAGTCAGAAAGTCTGACTCGCTGTTTATCCTGTATGCACCCATCAAGCTGGGTGCTCCTGCTTCTAAGCAGACTATTGCTCGTTGGATTTGTAGTACAATTCAGCTTGCACATTCTGTGGCGGGCCTGCCACAGCCAAAATCTGTAAAAGCCCATTCCACAAGGAAGGTGGGCTCATCTTGGGCGGCTGCCCGAGGGGTCTCGGCTTTACAACTTTGCCGAGCAGCTACTTGGTCAGGGGCAAACACGTTTGCTAAATTCTACAAATTTGATACCCTGGCTGAGGAGGACCTGGAGTTCTCTCATTCGGTGCTGCAGAGTCATCCGCACTCTCCCGCCCGTTTGGGAGCTTTGGTATAATCCCCATGGTCCTTACGGAGTTCCCAGCATCCACTAGGACGTCAGAGAAAATAAGAATTTACTTACCGATAATTCTATTTCTCGTAGTCCGTAGTGGATGCTGGGCGCCCATCTCAAGTGCGGATTGTCTGCAATACTTGTACATAGTTATTGTTACAAAAATCGGGTTATTATTGTTGTGAGCCATCTTTTCAGAGGCTCCTCTGTTATCATGCTGTTAACTGGGTTCAGATCACAGGTTGTACGGTGTGGCTGGTATGAGTCTTACCCGGGATTCAAAATCCTTCCTTATTGTGTACGCTCGTCCGGGCACAGTATCCTAACTGAGGCTTGGAGGAGGGTCATAGGGGGAGGAGCCAGTGCACACCAGGTAGTCCTAAAGCTTTTACTTTTGTGCCCAGTCTCCTGCGGAGCCGCTATTCCCCATGGTCCTTACGGAGTTCCCAGCATCCACTACGGACTACGAGAAATAGAATTATCGGTAAGTAAATTCTTATTATTGTCTATAATTTTACTGTGAATTTCACTTCACCTACTCTGAGCAGGTGCAAAGTTGGGGAAAATCTCTATTTTAAGGTAAAAATGTCAGGATTTGGTTCAGAACCCCCTGGGACACCCAAATCTAACTCTCTCTGCACATGTTACATCTGCCCCCCCTGCACTGCACATGGTTTTGCCCAACTGATAACAAATTTGCTGCTACGATCAACTCTGAATTAGACCCTTAGAGTGCTCCGCTTGTTGCTGCTGTAATTCTATGGACACGGCCCCCCATCTGGCAGGTAACGTTGACGCTGACCTATACCATATACTTTTTACTCATTATGGTGGGCACCTCCTTTGACTACACATAGGTATATATACTCGCTGTAATAAACATAAGGATGATTTCAGAAGTTTATTATTGTATTATAAGTTCTGCTTAAGCAGCCAGCTCACCCAGAGAAACATCCGGTAACATCCAATGTTTGGGACTAAACGCAGATTTCTTTCCATGTCCCATCCCTATTTATACTTGAGCACAGGTTGAGCGTTCCTAATATAAACATCCAAAATGCAAACTCCCATGGCAGAGACAGCGACACCTTCGGCTTTCTGATGGTTCCGTGTACACAAGCCGTGTTCTATGCACACAATTACTGTATTCATAATATTGTATAAAATGACCTTCAGGTTATGTGTATATGAAACATAAATGCATTTCTTGTTTAGACTCGTGTCCCATCTCCAAGATATCTCATTGAGGGGGAGATGTACTAACCTGCAGAGAGAGATAAGGTACCAGACACTCAGCTCCAAACTGGCATGTTACAGGCGCCGTTTGAAAAATTATAGGAGCTTATTGGTTGCTACTTTATCTCTCCCCATTTTATCTCTCTCCAATGCTTAGTACATCTGCCCCCAAAGTGTATACAAATATTCCAAAATGTGAAACCGTTGTGTGTAGTGTCTCCTTGGGATAGTCAGTGGCTGAGCGCACGTTTGGCTGGCTCTGACTGCGCTAGTGCAGCAGCATACCTCCCAAGTGTCCCAATTCCTGCGGGACAGTCACGTGTTCCTGGGACTGTCCCTCCCACAGGTGGGGGGAGGGGGGGTCACTGACACCACTGCATTGCAGAGCAGCAGAGAATGGAGGGCGGGCACATACGTTTCTCATCCACACACACTGTGCCGGCTCCTGCAGAGTCTGACAAGCCCCCAGCATGGAGAAAACAGGGGGCGTGGATCTCGTGAGCAGCGTTCTGGTTGAGGTCACGCCCCCTTGCCACTAAGTCACATTTGTACCGCCCATCACAGATGAAAGGTTGGGAGGTATGCAGCAGTGGTAGGTGGACGTTATTACCATCGGGCAGCAGGTGAGTAGGCTGGCACCTCATCATGGGCAGAGCTGGGAGGAAGGCCTCTGTCCCTCCTCATAGACACAAGCAAGGGTAACTGGCGGACGCGCGCAGATCTATGTGTGATCATGTGACCTCCAAGATGGAGTCTTTAAAGTGATGAAGGAGCAAGGCCAGCACAGAACTAGGGAATGACATCATTATGGCATTGCCAGAAGCACTTCCTTTGAGGCCCCCATACATTACTGCGACTTGTCTGAGGCACAAGTCGGATCCGATTTCCCTTGAACTCCCCCGGCAGCTCCCTGGGAGTGTTTCCATCCAATGCTGCTGCCGCTGTGTGGGTGGGTTGGGAGCGTCCAGAGAACAGCCACTCAAGCAAAGACATCCGAGAAATCGTATGCGATATATCACAGGTGCTAAAAAACTAGCCACGATGTACACCTGATGGCTGCGATTCCAATGTATCCTATCTGCAGCACGTCCGACCACCGACTCCGTCCCGTGGCGCACAGGACCTCGGATCAGATCAGATGTCAAACACCTGCGATTTGGCCACTTCTCACCCATCGGAATCGGGTGATAAGAGGCCATATCGTACAAGTGTATGGCCAGCTTTATAGTAACACTGTAACATCAACTCATGCAGCATGCCAGATAGCGCTAGCATAGACCTTAGGGCTGTACGCGCGCCATCCACTAACCATTCCGCAGCATCTGTGGTAGGTGATAAAGCGTAGAGTCAGAGTGATCTTAATATATATGTGTTCAGATATGAAGCAACGTCTAATGTATATCTACAGATCGGCATTGGAAATATTGGGAACTGCGCTGAGACAGCTGTCACATTAGTAGAACATTATGCAGCATGTGACCTGTCTGCTTCCCAACCACGCTCCTCAAGGCGCACGAACAGTCCAGGTCGCAAGGATAGCCATACTTGAGCACAGGTGACTAATTACTACCAGTTATTTTGACTTAGGGGGTCATCCCGAGTTGATCGCACGCTGCAGATTTTCGCTGCGCTGCGATCAGGTCTCTACTGCGTATGCACTGCAATGCGCAGGCGCGTCGTACGGGTACAATGCGGTTCATTGCTGAGCTATGGATTTAACAAATAATCCATACACACAGCCGATCGCAAAAAGATTGACAGAAAGAGGGCGTTTATGGGTGGCAACTGACCGTTTTCTGGGAGTGGTAGGGAAAACGCAGGCGTGTCCGGGCGTTTGGAGGGCGAGTATCTGATGTCAATTCTGGGAGCGGACAGGCTGAAGTGATTGCAAGGGCTGAGTAAGTTCAGATCTACTCTGAAACTTCACAAAATGTTTTTGCAGAGCTCGGCTGCACAGGCGTTCGCACACTTACAAAGCAAAAATACACTCAACCGTGGGCGGCGACTATGCATTTGCACGACTGCTAAAAACAGCGTGCGATCAACTCGGAATGACCCCCCCCTTAACCATCTGTGCGACATTTGGAAATATTTGAATAAAAGCGCCATTAACCCCTTCAGTGCTGAAGGGATGAACAGGGCTTCATGACCCATCACACCAGGGGGCAGTGCTGAACGGATGGACGGGGCTTCATGACCCATCACACCAGCGGGCAGTGCTGAAGGGAGGGACAAGGCTTCATGACACCTGACACCAGGGGGCAGTGCTGAATGGATGGACAAGGCTTCATGACACCTGACACCAGGGTGCAGTGCTGAATGGATGGACGGGGCTTCATAACACCAGGGGGCAGTGCTGAAGGGAGGGACAAGGCTTCATGACACCTGACACCAGGGGGCAGTGCTGAAGGGAGGGATGGGGCTTCATGACACCTGACACCAGGGGGCAGTGCTGAAGGGAGGGATGGGGCTTCATGACACCTGACACCAGGGGGCAGTGCTGAAGGGAGGGATGGGGCTTCATGACACCTGACACCAGGGGGCAGTGTGTAATTGAGCACCAACCCCTCTAGCCAAGATACTACGCACTACTCAAAGCTCATTAGGAAAATGATTCCCCCCCCCCTCTTTTAAAGTACATCTCCCTGTTCGTAGTTATTGTCTTAGAAGACCTCAGTATAAATGGCCTATAGCCATAAATTTAAAATGGCTCCCATGGGAAAGCCGGGGCGGGAGGATAGGTGTTCCTATATAACCACAAACAGTCCCCTTTATAACACTGGCAGATGTAAAGAGACACTACCCTTAGGCAGCAATTATATAACAGCACTCGGGGCGATGTATCAAACTTTCCAGTGAGATAAAGTTGAGAAGTTGCCCATAGCAACTAATCAGTGTCTGTCATTTTTCTAGCACAGTCTCTAAAATGGCATGGATCGGTGTACAACATGTAGAGGAGCCGGAGTACGTCAGCATCCAGTCCCGAAGGTTATTAGGTGTGGGGATTCCACAGGGGATGACCAGATCTGACCCCTCCTGACACTTACACTACTTATCACCCGTTACCTTTCTTTCACAGCAGTTTCCATATAATCTGCTAGATATCCACACAACACTGTATACAGTAATGTCAGTGTGCAGCACAGCCCTTCCCGCACTGTAACAGTAATGTCAGTGTGCAGCACAGCCCTTCCCGCACTGTAACAGTAATGTCAGTGTGCAGCTCAGCCCTTCCCGCACTGTAACAGTAATGTCAGTGTGCAGCGCAGCCCTTCCCACATTGTAACAGTAATGTCAGTGTGCAGCGCAGCCCTTCCCACATTGTAACAGTAATGTCAGTGTGCAGCGCAGCCCTTCCCGCATTATAACAGTGATGTCAGTGTGCAGCGCAGCCGTTTCCGCACTGTAACAGTGATAGTGTGCAGCACAGTGCTTCCCGCACTGTAACAGTAATGTCAGTGTGCAGCACAGCCCTTCCCGCACTGTAACAGTAATGTCAGTGTGCAGCCCTTCCCGCACTGTAACAGTAATGTCAGTGTGCAGCGCAGCCCTTCCCACATTGTAACAGTAATGTCAGTGTGCAGCGCAGCCCTTCCCGCATTATAACAGTGATGTCAGTGTGCAGCGCAGCCCTTCCCGCACTGTAACAGTAATGTCAGTGTGCAGCACAGCCCTTCCCGCACTGTAACAGTAATGTCAGTGTGCAGCGCAGCCCTTCCCGCACTGTAACAGTAATGTCAGTGTGCAGCACAGCCCTTCCCGCACTGTAACAGTAATGTCAGTGTGCAGCGCAGCCCTTCCCGCACTGTAACAGTGATGTCAGTGTGCAGCACAGCCCTTCCCGCACTGTAACAGTAATGTCAGTGTGCAGCACAGCCCTTCCCGCACTGTAACAGTAATGTCAGTGTGCAGCTCAGCCCTTCCCGCACTGTAACAGTAATGTCAGTGTGCAGCGCAGCCCTTCCCACATTGTAACAGTAATGTCAGTGTGCAGCGCAGCCCTTCCCACATTGTAACAGTAATGTCAGTGTGCAGCGCAGCCCTTCCCGCACTGTAACAGTAATGTCAGTGTGCAGCGCAGCCCTTCCCGCACTGTAACAGTAATGTCAGTGTGCAGCGCAGCCCTTCCCGCACTGTAACAGTAATGTCAGTGTGCAGCGCAGTCCTTCCCGCACTGTAACAGTAATGTCAGTGTGCAGCGCAGTCCTTCCCGCACTGTAACAGTAATGTCAGTGTGCAGCGCAGTCCTTCCCGCACTGTAACAGTAATGTCAGTGTGCAGTGCAGTCCTTCCCGCACTGTAACAGTAATGTCAGTGTGCAGCGCAGTCCTTCCCGCACTGTAACAGTAATGTCAGTGTGCAGTGCAGTCCTTCCCGCACTGTAACCGTGTTGGTTTTCCGCCCATATTGAAGTAGCAGTAGTAAAACAATCACAGAATGATGGTCGCCCCAATATTTCTGAAATGGTACCAGCACCCCAACATTTGTCTTCCCAATTACAGTCCATTACACAGACAGGTGCATTTTCTCTGACGTCCTAGTGGATGCTGGGACTCCGTAAGGACCATGGGGAATAGCGGCTCCGCAGGAGACAGGGCACAAGAATAAAAGCTTTAGGATCAGGTGGTGTGCACTGGCTCCTCCCCCTATGACCCTCCTCCAAGCCTCAGTTAGATTTTTGTGCCCGAACGAGAAGGGTGCAGGCTAGGTGGCTCTCCTGAGCTGCTTAGAATAAAAGTTTAATTTTATTTTCAGTGAGTCCTGCTGGCAACAGGCTCACTGCATCGTGGGACTAAGGGGAGAAGAAGCGAACTCACCTGCGTGCAGAGTGGATTGGGCTTCTTAGGCTACTGGACATTAGCTCCAGAGGGACGATCACAGGTTCAGCCTGGATGGGTCACCGGAGCCGCGCCGCCGTCCCCCTTACAGAGCCAGAAGAGACGAAGAGGTCCGGTGAAATCGGCGGCAGAAGACAATCCTGTCTTCAGACTAAGGTAGCGCACAGCACCGCAGCTGTGCGCCATTGCTCTCAGCACACTTCACACTCCGGTCACTGAGGGTGCAGGGCGCTTGGGGGGGAGCGCCCTGAGACGCAATATAAATGATAATACCTTAGGTGGCAAAAGAATACATCACATATAGCTCCTGGGCTATATGGATGTATTTTAACCCCTGCCATTTTTACACAAAAAAGCGGGAGATAAAGACGTCGTGAAGGGGCGGAGCCTATCTCCTCAGCACACAAGCGCCATTTTCCCTCACAGTTCCGCTGGAAGGACGGCTCCCTGACTCTCCCCTGCAGTCCTGCTTCAGAATCAGGGTAAAAAAGAGAAGGGGGGGCACTATTGGCAGCAAATGACAATATAAACAGCAGCTATAAGGGAATAACACTTATATAAGGTTATCCCTGTATATATATATAGCGCTGGGTGTGTGCTGGCAGACTCTCCCTCTGTCTCTCCAAAGGGCTCGTGGGGTCCTGTCCTCTATCAGAGCATTCCCGGTGTGTGTGCTGTGTGTCGGTACGTGTGTGTCGACATGTATGAGGAGGAAAATGATGTGGAGGCGGAGCAATTGCCTGCGTTAGTGATGTCACCCCCTAGGGAGTCGACACCTGACTGGATGATCGTGTTCAAACAATTAAGTGATAATGTCAACACTTTGCAAAAAACTGTTGACGACATGAGACAGCCGGCAAATCAATTAGTGCCTGTCCAGGCGTCTCAGACACCGTCAGGGGCCCTAAAACGCCCGTTACCTCAGTGGGTCGACACAGACACAGATACGGAGTCTAGTGTCGACGGTGATGAGTCGAACGTAATGTCCAGTAGGGCCACACGTTACATGATCACGGCAATGAAGGAAGCATTGCACATTTCTGACACTACAAATACCACTAAGAAGGGTATTATGTGGGGGGTGAAAAAACTACCAATAGTTTTTCCTGAGTCAGATGAATTGAATGAGGTATGTGATAAAGCGTGGGTTTCTCCCGACAAAAAACTGCTAATTTCTAATAAATTATTGGCACTATATCCTTTCCCATCAGAGGTTAGGACACGTTGGGAAACACCCCCTAGGGTAGATAAGGCGCTCACACGTTTATCTAAACAAGTAGCGTTACCGTCTCCTGATACGGCCACCCTCAAAGAACCAGCTGATAGAAGGCTGAAAAATATCCTAAAAAGTATATACACACATACTGGTGTTATACTGCGACCAGCAATCGCTTCAGCCTGGATGTGCAGTGCTGGAGTCGCGTGGTCGGATTCCCTGACTGAAAATATTGATACCCTGGATAGGGACAATATATTGTTAACTATAGAGCATTTGAAGGATGCATTACTATATATGCGTGATGCACAGAGGGATATTTGCACCCTGGCATCAAGAGTAAGTGCTATGTCCATCTCTGCCAGAAGAACGTTATGGACGCGTCAGTGGTCAGGGGATGCGGATTCCAAATGACATATGGAAGTATTGCCGTATAAAGGGGAGGAGTTATTTGGGGCTGGTCTTTCGGACCTGGTGGCCACGGCAACGGCTGGAAAGTCCACCTTCTTACCCCAGGTCACTTCACATCAACAGAAAAAGACACCGTCTTTTCAAACTCAGTCCTTTCGTTCCCATAAATACAAGCGAGCAAAAGGCCATTCCTTTCTGCCCCGGGGCAGAGGAAGGGGAAAAAGACTGCACCATGCAGCCGCTTCCCAGGATCAGAAGCCTTCCCCTGCTTCTGCCAAGTCTTCAGCATGACGCTGGGGCTTTACAAGCAGACTCAGGCTTGGTGGGGGCCCGTCTCAAGAATTTCAACGCGCAGTGGGCTCACTCGCAAGTGGATCCCTGGATTCTACAGGTAGTATCGCAGGGGTACAAACTGGAATTCGAGGCGTTTCCCCCTCGCCGGTTCCTGAAGTCTGCTCTGCCAAAGTCTCCCTCCGACAGGGAGGCAGTTCTGGAAGCCATTCACAAGCTGTATTCCCAGCAGGTGATAATCAAGGTACCCCTCCTACAACAAGGAAAGGGGTATTATTCCACGCTGTTTGTGGTACCGAAGCCGGACGGCTCGGTGAGACCAATTTTAAATCTGAAATCCTTGAACACTTACATAAAAAGGTTCAAATTCAAGATGGAATCACTCAGAGCGGTGATAGCGAACCTGGAAGAAGGGGACTATATGGTGTCTCTGGACATCAAAGATGCTTATCTCCACGTCCCAATCTACCCTTCTCACCAAGGGTATCTCAGGTTTGTAGTACAAGACTGTCATTATCAGTTTCAGACGCTGCCGTTTGGGTTGTCCACGGCACCTCGGGTCTTTACCAAGGTAATGGCCGAAATGATGATTCTTCTTCGAAGAGAAGGCGTATTAATTATCCCTTACTTGGACGATCTCCTGATAAGGGCAAGGTCCAGGGAACAGTTAGAAGTCGGAGTAGCACTATCTCAGATAGTGTTACGTCAGCACGGGTGGATCCTAAACATTCCAAAATCGCAGCTGATTCCAACGACACGTCTTCTGTTCCTAGGAATGATTCTGGACACAGTCCAGAAGAAGGTTTTTCTCCCGGAGGAGAAGGCCAAGGAGTTATCCGAGCTAGTCAGGAACCTCCTAAAACCAGCCCAGGTGTCAGTGCATCAGTGCACGAGGGTCCTGGGAAAAATGGTGGCTTCTTACGAAGCAATTCCATTCGGAAGATTCCATGCAAGAACGTTTCAGTGGGATCTACTGGACAAATGGTCCGGTTCGCATCTTCAGATGCAGCAGCGGATAACCCTGTCACCAAAGACAAGGGTGTCTCTCCTGTGGTGGTTGCAGAGTGCTCATCTTCTAGAGGGCCGCAGATTCGGCATTCAGGATTGGATCCTGGTGACCACGGATGCAAGCCTGAGAGGCTGGGGAGCAGTCACACAGGGAAAAAACTTCCAGGGCTTGTGGTCAAGCAGGGAAACATCTCTTCATATAAACATTCTGGAACTACGGGCCATTTACAATGCCCTAAGTCAAGCGAAACCCCTGCTTCAGGGTCAGGCGGTATTGATCCAATCGGACAACATCACGTCAGTCGCCCACGTAAACAGACAGGGCGGCACGAGAAGCAGGAGGGCAATGGCAGAGGCTGCAAGGATTCTTCGCTGGGCGGAAAATCATGTGATAGCTCTGTCAGCAGTGTTCATTCCGGGAGTGGACAACTGGGAAGCAGACTTCCTCAGCAGACACGACCTTCACCCGGGAGAGTGGGGACTTCACCCAGAAGTCTTCCACCTGATTGTAAACCGTTGGGAAAAACCAAAGGTGGACATGATGGCGTCACGTCTAAACAAAAAATTAGACAGATATTGCGCCAGGTCAAGGGACCCTCAGGCAATAGCGGTGGACGCTCTGGTGACACCGTGGGTGTACCAGTCAGTGTATGTGTTCCCTCCTCTGCCTCTCATATCAAAAGTACTGAGAATCATAAGAAGGAGAGGAGTAAGAACGATACTCGTGGTTCCGGATTGGCCAAGAAGGACTTGGTACCCGGAACTTCAGGAGATGCTCACGGAAGACCCGTGGCCTCTACCTCTAAGAAAGGACCTGCTCCAGCAGGGGCCTTGTCTGTTCCAAGACTTACCGCGGCTGCGTTTGACGGCATGGCGGTTGAACGCCGGATCCTGAAGGAAAAAGGCATTCCAGATGAAGTCATCCCTACCCTGGTCAAAGCCAGGAAGGATGTAACCGCAAAACATTATCACCGCATTTGGCGAAAATATGTTGCGTGGTGTGAGGCCAAGAAGGCCCCTACAGAGGAATTTCCTCCATTTCCTGCAAACAGGACTGTCTATGGGCCTAAAATTAGGGTCCATTAAGGTTCAAATTTCGGCCCTGTCGATTTTCTTCCAGAAAGAACTGGCTTCAGTACCTGAAGTTCAGACATTTGTAAAAGGGGTACTGCATATACAACCTCCTTTTGTGCCTCCAGTGGCACCTTGGGATCTCAATTGTTGTTTTGAGGTTCCTTAAGTCACATTGGTTTGAACCACTCACCACTGTGGACTTAAAATATCTCACATGGAAGGTGACGATGCTGTTAGCCCTGGCTTCAGCCAGGCGTGTGTCAGAATTGGCGGCTTTATCATATAAAAGCCCTTACTTAATTTTTCATTCTGACAGGGCAGAATTGAGGACTCGTCCTCAATTTCTCCCTAAGGTGTTTTCTGCTTTTCACATGAACCAACCTATTGTGGTGCCTGCGGCTACTAGGGACTTGGAGGACTCCAAGTTACTTGACGTTGTCAGGGCCCTGAAAATATATGTTTCCAGGACGGCTGGAGTCAGAAAGTCTGACTCGCTGTTTATCCTGTATGCACCCAACAAGCTGGGTGCTCCTGCTTCTAAGCAGACTATTGCTCGTTGGATTTGTAGTACAATTCAACTTGCACATTCCGTGGCAGGCCTGCCACAGCCTAAATCGGTAAAAGCCCATTCCACAAGGAAAGTGGGCTCATCTTGGGCGGCTGCCCGAGTGGTCTCGGCTTTACAACTTTGCCGAGCAGCTACTTGGTCAGGGGCAAACACGTTTGCTAAATTCTACAAATTTGATACCCTGGCTGAGGAGGACCTGGAGTTCTCTCATTCGGTGCTGCAGAGTCATCCGCACTCTCCCGCCCGTTTGGGAGCTTTGGTATAATCCCCATGGTCCTTACGGAGTCCCAGCATCCACTAGGACGTCAGAGAAAATAAGATTTTACTTACCGATAAATCTATTTCTCATAGCCCGTAGTGGATGCTGGGCGCCCATCCCAAGTGCGGATTGTCTGCAATACTTGTACATAGTTATTGTTAACAAAATCGGGTTATTGTTGTTGTGAGCCATCTTTTCAGAGGCTCCTTCGTTGTTATCATACTGTTAACTGGGTTCAGATCACGAGTTGTACGGTGTGATTGGTGTGGCTGGTATGAGTCTTACCCGGGATTCAATATCCTTCCTTATTATGTACGCTCGTCCGGGCACAGTATCCTAACTGAGGCTTGGAGGAGGGTCATAGGGGGAGGAGCCAGTGCACACCACCTGATCCTAAAGCTTTTATTCTTGTGCCCTGTCTCCTGCGGAGCCGCTATTCCCCATGGTCCTTACGGAGTCCCAGCATCCACTACGGACTATGAGAAATAGATTTATCGGTAAGTAAAATCTTATTATAACCCATCTGTGGTAACTGTACAGTAGGAGCGGAAACATGAACCTGCAGCTTATAGCGGTGTCACACCTTGTATAGAGCACACGTGTGTTCTGTACCATACTCCACACATTACAGCGATGTCACACCTTGTATAGAGCACACGTGTGTTCTGTACCATACTCCGCACATTATAGCGGTGTCACACCTTGTATAGAGCACACGTGTGTTCTGTACCATACTCCACACATTATAGCGGTGTCACACCTTGTATAGAGCACACGTGTGTTCTGTACCATACTCCACACATTATAGCGGTGTCACACCTTGTATAGAGCACACGTGTGTTCTGTACCATACTCCACACATTATAGTGGTGTCACACCTTGTATAGAGCACACGTGTGTTCTGTACCATACTCCACACATTATAGCGGTGTCACATCTTGTATAGAGCACACGTGTGTTCTGTACCATACTCCGCACATTATAGCGGTGTCACACCTTGTATAGAGCACACGTGTGTTCTGTACCATACTCCGCACATTATAGTGGTGTCACACCTTGTATAGAGCACACGTGTGTTCTGTACCATACTCCACACATTATAGCGGTGTCACATCTTGTATAGAGCACACGTGTGTTCTGTACCATACTCCGCACATTATAGCGGTGTCACACCTTGTATAAGGCGCACGTGTGTTCTGTACCATACTCCGCACATTATAGCGGTGTCACACCTTGTATAGAGCACACGTGTGTTCTGTACCATACTCCGCACATTATAGCGGTGTCACACCTTGTATAAGGCGCACGTGTGTTCTGTACCATACTCCGCACATTATAGCGGTGTCACACCTTGTATAGAGCACACGTGTGTTCTGTACCATACTCCGCACATTATAGCGGTGTCACACCTTGTATAAGGCGCACGTGTGTTCTGTACCATACTCCGCACATTATAGCGGTGTCACACCTTGTATAGAGCACACGTGTGTTCTGTACCATACTCCACACATTATAGCAGTGTCACACCTTGTATAGAGCACACATGTGTTCTGTACCATACTCCGCACATTATAGTGGTGTTACACTTTGTATAGAGTACACGTGTGTTCTGTACCATACTCCGCATATTATAGCGGTGTCACACCTTGTATAGAGCACACGTGTGTTCTGTACCATACTCCACACATTTTAGTGGTGTCACACCTTGTATAGAGCACACGTGTGTTCTGTACCATACTCTGCACATTATAGCGATGTCACACCTTGTATAGAGCACACGTGTGTTCTGTACCATACTCTGCACATTATAGCGATGTCACACCTTGTATAGAGCACACGTGTGTTCTGTACCATACTCCGCACATTATAGCGGTGTCACACATTGTATAGAGCACACGTGTGTTCTGTACCATACTCCGCACATTATAGCGGTGTCACACCTTGTATAAGGCGCACGTGTGTTCTGTACCATACTCCGCACATTATAGCGGTGTCACACCTTGTATAGAGCACACGTGTGTTCTGTACCATACTCCACACATTATAGCGGTGTCACACCTTGTATAGAGCACACGTGTGTTCTGTACCATACTCCACACATTATAGCGGTGTCACACCTTGTATAGAGCACACGTGTGTTCTGTACCATACTCCGCACATTATAGTGGTGTCACACCTTGTATAGAGCACACGTGTGTTCTGTACCATACTCCACACATTATAGCGGTGTCACATCTTGTATAGAGCACACGTGTGTTCTGTACCATACTCCGCACATTATAGTGGTGTCACACCTTATTTAAGGCACACGTGTGTTCTGTACCATACTCCGCACATTATAGCGGTGTCACACCTTGTATAGAGCACACGTGTGTTCTGTACCATACTCCGCACATTATAGCGGTGTCACACCTTGTATAAGGCGCACGTGTGTTCTGTACCATACTCCGCACATTATAGCGGTGTCACACCTTGTATAGAGCACACGTGTGTTCTGTACCATACTCCACACATTATAGCAGTGTCACACCTTGTATAGAGCACACGTGTGTTCTGTACCATACTCCGCACATTATAGCGGTGTCACACCTTGTATAGAGCACACGTGTGTTCTGTACCATACTCCGCACATTATAGCGGTGTCACACCTTGTATAAGGCGCACGTGTGTTCTGTACCATACTCCGCACATTATAGCGGTGTCACACCTTGTATAGAGCACACGTGTGTTCTGTACCATACTCCGCACATTATAGCGGTGTCACACCTTGTATAAGGCGCACGTGTGTTCTGTACCATACTCCACACATTACAGCGATGTCACACCTTGTATAGAGCACACGTGTGTTCTGTACCATACTACACACATTACAGCGATGTCACACCTTGTATAGAGCACACGTGTGTTCTGTACCATACTACACACATTATAGCGGTGTCACATCTTGTATAGAACACACGTGCGTTCTGTACCATACTCCGCACATTATAGTGGTGTCACATCTTGTATAAAGCACACGTGTGTTCTGTACCATACTCCGCACATTATAGTGGTGTCACATCTTGTATAAAGCACACGTGTGTTCTGTACCATACTCCGCATATTATAAGTGTCACACCTTGTATAGAGCACACGTGTGTTCTGTACCATACTCCGCACATTATAGCAGTGTCACACCTTGTATAGAGCACACGTGTGTTCTGTACCATACTCCGCACATTATAGCGATGTCACACCTTGTATAGAGCACACGTGTGTTCTGTACCATACTCCGCACATTATAGTGGTGTTACACTTTGTATAGAGTACACGTGTGTTCTGTACCATACTCCGCATATTATAGCGGTGTCACACCTTGTATAGAGCACACGTGTGTTCTGTACCATACTCCACACATTTTAGTGGTGTCACACCTTGTATAGAGCACACGTGTGTTCTGTACCATACTCTGCACATTATAGCGATGTCACACCTTGTATAGAGCACACGTGTGTTCTGTACCATACTCTGCACATTATAGCGATGTCACACCTTGTATAGAGCACACGTGTGTTCTGTACCATACTCCGCACATTATAGCGATGTCACACCTTGTATAGAGCACACGTGTGTTCTGTACCATACTCCACACATTATAGCGGTGTCACACCTTGTATAGAGCACACGTGTGTTCTGTACCATACTCCACACATTATAGCGGTGTCACACCTTGTATAGAGCACACGTGTGTTCTGTACCATACTCCACACATTATAGCGGTGTCACACCTTGTATAGAGCACACGTGTGTTCTGTACCATACTCCGCACATTATAGCGGTGTCACACCTTGTATAGAGCACACGTGTGTTCTGTACCATACTCCGCACATTATAGCGGTGTCACACCTTGTATAGAGCACACGTGTGTTCTGTACCATACTCCGCACATTATAGTGGTGTCACACCTTGTATAGAGCACACGTGTGTTCTGTACCATACTCCGCACATTACAGCGATGTCACATCTTGTATAGAGCACACGTGTGTTCTGTACCATACTCTGCACATTATAGCGGTGTCACACCTTGTATAGAGCACACGTGTGTTCTGTACCATACTCCACACATTATAGCGGTGTCACACCTTGTATAGAGCACACGTGTGTTCTGTACCATACTCCGCACATTATAGCGGTGTCACACCTTGTATAAGGCGCACGTGTGTTCTGTACCATACTCCGCACATTATAGCGGTGTCACACCTTGTATAGAGCACATGTGTGTTCTGTACCATACTCCACACATTACAGCGATGTCACACCTTGTATAGAGCACACGTGTGTTCTGTACCATACTACACACATTATAGCGGTGTCACACCTTGTATAGAGCACACGTGTGTTCTGTACCATACTACACACATTATAGCGGTGTCACACCTTGTATAAGGCGCACGTGTGTTCTGTACCATACTCCGCACATTATAGCGGTGTCACACCTTGTATAGAGCACACGTGTGTTCTGTACCATACTCTGCACATTATAGCGGTGTCACACCTTGTATAGAGCACACGTGTGTTCTGTACCATACTCTGCACATTATAGCGGTGTCACACCTTGTATAGAGCACTCGTGCGTTCTGTACCATACTCTGCACATTATAGCGGTGTCACACCTTGTATAGAGCACTCGTGCGTTCTGTACCATACTCCGCACATTATAGCGGTGTCACACCTTGTATAGAGCACACGTGCGTTCTGTACCATACTCCGCACATTACAGCGATGTCACATCTTGTATAGAGCACACGTGTGTTCTGTACCATACTCTGCACATTATAGCGTTGTCACACCTTGTATAGAGCACACGTGTGTTCTGTACCATACTCCTCACATTATAGCGGTGTCACACCTTGTATAGAGCACACGTGCGTTCTGTACCATACTCCGCACATTACAGCGATGTCACATCTTGTATAGAGCACACGTGTGTTCTGTACCATACTCTGCACATTATAGCGGTGTCACACCTTGTATAGAGCACACGTGTGTTCTGTACCATACTCCACACATTATAGCGGTGTCACACCTTGTATAGAGCACACGTGTGTTCTGTACCATACTCCGCACATTATAGCGGTGTCACACCTTGTATAAGGCGCACGTGTGTTCTGTACCATACTCCGCACATTATAGTGGTGTCACACCTTGTATAGAGCACACGTGTGTTCTGTACCATACTCCACACATTACAGCGATGTCACACCTTGTATAGAGCACACGTGTGTTCTGTACCATACTACACACATTATAGCGGTGTCACACCTTGTATAGAGCACACGTGTGTTCTGTACCATACTACACACATTATAGTGGTGTCACACCTTGTATAGAGCACACGTGTGTTCTGTACCATACTACACAAATTATAGCGGTGTCACACCTTGTATAAGGCGCACGTGTGTTCTGTACCATACTCTGCACATTATAGCGGTGTCACACCTTGTATAGAGCACACGTATGTTCTGTACCATACTACATGTTCTGTACCATACTCTGCACATTATAGCGGTGTCACACCTTGTATAGAGCACTCGTGCGTTCTGTACCATACTCTGCACATTAAAGTGGTGTCACACCTTATATAGAGTACACGTGTGTTCTGTACCATATTCCGCACATTAAGCGGTGTCACATCTTGTATAGAGCACACATGTGTTCTGTACCATACTCCGCACATTATAGTGGTGTCACATCTTGTATAGAGCACACGTGTGTTCTATACCATACTCTGCACATTAAAGTGGTGTCACACCTTATATAGAGTACACGTGTGTTCTGTACCATATTCCGTACATTAAGCGGTGTCACATCTTGTATAGAGCACACGTGTGTTCTGTACCATACTCCGCACATTATAGCGGTGTCACATCTTGTATAGAGCACACGTATGTTCTGTACCATACTCCGCACATTATAGTGGTGTCACACCTTGTATAGAGCACACGTGTGTTCTGTACCATACTCTGCACATTATAGCGGTGTCACACCTTGTATAGAGCACACGTGCGTTCTGTACCATACTCCGCACATTATAGCGGTGTCACACCTTGTATAGAGCACACGTGTGTTCTGTACCATACTCCGCACATTATAGTGGTGTCACACCTTGTATAGAGCACACGTGTGTTCTGTACCATACTCCGCACATTACAGCGATGTCACATCTTGTATAGAGCACACGTGTGTTCTGTACCATACTCTGCACATTATAGTGGTGTCACATCTTGTATAGAGCACACATGTGTTCTGTACCATACTCCACACATTATAGCGGTGTCACACCTTGTATAGAGCACACGTGTGTTCTGTACCATACTCCGCACATTATAGCGGTGTCACACCTTGTATAGAGCACACGTGCGTTCTGTACCATACTCCGCACATTATAGCGGTGTCACACCTTGTATAGATCACACGTGTGTTCTGTACCATACTCTGCACATTATAGCGGTGTCACACCTTGTATAGAGCACACGTGCGTTCTGTACCATACTCCGCACATTATAGTGGTGTCACATCTTGTATAGAGCACACATGTGTTCTGTACCATACTCCACACATTATAGCGGTGTCACACCTTGTATAGAGCACAAGTGTGTTCTATACCATACTCTGCACATTAAAGTGGTGTCACACCTTATATAGAGTACACGTGTGTTCTGTACCATATTCCGCACATTAAGCGGTGTCACATCTTGTATAGAGCACACGTGTGTTCTGTACCATACTCCGCACATTATAGTGGTGTCACATCTTGTATAGAGCACACGTGTGTTCTATACCATACTCTGCACATTAAAGTGGTGTCACACCTTATATAGAGTACACGTGTGTTCTGTACCATATTCCGTACATTAAGCGGTGTCACATCTTGTATAGAGCACACGTGTGTTCTGTACCATACTCCGCACATTATAGCGGTGTCACATCTTGTATAGAGCACACGTATGTTCTGTACCATACTCCGCACATTATAGTGGTGTCACACCTTGTATAAGGCGCAAGGGTGTGTTCTGTACCATACTCCGCACATTATAGTGGTGTCACATCTTGTATAGAGCACACGTGTGTTCTGTACCATACTCCGCACATTATAGCAGTGTCACACCTTGTATAGAGCACACGTGTGTTCTGTACCATACTCCGCACATTATAGTGGTGTCACACCTTATTTAAGGCACACGTGTGTTCTGTACCATACTCCGCACATTATAGCGGTGTCACACCTTGTATAGAGCACACGTGTGTTCTGTACCATACTCCGCACATTATAGCGGTGTCACACCTTGTATAAGGCGCACGTGTGTTCTGTACCATACTCCGCACATTATAGCGGTGTCACACCTTGTATAGAGCACACGTGTGTTCTGTACCATACTCCACACATTATAGCAGTGTCACACCTTGTATAGAGCACACGTGTGTTCTGTACCATACTCCGCACATTATAGCGGTGTCACACCTTGTATAGAGCACACGTGTGTTCTGTACCATACTCCGCACATTATAGCGGTGTCACACCTTGTATAAGGCGCACGTGTGTTCTGTACCATACTCCGCACATTATAGCGGTGTCACACCTTGTATAGAGCACACGTGTGTTCTGTACCATACTCCGCACATTATAGCGGTGTCACACCTTGTATAAGGCGCACGTGTGTTCTGTACCATACTCCACACATTACAGCGATGTCACACCTTGTATAGAGCACACGTGTGTTCTGTACCATACTACACACATTACAGCGATGTCACACCTTGTATAGAGCACACGTGTGTTCTGTACCATACTACACACATTATAGCGGTGTCACATCTTGTATAGAACACACGTGCGTTCTGTACCATACTCCGCACATTATAGTGGTGTCACATCTTGTATAAAGCACACGTGTGTTCTGTACCATACTCCGCACATTATAGTGGTGTCACATCTTGTATAAAGCACACGTGTGTTCTGTACCATACTCCGCATATTATAAGTGTCACACCTTGTATAGAGCACACGTGTGTTCTGTACCATACTCCGCACATTATAGCAGTGTCACACCTTGTATAGAGCACACGTGTGTTCTGTACCATACTCCGCACATTATAGCGATGTCACACCTTGTATAGAGCACACGTGTGTTCTGTACCATACTCCGCACATTATAGTGGTGTTACACTTTGTATAGAGTACACGTGTGTTCTGTACCATACTCCGCATATTATAGCGGTGTCACACCTTGTATAGAGCACACGTGTGTTCTGTACCATACTCCACACATTTTAGTGGTGTCACACCTTGTATAGAGCACACGTGTGTTCTGTACCATACTCTGCACATTATAGCGATGTCACACCTTGTATAGAGCACACGTGTGTTCTGTACCATACTCTGCACATTATAGCGATGTCACACCTTGTATAGAGCACACGTGTGTTCTGTACCATACTCCGCACATTATAGCGATGTCACACCTTGTATAGAGCACACGTGTGTTCTGTACCATACTCCACACATTATAGCGGTGTCACACCTTGTATAGAGCACACGTGTGTTCTGTACCATACTCCACACATTATAGCGGTGTCACACCTTGTATAGAGCACACGTGTGTTCTGTACCATACTCCACACATTATAGCGGTGTCACACCTTGTATAGAGCACACGTGTGTTCTGTACCATACTCCGCACATTATAGCGGTGTCACACCTTGTATAGAGCACACGTGTGTTCTGTACCATACTCCGCACATTATAGCGGTGTCACACCTTGTATAGAGCACACGTGTGTTCTGTACCATACTCCGCACATTATAGTGGTGTCACACCTTGTATAGAGCACACGTGTGTTCTGTACCATACTCCGCACATTACAGCGATGTCACATCTTGTATAGAGCACACGTGTGTTCTGTACCATACTCTGCACATTATAGCGGTGTCACACCTTGTATAGAGCACACGTGTGTTCTGTACCATACTCCACACATTATAGCGGTGTCACACCTTGTATAGAGCACACGTGTGTTCTGTACCATACTCCGCACATTATAGCGGTGTCACACCTTGTATAAGGCGCACGTGTGTTCTGTACCATACTCCGCACATTATAGCGGTGTCACACCTTGTATAGAGCACATGTGTGTTCTGTACCATACTCCACACATTACAGCGATGTCACACCTTGTATAGAGCACACGTGTGTTCTGTACCATACTACACACATTATAGCGGTGTCACACCTTGTATAGAGCACACGTGTGTTCTGTACCATACTACACACATTATAGTGGTGTCACACCTTGTATAGAGCACACGTGTGTTCTGTACCATACTACACACATTATAGCGGTGTCACACCTTGTATAAGGCGCACGTGTGTTCTGTACCATACTCCGCACATTATAGCGGTGTCACACCTTGTATAGAGCACACGTGTGTTCTGTACCATACTCTGCACATTATAGCGGTGTCACACCTTGTATAGAGCACACGTGTGTTCTGTACCATACTCTGCACATTATAGCGGTGTCACACCTTGTATAGAGCACTCGTGCGTTCTGTACCATACTCTGCACATTATAGCAATGTCACACCTTGTATAGAGCACTCGTGCGTTCTGTACCATACTCCGCACATTATAGCGGTGTCACACCTTGTATAGAGCACACGTGCGTTCTGTACCATACTCCGCACATTACAGCGATGTCACATCTTGTATAGAGCACACGTGTGTTCTGTACCATACTCTGCACATTATAGCGTTGTCACACCTTGTATAGAGCACACGTGTGTTCTGTACCATACTCCTCACATTATAGCGGTGTCACACCTTGTATAGAGCACACGTGCGTTCTGTACCATACTCCGCACATTACAGCGATGTCACATCTTGTATAGAGCACACGTGTGTTCTGTACCATACTCTGCACATTATAGCGGTGTCACACCTTGTATAGAGCACACGTGTGTTCTGTACCATACTCCACACATTATAGCGGTGTCACACCTTGTATAGAGCACACGTGTGTTCTGTACCATACTCCGCACATTATAGCGGTGTCACACCTTGTATAAGGCGCACGTGTGTTCTGTACCATACTCCGCACATTATAGTGGTGTCACACCTTGTATAGAGCACACGTGTGTTCTGTACCATACTCCACACATTACAGCGATGTCACACCTTGTATAGAGCACACGTGTGTTCTGTACCATACTACACACATTATAGCGGTGTCACACCTTGTATAGAGCACACGTGTGTTCTGTACCATACTACACACATTATAGTGGTGTCACACCTTGTATAGAGCACACGTGTGTTCTGTACCATACTACACACATTATAGCAGTGTCACACCTTGTATAAGGCGCACGTGTGTTCTGTACCATACTCCGCACATTATAGCGGTGTCACACCTTGTATAGAGCACACGTATGTTCTGTACCATACACTGCACATTATAGCGGTGTCACACCTTGTATAGAGCACACGTATGTTCTGTACCATACTACATGTTCTGTACCATACTCTGCACATTATAGCGGTGTCACACCTTGTATAGAGCACTCGTGCGTTCTGTACCATACTCTGCACATTAAAGTGGTGTCACACCTTATATAGAGTACACGTGTGTTCTGTACCATATTCCGCACATTAAGCGGTGTCACATCTTGTATAGAGCACACATGTGTTCTGTACCATACTCCGCACATTATAGTGGTGTCACATCTTGTATAGAGCACACGTGTGTTCTATACCATACTCTGCACATTAAAGTGGTGTCACACCTTATATAGAGTACACGTGTGTTCTGTACCATATTCCGTACATTAAGCGGTGTCACATCTTGTATAGAGCACACGTGTGTTCTGTACCATACTCCGCACATTATAGCGGTGTCACATCTTGTATAGAGCACACGTATGTTCTGTACCATACTCCGCACATTATAGTGGTGTCACACCTTGTATAGAGCACACGTGTGTTCTGTACCATGCTCTGCACATTATAGCGGTGTCACACCTTGTATAGAGCACACGTGCGTTCTGTACCATACTCCGCACATTATAGCGGTGTCACACCTTGTATAGAGCACACGTGTGTTCTGTACCATACTCCGCACATTATAGTGGTGTCACACCTTGTATAGAGCACACGTGTGTTCTGTACCATACTCCGCACATTACAGCGATGTCACATCTTGTATAGAGCACACGTGTGTTCTGTACCATACTCTGCACATTATAGTGGTGTCACATCTTGTATAGAGCACACATGTGTTCTGTACCATACTCCACACATTATAGCGGTGTCACACCTTGTATAGAGCACACGTGTGTTCTGTACCATACTCCGCACATTATAGCGGTGTCACACCTTGTATAGAGCACACGTGCGTTCTGTACCATACTCCGCACATTATAGCGGTGTCACACCTTGTATAGATCACACGTGTGTTCTGTACCATACTCTGCACATTATAGCGGTGTCACACCTTGTATAGAGCACACGTGCGTTCTGTACCATACTCCGCACATTATAGTGGTGTCACATCTTGTATAGAGCACACGTGTGTTCTGTACCATACTCTGCACATTATAGTGGTGTCACATCTTGTATAGAGCACACATGTGTTCTGTACCATACTCCACACATTATAGCGGTGTCACACCTTGTATAGAGCACAAGTGTGTTCTATACCATACTCTGCACATTAAAGTGGTGTCACACCTTATATAGAGTACACGTGTGTTCTGTACCATATTCCGCACATTAAGCGGTGTCACATCTTGTATAGAGCACACGTGTGTTCTGTACCATACTCCGCACATTATAGTGGTGTCACATCTTGTATAGAGCACACGTGTGTTCTATACCATACTCTGCACATTAAAGTGGTGTCACACCTTATATAGAGTACACGTGTGTTCTGTACCATATTCCGTACATTAAGCGGTGTCACATCTTGTATAGAGCACACGTGTGTTCTGTACCATACTCCGCACATTATAGCGGTGTCACATCTTGTATAGAGCACACGTATGTTCTGTACCATACTCCGCACATTATAGTGGTGTCACACCTTGTATAAGGCGCAAGGGTGTGTTCTGTACCATACTCCGCACATTATAGTGGTGTCACATCTTGTATAGAGCACACGTGTGTTCTGTACCATACTCCGCACATTATAGCAGTGTCACACCTTGTATAGAGCACACGTGTGTTCTGTACCATACTCCGCACATTATAGTGGTGTCACACCTTGTATAGAGCACACGTGTGTTCTGTACCATACTCCACACATTATAGCGGTGTCACATCTTGTATAGAGCACACGTGTGTTCTGTACCATACTCCGCACATTATAGTGGTGTCACATCTTGTATAAAGCACACGTGTGTTCTATACCGTACTCTGCATATTATAAGTGTCACATCTTGTATAGAGCACACGTGTGTTCTGTACCATACTCCGCACATTATAGCAGTGTCACACCTTGTATAGAGCACACGTGTGTTCTGTACCATACTCCGCACATTATAGCGGTGTCACACCTTGTATAGAGCACACGTGTGTTCTGTACCATACTCCGCACATTATAGTGGTGTCACACCTTGTATAAGGCGCACGTGTGTTTTGTACCATACTCCACACATTATAGCAGTGTCACACCTTGTATAGAGCACACGTGTGTTCTGTACCATACTCCGCACATTATAGCGGTGTCACACCTTGTATAGAGCACGCGTGTGTTCTGTACCATACTCCGCACATTATAGCGGTGTCACACCTTGTATAAGGCGCAAGTGTGTGTTCTGTACCATACTCCGCACATTATAGCGGTGTCACACCTTGTATAGAGCACACGTGTGTTCTGTACCGTACTCCGCATATTATAAGTGTCACACCTTGTATAGAGCACACGTGTGTTCTATACTATACTCCACATATTATAATGGTGTCACACCTTGTATAGAGCACACGTGTGTTCTGTACCATACTCCACACATTATAGCGGTGTCACACCTTGTATAGAGCACACGTGTGTTCTGTAGCATACTCCACACATTACAGCGGTGTCACACCTTGTATAGAGCACACGTGTGTTCTGTACCATACTCCACACATTATAGCGGTGTCACACCTTGTATAGAGCACACGTGTTTTCTGTACCATACTCCGCACATTATAGCGGTGTCACACCTTGTATAGAGCACGCGTGTGTTCTGTACCATACTCCGCACATTATAGCAGTGTCACACCTTGTATAAGGCGCACGTGTGTTTTGTACCATACTCCACACATTATAGTGGTGTCACACCTTGTATAGAGCACACGTGTGTTCTGTACCATACTCCGCACATTATAGCAGTGTCACACCTTGTATAGAGCACACGTGTGTTCTGTACCATACTCAGCACATTATAGCGGTGTCACACCTTGTATAGAGCACACGTGTGTTCTGTACCATACTCCGCACATTATAGCGGTGTCACATCTTGTATAGATCACACGTGTGTTCTATACTATACTCCACATATTATAATGGTGTCACACCTTGTATAGAGCACACGTGTGTTCTGTACCATACTCCACACATTATAGCGGTGTCACACCTTGTATAGAGCACACGTGTGTTCTGTACCATACTCCACACATTATAGCGGTGTCACACCTTGTATAGAGCACACGTGTGTTCTGTACCACACCCCGCACATTATAGCGGTGTCACACCTTGTGTAGAGCACACGTGTGTTCTGTACCATACTCCGCATATTATAGCGGTGTCACACCTTGTATAGAGGACACGTGTTCTGTACCATGCTCCACACATTCTAGCGGTGTGACACCTTGTATAGAGCACACGTGTGTTCTGTACCATACTCCACACATTATAGCGGTGTCACACCTTGTATAAAGCACACGTGTGTTCTGTACCATACTCCGCATATTATAGCGGTGTCACACCTTGTATAGAGGACACGTGTTCTGTACCATGCTCCACACATTCTAGCGGTGTGACACCTTGTATAGAGCACACGTGTGTTCTGTACCATACTCCACACATTATAGCGGTGTCACACCTTGTATAGAGCACACGTGTGTTCTGTACCATACTCCACACATTATAGCGGTGTCACACCTTGTATAAAGCACATGTGTGTTCTATACTATACTCCGCATATTATAACGGTGTCACACCTTGCATAAAGCACACGTGTGTTCTATACTATACTCCGCATATTATAACGGTGTCACACCTTGTATAAAGCACACGTGTGTTCTATATATACTCCGCACATTATAACGGTGTCACACCTTGTATAAAGCACACGTGTGTTCTATACTATACTCAGCATATTATAGCGGTGTCACACCTTGTATGAAATGCACATATGTGTTCTGCACCATACTCCGTGGAATGAGGTGATCACACAACTAAACCGCTACAGACTATGCTAGCGCTATATAAACATCTGGTATAGCAACAGTTGTGTAAAAGTAACCAGGGGAAGAGATGTGGGAATGGGATGTTTTTCTACAACATTTACATATAATATAAAAATATATTTTCTTTATTCTTGTATTGTAAGAAGTAGTTACAAGAAACACACAATATGAAGAGCAACAGTATGTACTAACACATAAAACATGTGCTGTCTGTAAAACAATGGACAAAAAAAAAGTAAATTGCCCTGGATCACAGACAAGTGGAACCAACCAATCATGAGATACTGTATGTATTTACCCCCATCCCACCCCATAATCCTGGACAATGTCCTTTCATTTGCAGCCTGTGTATAAAGTTCCAGTGTTATTCATAGTTTGCACTGTAGGCTTTGGCCTGTACACGTAGAACCATTTTCCTAGCATAGAAATCTTTATATTCCTCAGGCAGTTCATCGAGAGTCTTCAAGGCCCGATCTAAGATCTGCGTCGCCCTGGAGGCCGCCGTGAGGTCCTTGTTACCATACGTGTCTGTTCTGTCATAGAACTCCGGGGTCAGGTGCTTCCAAAACACATTGACCCCCACTCCAAACTCTTCCGCCACTGTATTGTGGAACCAGAGGGCTAGAACCAACAAGAGGAAGTAAGTAACATTTACATAGATAGTTTATAGTAGCTTTAGTGATTATAGTTGGGAAAAAGAAAAATCATCATATCTAAAATCTAATTCCAGACATGCAGATCCGGAATACAGCCGCTTGGAGCAGCTGGTGACCGGTATTGCACAGTTATGACTTATTCAGGTCAGGAAAGAGAGGAGTAACACTGGGCCTGATTCACCGCGCAATGCACATCCGCTTTGCAGACGGATGTCACGATTTGTTAGCCACTGTGCGTTGCATCGGAGCCTGCGTGCACAACTTTAGGCCAGTTAGAGTTGTATCCATCTCAGCCACATTTCCGCTTGTAGATATAACGGCGGGTTATTCGGACGTGGGCGTATGTAGAGACATAGCGGATTTCAGACGGATGTCTTGCACCAAGGATAGACTGACTTGCGCCAGCAGATGATCGGGAGCAGTGCAGCAGCATAAATGCGGGTGACTCTAAATACGGGCGGAAATCCGCATTTATTTTCAAGCAGGCAATGTCGCCGGGATGCGCGTGTCTCTGAATGGGGCCCATTGTGACACAAGTGCTGCAAGACACCTCTGCTGGTAAATGGTGATACACGGCTGTCCTCAAATGGACACTGTCGGAAGCCTGCGTGGTAATTAGCACAACATACATGTACTGATCCCCGTTTAATAACTTTCTTAACGACCACCGTAAAGCCCACTACTGTAGCAGCTTCTCTCTGCCTGGCTGAGGTCTATTCTGGCCAGATGAGTATCACCATCACACCATGACTCAGTGTTAGGACACCTTCATATAACAGCGTCTGTGCTGTGCTTAGTGTAGCAATGCCGGATAACACTAAAGTAGTAGTCCTTAATGTTGCCTGGAAACGGCTGATGTGGGGCAGTGACTATGGGATGTATAACGGGACTCACCTGGGATAAACAGCACATCTCCTGCGTGTAAGGTACATTCATATCTCCTCGCCTGGGAGAACAGAGGATACTTGGCCAAGTCTGGCTTATCTACATCTAACACCTCAGATTTGTCACCTGAAAACAAGACAAAAAAACCATCATGGCAAAAGCATAGGGCGATTGAGCACAGGTCACAAAAAAAAAATTTTTATTGAAAAAAAACCCCAAAACGGACAATTAATTACCCTATAACGTGGGTACGAGAAAATATATATAATATTTTTCTCCTAAATACTGTCCTCATTGGTGGTGCGCCCAGAGCCAGAAAGTACATTGAGTAACAAGGGAGAAAGAGAAGGCTCTTGTGTGGGCGCACTCTATACAGGATAGAAAATTCCTATGATGTATGAGAAATAACAAAGAATGTTAAAACATAACTTTTATTAGTAATAATGAAAACACATTTTACCCATCTAAATGATCCAAAAAATAAAGAAAAATGTTAAAATGTTCTGGTCTCTTCATATAGAGAATGATTGGAAAGGTTTGTAGACACGAAATTATCATACCACCTGTTCCCCTGACCAGTACAGATAACTGTATTGATAGGACCGAGGAGTGGAAAAGGCGTTCATATGTAAATTTTCAACTATAATCACTTAAATTAAGTAGATATATAGTTGTTTGACGGTCACCAGACTCTAGCACCTGAGTCATTCGATAAATATCATGATTATGAATAGAAAGAACACATTAATCTGCATTGAAAATCCACTGGATGGATAAGAGAATATAGGAAAGAAAAAGTGGTGATACCGCTGTTGGCGTGTTCTTCTCATACAGAGAGGAAAGAAATTCCTGATCTACAACACCAGGTAGTCTACCTGGTGTTGTAGATCAGGAATTTCTTTCCTCTCTGTATGAGAAGAACACGCCAACAGCGGTATCACCACTTTTTCTTTCCTATATTCTCTTATCCATCCAGTGGATTTTCAATGCAGATTAATGTGTTCTTTCTATTCATAATCATGATATTTATCGAATGACTCAGGTGCTAGAGTCTGGTGACCGTCAAACAACTATATATCTACTTAATTTAAGTGATTATAGTTGAAAATTTACATATGAACGCCTTTTCCACTCCTCGGTCCTATCAATACAGTTATCTGTACTGGTCAGGGGAACAGGTGGTATGATAATTTCGTGTCTACAAACCTTTCCAATCATTCTCTATATGAAGAGACCAGAACATTTTAACATTTTTCTTTATTTTTTGGATCATTTAGATGGGTAAAATGTGTTTTCATTATTACTAATAAAAGTTATGTTTTAACATTCTTCGTTATTTCTCATACATCATAGGAATTTTCTATCCTGTATAGAGTGCGCCCACACAAGAGCCTTCTCTTTCTCCCTTGTTAGTCAAAAACCATCATGGTTCAAGCTTTGGAGAGCCTGTAAATATAACGTAAGAGAACAAGAAGTGCTAGAAGTATCCTGTGAGGCTGGTGTCAGGAACGTGTGTCATTATAGGGGGTAACATAACATGCCCTTGGCAGGATAAGATTTGGGACAGGAGGCCTTGATATGGAGTATAAGAGAATCTGGTGACTGCAGAGCTTACTGCATATGCAGACCATACTATATTGTGTAGACCAGTAGTACTGTGTAGTGTGAGGCTGGATTATGGGGGTAATTCAGATCTGATAGCAGCAGCAAATTGTTAGCTAATGGACAAAACCATGTGCACTGAATGGGGGCAGATGTAACATGTGCAGAGAGAGTTAGATTTGGGTGGGTTATATTGTTTCTGTGCAGGGTAAATACTGGCTGCTTTATTTTTTACACTGCAATTTAGATTTCAGTTTGAACACACCCCACCCAAATCTAACTCTCTCTGCACATGTTACATCTGCCCCACCTGCAGTGCACATGGTTTTCCCCAACTGCTAACAAATTTGCTGCTGCGACCAGATCTGAATTAGGCCCTATGAGCAGATATAAAGGGGAGAGTAATATAAAGTGTGCTGCACATGACGTCAGTGCCTCATTATCCAGCAGCGACCGCCGTGCACACTGAGGGGTGAGACACCACTGTGATCAGACACCAGACCTATTACTGCTGGGACTCACCTGTGTAGCTAATACCCCTTCCCCACCGCCTGAGGTGGGTCGCACCCGGGAGCCAGACACAGAAGCTCCCAGGGTATGACCCGCCTCAGGCCCCCCGCTGCCGCTGACTGCAACCCTGAACATTGCCGGGTTGGTGACGTCAGTGGTGACGCAGTGGGGGACGATGCTAGTAGATCACATGATCTCCAAGCGCCGCCTGTACACACACAGTGAATAGGAAATGGGTGACATCGACCCGGCTCCTGTTCACACCACACAGCAACTCGGGTTGAACACAAGTTCAACCCTGCTCGCTACCAGGGTTGAAGTACCGGGTCGCTTGACCCGGTATTTTTCCTCTAGCACCTTTCAGACCGCACCTGAACACAGGTTATGCGCGCTCATGTGCCATTATCCCGTGTTCACAGGTGGCGGTCTGAAAGGGGTATAAGTAACTGCTTATTCAGTAAATACCTATTTCCACAATACTGGCTGCTGTTGTGTCACTGTTACCGATGAACACCTTACCCAGACTGTGAGTGTAACTTGTGTGACAAATGTGCCGCCCTTATTGTGATTTATGCAACTTACATAAAAAAACAAAAACAACCTTTTGGTAACACAGACTTCAGGGGACAGCCTACTTTCCGTACCTGACAGGTATAAATATGGTGCATCCCGTGGACTATACAAGACGACTCTTTTTTTCCCAGTCACTTGAATAAGCAAGTTATCCATAACCTGAAAGTAGAATAATTGCCTGTCAGTCACAAGAGAGACAGTGAGCGGCTAGACTGATGGACAGGCACTATTGATGATCACAAATAAAAATTATCTTGTGTCCTGACAGCGCAGGGTCCCTGCCGTTGCCCCACTCCCTCATCAGGAGTGGCAGGCGTCTGGAGGAGACACCTGGAACGGTACTTCCGCAGCCCACTCGGGTATTGCAGACAGGCCAAAAGGAAAAAGGGATGATGAACAACTTACACTACAGACCGCGGATGTGTCCTAGCATTAAAGCATCTGTACTTGGGGCAATGTAGAGAAAAACGGAATCGATGTTGAATGGGGGGGCACAGCGAAGGGAGGAACACAAGCAGTAGCGGTTCTTGCTACAGGCACACAGGATTTTTGCCCGGGGCACCGCCTTCCGGAGGGCGCCGCCGCCATGGCAAGATCCGCTAGTGGTGGTGCCCCACGGTGCTGACTGTCACTGCTGTGCAGTGCGCGATGATGGCATTGTGGAACGGCACATAGACACTAGGGGTCATGATTGACCTCTAGTGTCTATGCGGTGCTATGGGAGAGACTCAGAGGAGCGGCGCCGGCGGCTGGAGACAGTGGGCAGCAGCGGTCGGGAATCAGGAGCGTGGATGGTGAGTATTAATTTAATTTTTTATTTATGTATTTGTAAGTGGTGCAACTAGGGGGCACAAACGGGGCACAACTGTACTGGGGGCAATACCACTGGGGGCACAATCGGGGTACAACTCTACAGGGGGCATAACTGACCACGCCCCTTTATGAATCCACACTCCTATTTTCACCCGGGGCACCACAAGTGCTAGAACCGGCCCTGAACACAAGCACGGACAATCATTTCAATGCTTATGCCCTGGCACTTTCCATTCACACCCCATGGTAGCAGGGTCCTTCACAGGATGAAAGAGAAACAAGGAATGACACTTTATGGGTTAGTGTGGGTGCATCTGCTAGTGTATAATCTAGGTTTTGCCTAAATGCCTGTCTATTCCCTATACAGTCCCGGTACCGTACATCATAGTGCGTCCAGAGCTGCAGTCCTGGAGAGCTGATACGGAACACACTGGAGAAGAATTGGTCTTTCTGGAAGAACTCCGGAATCTGGATGTCTGCCGCCAACTCTGGGAACTGCGTAGCGATGTCTGCAATATCCTGCATAGACAAAAAGGCGACAGAAACAAAAGGTGTCAGAAAATGACAAAAAAGGCCCCAACATCAGTCACCTCATAGTACTGGGATCTCCTGTGGCTACAACATTTACATTAGGATTCCCCACGCTTCATATAAAACAGGACAGGTTATCTGGCAACCAGTCCCTCATGGAGGGGAGCAGGATCAGGATCACACAGGCTGCGGCTAAAAACAATAGGATATAGGGACTTACTCGGGTCTGTTATCAAAGCAAAAAAGTAAGCAATTGGGCAAAACCTGCAGGTGGGGCAGATGTAACATGCACTGCCGGTGGGGCAGATGTAACCTGTGCAGAGACAGAGCTTAGAGCTGTATAAATGACATATTGGAAGAAGTGACTTTGTCTTCTATGTAACAGCTCCCTGGCAGGAACAAGCAGCAGTATTTATTCATCATCAGGACACAGTCTGGACTGTTTGCTGTGCGGAGTAATATTTCCTATGTGTGCTTACTTTTTACCTTGCGAGGGTCTTCACCCAATGATCTAAGATAGTATTTCTCATCCTAAAAGAGAGCAACAAAGTCACATTTGGAGAAATTAGTTGTGAAGTGTAATGGAGACCTCAGTAACAATAATCGCTTGCATTAGTGAGAGCACACACTCGGGGCTGGATCCGATTAGGGGTGAGGGGGTCAGTAACAGTCCCACAACTCGCCCCCCTCGTGGCTCAATCTCGCCCCAATTTGCAGATACCTATATACCGTCCTATGAAGCCGCAATCAAAAGTCAATGAATTTGGAGCTAATGCAATTGTGCAATTACTCGTCACATTCCGGCTCACCGCTAATAGAATCACACCCTAAGTGGGTGTTCTGGCAATTCTCGTCATACAGCAAACTGATTCCCATACAAAGATGTAAATAACTAATTACAACCATGGAAAAATAATGGATAAGTGGCTTCAATATTACAGTCTGTCCCACCAATTAGGGGAACCGGTTAGATTGGGGGTTTCTTACTAATGCGCCTGATTCTACAGACAAATGGCGTTTCTTCTGGTGGGAGGAAATAGTCCAATGAACTTTACAATGTGAAGACTGTGCATTAAGGGGGAACTCAAGATTTACAGGATGTCCATAGTGCACAGCCTGTTCTCTGCAACGATGGCAACGATCAAACACCAATGGTTACCTGTAACGTCTTTGGCATCATCAGGAAATATCAAATGTGTGTACCATACTTTTGCAAAATAATACCCCTTTTCCACTGCAGTAGCACGGGTCGCAGCCGTGTCGCCTAGACAGCTAGCCGGGTTGAACACGTGTTTTCAAATCGGCTAGCTACCCGGGTAGGATTCCCGGATCACTTGATCCGGGAATTTGCCAGGGGACCCTTTTCCACTAGGGAAAAACATGGGTAAATGCGCGCCCCCACGCATTTACCCGTGTTTTAAAAAGCTAGTGGAAAAGGGGTATTAGTGATATACAGTTAAGAAAAAGCACTTGATTATCTTTCTTAGAGGGGTATCCCATTACCTGCGTAATTTACCGCACGCCAAAAAAGCTCATTTACAGCTATGGGCTAACCAATTATAGCCAGTTTTTACTGTGCAGTAAATTACCCTGTATCACACGGAATTACATAGGTTCCACGAAAAAGCCGTGGCCCTATCTGTGACCCTGGCAGTGATCGCGGCTTCTGAGAAGACTTATCAGTGATTTGGTCTCGCCTGCCTGAGGCAGGATGAACCAAACACCTGATAAGTGCCGGCACCCGGGGCTAATAGGAGAGCCTGGGCATACTAATTAGGCATGGTAATTAACCGCGGCTAATTACATACTGTCCATAAAGACACACGACTTATTGGAGACAGTAATTAAGCTCTGAGAAGTATTTTAGGAGAACACAGAGAAACATTTGCAATTAATTAGTGGTGGTCCAAAAGAATTGTAGTCAGTAATTTAAAGTGTCCTTTTTTAGCTTCTGCCAACATGGTCATACCAAAACCACAGCACAATCTCATAATTTACCATGCAAAGGATCTGCAGAGTCGGCCCCACGCATATCCGGGGTACGCGGCTGAGTAAGGGGCCACACTGAGGAGGGCGCCGGGTAGCAGGAGTCAGACATTGCGTCTGCTCCTGTTTGGAACCGGCGCCTTCCCTGATGCCAGAGATAGGACCCTCTCAGTGACTGCAGCGGAGCCTCGGTAAGAAGCAATGCTGGGTCAGGGGGCCTTTGTGTACCTGCCACTGGGGGCATATGTGTAGCTGCCACTGCTGGGGGCATATGTGTACCTGGCACTGCTGGGGGTATATGTGTAGCTGGCACTGCTGGGGGCATGTGTGTACCTGGCACTGCTGGGGGCATGTGTGTAGCTGGCACTGCTGGGGGAATATGTGTAGCTGGCACTGCTGGGGGAATATATGTATCTGGCACTGCTGGGGGAATATATGTATCTGGCACTGCTGGAGGCATATGTGTAGCTGGCACTGCTGGGGGCATATGTGTAGCTGGCACTGCTGGGGGAATATGTGTATCTGGCACTGCTGGGGGCATATGTGTACCTGGCACTGCTGGGGGCATATGTGTAGCTGGCACTGCTGGGGGAATATGTGTATCTGGCACTGCTGGGGGCATATGTGTAGCTGGCACTGCTGGAGGAATATGTATATCTGGCACTGCTGAGGGAATATATATATCTGGCACTGCTGGGGGAATATCTATATCTGGCACTGCTGGGGGCATCTGTATATCTGGCACTGCTGGGGGCATCTGTATATCTGGCACTGCAGATTGTCTGGCCATGCCCATGTATATCTGGCACTGCTGGGGGAATATGTATATCTGGCACTGCTGGGGGCATATGTGTACCTGGCACTGCGGATTGTCTGGTCATGCCCATGTATATCTGCACTGCAGATTGGGGTAAAATTGTCTGGCCTGTCCCTTTCTTGTGAGAAAACACCCCTTTTTATGGTTAGAGCCTTCGACACGCGCTGTCCCTTTAAGAAGTTTATCCCATCAAAGGGCGCCAAAACTTACTATAAAAAATAGGCTTGGGCCGGCCCTGTGCAGAGGTGCAAGTCTAAAAGCAGAATGTGACGGGCCCATGACATCCACAGAACAATGCAATTATGCCCCCTGCCCCCTTTATGGTTCCCAGCCCCAAACATGTCATACACCTAGGAGATTGCAGGTGGCCACCACTAATGCTAGCTGTTATGGGAGACATGTATGAGATTATGGGGAGACATGTATGAGATTATGAGGAGACGTGTATGAGATTATGGGGAGACGAGATTATGGGGAGACATGTAGGAGATTATGGGGAGACATGTAGGAGATTATGGGGAGACATGTAGGAGATTATGGGGAGACATGTAGGAGATTATGGAGAGACATGTAGGAGATTATGGAGAGACATGTAGGAGATTATGGAGAGATGTAGGAGATTATGGGGAGACGTGTATGAGATTATGGGGAGACGTGTATGAGATTATGGGGAGACATGTAGGAGATTATGGGGAGACATGTAGGAGATTATGGGGAGACATGTAGGAGATTATGGGGAGACATGTAGGAGATTATGGGGAGACATGTAGGAGATTATGGGGAGACATGTAGGAGACATGTAGGAGATTATGGAGAGACATGTAGGAGATTATGGGGAGACATGTAGGAGATTATGGGGAGACATGTAGGAGACATGTAGGAGATTATGGAGAGACATGTAGGAGATTATGGGGAGACATGTAGGAGATTATGGGGAGACATGTAGGAGATATGTAGGAGATTATGGAGAGACATGTAGGAGATTATGGGGAGACATGTAGGAGATTATGGGGAGACATGTATGAGATGATGGGGAGAAATGTATGAGATGATGGGGAGACATGTATGAGGACAACACACTATGGCCCGGTCGTGCTGCAGACAGGCGCTACCTCTGAGATGAAGAAGTCTCTGTGCTTGTTCTCCGCTGCCCGCTGCACAAATACATTAAATGGCAGAGATCTGAAACAGAACAGGCAGGTCACTTACACACAACACAATGTTTCTTTTCAACTGCGTAGGAATTGTGTAACGGACCATGCAAATGGCAGAATGACACATACAGGAAAAAATAGGATTTTAATACCTACTGGTAAATCCTTTTCTCTTAGTCCGTAGAGGATGCTGGGGATGCTTCAAGAACCATGGGGTATAGATGGGATCCGCAGGAGACATGGGCACTTTAAGACTTTAAAAGGGGTGTGAACTGGCTCCTCCCTCTAAGCCCCTCCTCCAGACTCCAGTTATAGGAACTGTGCCCAGGGAGACAGACATTTTGAGGAAAAGGATTTATTTAATTATTTTAAAACTAAAGTGAGATACATACAAGCTCACACCTCAAACACGCCGTACAACATGGCATTCAACAACAACGCATGCAACGGCATGACCAACAACAGCCATAGACTGACTGTACTTAACTCAACACGAGTGTAACCATAACCAAACTGCAGATACAGCCCACACTGGGACGGGCGCCCAGCATCCTCTACGGACTAAGAGAAAAGGATTTACCGGTACGTATTAAAATCCTATTTTCTCATACGTCCTAGAGGATGCTGGGGATGCTTCAAGAAACATGGGGTTTATACCAAAGCTCTAGAACGGGCGGGAGAGTGCGGATGACTCTGCAGCACCGATTGACCAAACAAGAGATCCTCCTCAGCCAGGGTATCAAACTTGTAAAACTTCGCAAAGGTGTTTGATCCCGACCAAGTAGCAGCTCGGCAAAGCTGTAATGCAGAGACCCCGCGGGCAGCAGCCCAGGATGAGCCCACCTTTCTGGTAGAATGGGCCTTCACCGATTTCGGTAACGGCAATCCTGCCGTAGAATGAGCCTGCTGAATCGTATGACAGATCCAGCGCGCAATAGTCTGCTTAGAAGCAGGAGTCCCAATCTTGTTGTGAGCCCACAGGACAAACAGAGCCTCGGTTTTCCTAATCTGCACCGTTCTGGTGACATAGATTTTCAAAGCTCTAACCACATCGAGAGACTTCGATTCCGCCAAGGCCTCAGTAGCCACTGGCACCACAATAGGTTGGTTTACGTGAAATGAGGAAACCACTTTTGGCAGAAATTGCTGACGAGTTCTCAACTCCGC
Source organism: Pseudophryne corroboree (assembly GCF_028390025.1). Classification (NCBI taxonomy): domain Eukaryota; kingdom Metazoa; phylum Chordata; class Amphibia; order Anura; family Myobatrachidae; genus Pseudophryne; species Pseudophryne corroboree. Next base: position 441,836,881 of record NC_086451.1, read on the forward strand.
TCTATCAGCATGGAAGATTAAATAAGGGCTTTTGCGAGACAAAGCCGCCAACTCAGACACCCGCCTTGCGGATGCCAAGGCCAACAACATGACTACTTTCCAAGTAAGGAATTTCAACTCAACCTTACATAAAGGTTCAAACCAAGGAGATTGCAGGAACTGCAATACCACATTAAGATCCCATGGTGCCACAGGAGGCAATTCTTTCTGAAAGAAAATTGATAAGGCCGAAATTTGTACTTTAATAGAGTCTAACTTTAGGCCCGCATCCACACCTGCTTGCAAACAATGGAGCAAACGCCCCAGCTGAAATTCTTCCGTAGGAGCCTTCTTGGATTCACACCAAGACACATATTTCCTCCAAATATGGTGGTAATGCTTCGCCGTTACTTCCTTTCTAGCCTGAAGAAGTGTGGGAATGACTTCACTGGGAATACCTTTTCTGGCTAGGATTTGGCGTTCAACCGCCATGCCGTCAAACGCAGCCGCGGTAAGTCTTGATACACGCACGGACCTTGTAACAGGTCCCCCCGTAGAGGAAGAGGCCAGGGATCTTCTATGAGCAACTCCTGAAGATCTGGATACCAGGCCTTCTTTGGCCAGTCCAGAACAATGAGTATCGCCTGAACCCTTGTTCTTCTTATAATCTTTATCACCATTGGAATGAGTGGAAGTGGAGGGAACACGTAGACCAACGGAAATACCCACAGTGTCACTAGGGCATCCACCGCTATTGCTTGAGGGTCCCTCGACCTGGAACAATATCTCTGAAGTTTCTTGTTGAGGTGGGACGCCATCATGTCTATTTGAGGAATTCCCCAACGACTTGTCACTTCTGCAAAGACCTCTTGATGAAGACCCCACTCTCCTGGATGGAGATCGTGTCTGCTGAGGAAGTCTGCTTCTCAGTTGTCCACTCCTGGAATGAAGACTGCTGACAGAGCGCTTGCATGTTTTTCCGCCCAGCTAAGAACTTTCGTGGCCTCGGCCATCGCCGCTCTGCTCTTTGTACCGCCCTGGCGGTTTATGTACGCCACTGCTGTTATGTTGTCTGACTGAATCAAGACGGGCAGACCGCGACAAAGATGTTCCGCTTGCAGAACGCCGTTGTAAATGGCCTTCAATTCCAGAATGTTTATATGTAGTCAAGCTTCCTGGCTTGCCCATTTTCCCTAGTTGAAGGAAAGAGAGAGATACAAACTTAAAGCGCTCCTATAAAAACCCAAGTTTACAAACACACACCCAGTGGGTAATTAAAATCAATTGGTCACATACACTGGTGTTTCAAGAGATGAATAGGAATCCAACGTTGGTTATAGGCAGGTGGATCTAATTCTCATATAAAATGTAAGACAAAGAAAAAGTGCAATAGTGCGATTATCCTTTTAAAAGTGCATGAATTTATTTTAATATTGCACTTACACCAAGCAGATGAGACCAGTAGCATATAAAATAAATCCTCATTGGCAGTACAGCAGCAAAGGACTGAATGATAACAGTCCTTATAATATCCAGCGCTGATATCAAACAAATGCAGCTAGACCTCATAAAAGATAAACAGCAGAAGAAAGTGCAATAGTGCAATTATCCTTTTTTTAAAAACAAGGGTTTATTTTTAAACATTGCACTTACATCAAATAGATGAAATAAAAGCATATAGGTAAATCCCCAATGAAAGGTACAGCCACAGGAAGCAAGGTCTGGAAGGGGCCAGATAGATAAAGCACCCAAGGATAATGGCTCCGGAAACCAGGATCCAACACAGTCCCTCAGCGTCCAGTGCAGACGGTAAGACTCAAAAGGGGGTCACAAGTAAAGCGGGAGAGTACACGCTTAACGCGTTTCAAACTTTCATAGTTCTTCTTCAGAAGCGTGTATCTCTCTCTTTCCCTCAACTTGTGTGTTTTAAGTGTAAAGGGATGTACACTTTGAGATATAATTTTTAGCTGCACCTGTGAATCAATTTGCGCATGTTTTTAAACTATCTTTCTACTATAAGTATCTCCTTTGACCATTTTCCCTGAAAATTTCTCCCCTGTGTGACTGCTCCCCAGCCTCGGAGACTTGCATCTGTGGTCACCAGGATCCAATCCTGAATCCCGAACCTGCGTCCCTCCAGAAGGTGAGAACTGTGCAGCCACCACAGAAGGGAGATCCCGGTCCTGGAAGATAGAATTATTTTCCGGTGCATGTCCAGGTGAGATCCGGACCACTTGTCCAACAGGTCCCACTGAAACACCCTGGCGTGGAACCTGCCATATGGAATGTCCTCGTAGGCCGCCACCATCTTCCCCAGCAACCGAGTGCATTGAAGAACTGACACTTTTGCCGGTTTCAGAATCTGTTTTACCATGTTCTGTATTTCCAGAGCTTTTTCCACTGGAAGAAAAACTCTCTGTAATTCTGTATCCAGAATCATACCCAGGAACGACAGCCGTGTCGTCGGAACCAACTGTAATTTTGGCAAGTTTAGGAGCCAACCATGTTGTTGCAGAATCGTCAGTGAGTGCGCAACATTTTTCAGCAATTGCTCCTTGGATCTCACCTTTATGAGGAGATTGTCCAAGTACGGGATAATTGTAATTCCCTGCTTGCGCAGGAGAACCATCATTTCTGCCATAACCTTGGTGAAAATCCTTGGTGCTGTGGACAGACCAAACGGCAACGTCTGAAATTGGTAATGACAATCCTGAACAGCAAACCTCAGGTATGCCTGATGTGGAGGATATATGGAAACGAGTAAGTAAGCATCCTTTATGTCGACCGACACCATAAAATCCCCCTCCTCCAGACTGGAGATCACTGCTCGGAGAGATTCCATCTTGAATTAGAATTTTTTCAGAAAGAAATTGAGGGTTTTTAGGTTCAGAATCGGTCTGACTGAGCCATCAGGCTTCGGGACCACGAACAGACTCGAATAGAAACCCTCCCCCTGTTGTGACGGGGGTACTGTGACAATTACTTGATTTTGACACAGCTTTAGTATTGCAGCGCATACTACCTCCCTTTCTAGAAGAGAAGCTGGCAAAGCCGATTTGAAAAATCGGTGAGGGGACACGTCTTGAAACTCTAATTTGTACCCTTGGGTTACTATTTCTAATATCCAAGGATCCAGGTCCGAGTGCACCCAGACCTGACTGAAAAGTTTGAGACGTGCCCCCACCGGTGCGGACTCCCGCAGAGGAGCCCCAGCGTCATGCGGTGGATTTGGTAGAAGCCGGAGAGGACTTCTGCTCTTGGGAACTTGCCACAGTCTGTGACCTTTTTCCCCTTCCTCTTCCTCTCGTAGCAAGGAAGGAGGACCCTCATCCTTTTATGTATTTATTGGGCCGAAAGGACTGCATCTGATAGTGGGGCGTTTTCTTCTGTTGTGCAGGAACATAAGGTAAAAATGACGACTTACCCACGGTAGCCGTAGATACCAGGTCAGTGAGGCCGTCACCAAACAAGACACTACCGTTAAACGGTAAAGACCCCATTGCCTTCTTAGAGTCAGCATCATCATTCCATTGATGAATCCACAATGCTCTCCTAGCTGAGACTGCCATGGCAAAGGCACGCTATCCCTGTCCAGGGTATCTATCTCAGATGACAAGTTGTCTGCCCACTTTTCAATAGCGCTACTCACCCATGCCGAAGCAACGGCAGGCCTGAGTAGCGAAACCGTAGTGACATAAATGGATTTTAGTGTATTTTCCTGCTTACGATCCGCAGGATCCTTTAGGGCTGCCGTGTCAGGAGACTGAAGCGCCACCTTTTTGGATAGACACGATAGAGCTTTGTCTACCGTGGGGGTTGACTCCCACTTTTCCCTCCCCAAAAGGAAACGGATATGCCACTGGAATTCTTTTGGGAACCTGTACCTTCTTGTCAGGATTTTCCCAAGCCTTTTCAAAAAGAGAGTTCAGTTCATGAGAGGGAGGAAACGTTATCTCAGGTTTCTTTCCTTTAAACATACAGACCCTAGTATCAGGAACAGCAGGGTCCTCTGTTATATGCAACACTTCTTTTATCGCCACAATCATGTACTGAATGCTCTTGGCCAGTTTAGGATTCAATCTGGCATCATTATAGTCGACACTGGAATCAGAATCCGTGTCGGTATCCGTATCTGCTATCTGGGTAAATGCATGTTTCTGTGACCTCAAAGGGGTCTGAGCTTGTGACAATGCATCCTCCATGGATTTCCTCCATGTCTGGTTCTTAGACTCAGATTTATCTAATCTCTTAGTCAACCGAGCCACATTTGCATTCAAAACACTCAACATATTTACCCAATCAGCCGTCGGCGGTGCCGACACGGTCACTCCCCCAGCCTTTTCTGTCCCCACTCCAGCCTCCTCCTGGGAAGAGAACTCAGCCTCAGACATGTTGACACACACGTACCGACACCCACACTGGGGCTATAGGAGACAGACCCACAACAAAGCCTGTTAGAGAAACACAGAGGAAGTTCTGCCAGCTCACAACCCAGCGCCTATCCCGGTTCTGAAGTGAGTAAAATACTGCCAAGACCCTGTCAGCGCTTTTACTTTCAAATAATTAGCACCAAATCTCTTGTGCCCCCCCGTTTTGCACCCTGTTACTTGTACAGTAGTGTGGGAGGCCAGGCTCAGCGTCTCTGTAGCTTCTGTGAAGAGAAAATGGCGCTGGTCAGAGCTGTGAGGGCTAAGCCACGCCCCCTTAATGGCGCACTTCAGTCCCGCTTAATTTTAGATATTTATACTGGCGGGGGTCTGTAATTAGTGCCCAGGCACTTTATACACTTCTGCCAGTGCTGATCGGACCCTCTGGAGCTAATGGTGTCCAATAGCCTAAGAAGCAGAGCCTTTGAACTCACAGAAGTAGGTCTGCTTCTCTCCCCTCAGTCCCACGATGCAGGGAGCCTGTTGCCAGCAGGTCTCCCTGAAAATAATAAACCTAAATCTTTTTTCTGAGAAACTCTGGAGAGCTCCTCAGTGTGCATCCAGTCTCACTGGGCACATATTCTAAACTGGAGTCTGGAGGAGGGGCATAGAGGGAGGAGCCAGTTCACACCCCTTTTAAAGTCTTAAAGTGCCCATGTCTCCTGCGGATCCCGTCTATACCCCATGGTTCTTGAAGCATCCCCAGCATCCTCTAGGACGTATGAGAAAAAGGAAAAACAAATAAATTATATTCTACAAACAAAGTGAATTTAGAAAGAAATCAGCGGTCTGTGTCTGCAGGCGTGAGGTCATGTACGTCTACTGTATCCAGAGAGAAGTACATTACAATAAGTGACTAATGCTCTATCCTGTATCAGTGTGAGCCATGGGAAATAATACAGAAGTGTCAGGCTGGGTACACACCTGACGATGCGCATAAGGGGGGTCATTCCGAGTTGATCGCTCGCTAGCTGTTTTTAGCAGCCGTGCAAACGCACAGTCGCCGCCCACGGGGGAGTGTATTTTCACTTTGCAAGTGTGCGAACGCCTGTGCAGCCGAGCTGTGCAAAAACATTTTGTGCAGTTTCTGAGTAGGTCTGGACTTACTCAGCCGCTGCGATCACTTCAGTCTTTTTTGGTCCTGGAATGGACGTCAGATCCCCGCCCTCCATACGCCCGGACACGCCTGCATTTTCCCAAACACTCCCAGAAAACGGTCAGTTGCCACCCACAAACGCCTTCTTCCTGTCTATATCCTTGCGATAGGCTGTGCGAACGGATTCTTCGTTAAATCCATCGCTCAGCAACGATCCGCTTTGTACCCGTACGACACGCCTGCGCATTGCGGTGCATACGCATGCGCAATATTTACCTGATCGCTGCGCTGCGAAAAACTGCAGCGTGCGATCAACTGGGAATGACCCCCAAGATGCGACATCGTTAAGTGAAAAGATATCGGACATACAGTACACACTGAGCTATATTGTCAGTGATGGCGTCCACCCACATCCGGGTGCATGCAGTCTTGTCCAATATCTTTAGATTTCAAGGCTGGAACTAAAGATATTGGACTTCATTAATGACCCGCAGGAGCGCGCATCAGTAACGATATAGTGTATACACACTGGGCGATGTGAACAGTATATTGTCTGAACCGCCAGTTCGGACGATATATCGGGTGCATATCGTCAAGCATGTACCCAGCCGTAGAGTCCTGGCCTCATCACCTGTACAGGAAATTCTTCTGGATAAAATCCATCTGTGGCAGCTCAGAAACGTGGATCTTCACCTGGCGCTCTCCACCTCTCCTGCTCATGTAATCCAGACTCCACTGGGTTTTACAGGCCCCCAAATCCAGGTCTGTCAGCACAGCCGGCTTTCTCTACAAATCACACATCGTTCCCGTTACATGCAAACATCACATGTTATACACCGTAGTGTCTGTGTAATTACTACATTACCAAGTGCAGACCTATGACGTGCCTAGATATGTTCCATCTACTTGTATGGGGAACGGGGTACAGCATCTAAGGGAAGCCTATGACCCAGGACTCGAGAGTTCTCTATGGAGGAGTTTCAGAATAGAGATTATTTTAATAAAAATATTTTTGCCAAGTAACCGGAATGGAAGAGATAAAGTGATATCACATCTTACTGCTGGGAACAGGCAACATGACCATTGTGGTCGGCCAACATTACAGATTAAGGGGGATATTTAATAAGTAGCGACAACATGTTTAAGCACGTCAATTAAACACGCCATGTTTTACTTTAAGTAGTATTGCAATTTTAAATGTCTAGCTTAAACACGCCAAGACATGGCAGCTCGGGAAATATAACATGGCGACTCGGGAAATATAACATGGCGGCTCGGGAAATATACCGCAGAGGATAGCAGATAAAACGGAAGTGACCCTTCCACCCCCATGTACTGTTTATACAAGACTGCACAAGCAGCGTTTTGGTCCTCAATAAAAGCATAAAACGGTTCTATTATATATACTTTTTCTCTTCATCCCCAAGAAATGGTTATTACTACTATACAACAAGAGCTCATTTACACAAACAGGTTCAGGACTCATGTTCCACCAAATTGATAGTTTTGGCCATTCAGCATTGTCTCTGATTTTAATTGGGACTGGCAATTAAGCTGGGTACACACTGGAGCAATGCCGTTTCAAAATGCCGCTTTGGAACGACATATCGCTTACATCGCTCAGCGTGTACCCAGGATAGCGCGCTCCCGCGGTCACTAGAGTCCTTGTTTATACTAATGAAGGACGGAACATGGTTGTTCCGTTCTTCATTTACATCATGCCAGTGCTTACTGGCAGTCCTCACTGGCGGGCAATGTTGGAATGAATGCCCGTCGCTCAGTGTGTACACATAACCAGTAATTTGGTGGCATCTGGTCTATAACTAGCAGGTGATGCCGCTGCATGTACGGGCAGACTTATTAATAATAGGATTGCTGCATGTGAGTGTATGTATGTGATAGGGAATATAGAGTGTAAGCTCCGCTGGGGCAGGGGCTGATGGGAATGACTGACATATTCTCTGTACAGCGCAGAGGAATAGGCGTGCCCCGTATACCTTAATTACTCATTCCACGTATTGTGCTGCGTGCAGAACATTCGCTCACATGTTATACACTCACCAAAGGATACAGTTCATGTAGAAACCGCTGTTTATCTACTCCGGAGAACCTCGGCACAGGGATTCTTGTTGGATGAAACGCCATAGCACCTGTACAAGAAATATATGGTGAGAATTATTTCCAGTCAGTTTCCAGCCAGCAGAGGCTTGTAGGTGAGACTTTGTTTCTATGGGGGTCATTCTGAGTTGATCGCTCGCTGTCGATTTTCGCAGCACAGCGATCAGGTAAACGGCAAAACTGCGCATGCGTAGGCACCGCAATGTGCACGCACGACGTACAGGTACAAAGAGCATCGCTGCTGTGCACTGCATCTAGCGAAGATTCCATTCGCACAGCCGATCGCAAGAAGATTGACAGGAAGAGGGCGTTTACGGGTGTCAACTGACCGTTTTCTGGGAGTGTTTGGAAAAACGCAGGCGTGTCCAGGCGTTTGCAGGGCGGGTGTGTGACGTCAATTCCGGGACCTCCATCGCTGTATTCATCGCTCCATCCGCTGCACAGGCGTTTGCACACTTGCAAAGCGAAAATACACTCCCCCGTGGGCGGCGACTATGCGTTTGCACAGCTGCTAAAAGTAGCTAGCGAGCGATCAACTCGGAATGAGGGCCCATATGCGGGGTGTAGTATGGTCTGCCGGCGATTGGGGTCCTGGCGACCAGCATACCGGCGCCGAAATCCTGACCGCCGGCATACCGACAGCTGGGCTAGCGCAAATGAGCCCCTTGCGGGCTCGCTGTGCTCGCCATGCTGAGGGCACAGTGGCGCGCCACGCTATCTATTCTCCCTCCAGGGGGGTCGTGGACCCCCAAGAGGGAGAAAAGATGTCGGTATGCTGGCGGTCAGGATTCCGGCGCCGGTATGGTGGTAACCTGTAGACCACCCCATATGCGGAGTACAAACGCTGCAATGAATTCCCAGCCGCGGTACAGGACACCAATTCTATCAGTGCAGACTCGGCTCAGGCTTCACAGGGGAAATTTTCAAAACAAATCTAAGAAAAGTCCGCAGCAGCAATATGCAGGGCTGGGATTGTTCTCTCTTATTTTTATTACGGGAGTAGCTGTGCGAGAGTGTCACAGAAATATGGCAGTGTGCAGCAAGCAATTCTGAAGAACTCAAATCAAGAGTTCTTGTCACCTCCAAGAAGTGGTAAAACGATGCATCTCCTCCATATCTATCATACCTAAGGGCGCAGATGTGCAGTAACACTGCTAGGACCTAACCCAACAGCGTAAGCTTTCGCAGCTACTGTAAGGTCGCTACCATCAACCGGGACCCAACCAAGCGGAGCAGTAACATGCGAATAAGTGCACCGGGGTAAAATAATAGCCTCCATCACATGATGGAGCCGGGGCAGACCCTCCACCATTACTACACAGATTTATATCATTCCTGCGACGATGGGGGAAGATTATCAAAGTTTGGAAAGAGATAAAGTACTAACCAATCAGCATCTGTTTTATTACAGGCTGTGCTAGAAAAATGACAGAAGCTGATTGGTTTATTACCAGTTATTTATACAGTGCACACATATTACGTGACGTCACGGAGCCGCATAGGCCGCCCCACCTCCCCCGCCCCCAACGGGCCGGACACGCCTCCGTTGTCCAGACCACGCCCCCCCCCCCTCCCAACGACATTCAAACACCGTTGGCCCGCCCCGCGACCGCCTCTGCCTGATTGACACGGCTGATAGCATCTCACTGGGCTCCCGAGTTGCGCACGCGCAGTGCGTTCTGACTGGGATCGCTGCCGCAATCCAGTCTGAATTAGCCCCTCTGTTTGTCAGCAGTAGTCTCTGTGTCTTGACTCCACCAGCTCTCTCTCCCATCACTCCGGCTCTCTCTGACTGTCTCTCTGTCTCATCACTCCCCCAACTCTGTGATTGTCTCTCTATCCCATCACTCCCACAGCTCTGTCTCTGTCAGCAGTAGTCTCTGTGTCCTGACTCCACCAGCTCTCTCTCCCATCACTCCGGCTCTCTCTGACTGTCTCTCTGTCTCATCACTCCCCCAACTCTGTGATTGTCTCTCTATCCCATCACTCCCACAGCTCTGTCTCTGTCAGCAGTAGTCTCTGTGTCCTGACTCCACCAGCTCTCTCTCCCATCACTCCGGCTCTCTCTGACTGTCTCTCTGTCTCATCACTCCCCCAACTCTGTGATTGTCTCTCTATCCCATCACTCCCACAGCTCTGTCTCTGTCAGCAGTAGTCTCTGTGTCCTGACTCCACCAGCTCTCTCTCCCATCACTCCGGCTCTCTCTGACTGTCTCTCTGTCTCATCACTCCCCCAACTCTGTGATTGTCTCTCTATCCCATCACTCCCACAGCTCTGTCTCTGTCAGCAGTAGTCTCTGTGTCCTGACTCCACCAGCTCTGTCTCTCTGTCCCATCACTCCCCCAGCTGTCTTAGTCAGCACAGTCTGTGTCCAGATTCCCCCAGCTCTCTCTGACTCATCACTTACCCCACCTCTCTCTCTGCGCCATTCCATCCCCAGTCTCTCTACTGTGACTGCCATGGCTCTCTCCATTTGCTTGCTGCATCTCCATTAGCACTGCAGTCTGTATGCCTCCCTAGGCTCTCTCTGTATCTCACCTCCGTTGCTTTGCACAGTTTCCCTTCATGGAAAGGACCTTTCCCATAATTCAAGGTAACACCAGACACAACCACGTCTATTTTCCCTTCATGGCAAGGACCAGGAAGTGACAGCAGAAGAGGGCGGAAGTTTTGTATTGCCCTTACAGTACGTTTATGTTTTCTCCATTCTGCATTTGTTTTAGGGTATTTAGTTTTATCTATGCACCATTGTACGCTTAGGGGCTCACTTTGCTCTCCACGCTTCATGCTCGGTGTCTTGCTCCGCTCGCCACAGGTTACTATTCCAAATAGTTGGTGACATAGACACAGTGGATTATGGGAAAAGTCCTCTCCACGAAGGAAAACTAGGTTGTGTCTATGTTACCTTCGTGCTCAGGACCTGGAAGTGACAAAACGAGAGGGCAGGAGAGAACTTCCGCCCTTACATCACCTAAATGTTTTCTCCGTTCTCCGTTCGTTTGGGGTAATTTTTTTTTCTATGCAGCATTGGGCCCTCGCGGGCTCCCACTATCGAATAGCTGTGCATGCGCAGAAGAAGCTTTTTGAATGATATAGTCAGCGGCGCGCAAAGTTTCCTCTGCGCATGCGCGCCCCCTCCGCTGGATGTTGTGCATGTGTGTTGCGGTGTTGACTGTTGTCATACTGATGCTTTTGCATGCGCAGCGGGCATCGACCAGCAGCTTTCCGAGTCTGGACTCAGGAGTCACTTACTCTACGGCGGGCGGTCATGACAAGCCCCGTAGCCAGTCACTGACGAGTCTCTCCTACCTGATAGGCTGCCGCTGACCACGCACGACCCCACATAGGCTCAGGCTGAGCAAAATACAAGTACCTGTAGAGTAGGCATGTCCAAACTGCGGCCCTCCAGCTGTTGAGAAACTAAACATCCCAGCATGCCCTGACACAGCTTTTGCATTCTCTGACAGCAAAACTGTGGCAGGGCATCCTGGGATATGTAGTTTCACAACAGCTGGAGGGCCGCAGTTTGGACATGCATGCTGTAGAGAGACTACAGTGGTTGCCGGGGAGAGGCGGGACAGGGCGGCCCTGACTTCTGAGTCAAGTCTGTATGCTGCACTTTTTCAATGGAAAAAAAACCTAAACCATTGCCATCAGCTCCCACGCCCGCCATCGATGGCTGAAAACTATCTGCACTTCTTCTATCTATGGCAAAACCATCGAGCACTAGGTCACAACCATCGATGTATCAGAAACATCGATGGTCATTGGCCATCCCTCGCCTAGGTAGGGATGGCCATCGGTGGGTTGTCCGATGGATAGCCTCGACGGTGTGAAACCATCTGGAAGGGATCCATCAATAATGTTATCCCTGCATTACTGTACAATGAAATGTGGGCCAATCAGAGCATGGGGGCGTGGCTTTGTGGGTGTCAGTGGGTGTTGCTAGGCTCCATGCCCTGACACTTTGAGAAGAAAAAAAAATCGGTAGCACTGAACCATCAATGGCGGGAAACCATCTGGTTCTCCCCCATCAATGGTAAAAGTATTAGACATCGGTCATAGAGCATCGATAATTTTGAACCATCGATGGTCAATGGCCATCCCTAGCCTGGTTATGCGCTGCAATACAGGAGAAAACACGATGCAATAAGTTTAAAAAAATGCTTGATAACATCTGATGCACTTAGCGCTGCAATAGGAGCCTATGGCAGCGAGATAAATCACCCACACAGCTAGCGCAGGGAGCAGAACAGAACATCCTTTAGTACATATCGAGAAATGGTATGTAGTAGGATTTTCACAGCCTTTAATGCATTTACACCTTAACCCCAGTTAGTAAATAGAGCTCTTACTGGTGATTTCTGTGTCACTTCTTATGTAATGTAAAAAGGTGCATTGTTTCCTGCTATTGCTACCAATGCGTCACTCTGACAGCACATCATGAGTGCAGAGCTGTCTTTTCGTATGGGCTCAGTGGGCAGTTGCCCAAGGGCCCCAGGAGTGTAATGGCCTAGGCTGATAGCTGAGGGTCCCCTTTGCAGGGGTACCAGATTTTTTAGAATCGGCCCTGGGGAGCCAGAGAGATCCGACTTCAAAGCAGTGGTCCCCATCCAAGTTTGTTTATTACTCTTCCTAGACAGATATCTCAGTTTCTATCTGACTTAGAGTGTTTCTGAGGGTATACTCCAAAAGCTGGGACTCTCCCCTTTCATTGGCAGCTTGTCTCTACTATACCCAGAACCAGAGATATCAGCCTTCCAGCAGCTGGTCCCTGCTCCAGCTCCACACGCCCGGTATGCAGTTTTATATTTTCATCGGTTGATTGCTCTGGCTCCTGAACTCTGATCCCCAATCCCCCAGTATCTCCTGAAAGGTGGGACTCTCTAGTTTTTCATTCCAGTGAAAGAAAGAAATCTATTTGCAGGAATTGGAGATATCTGCAGTAAAGCACGCTGTCCTCCCACCGGAAAATGATGAAAATGAAATCCACTCCACTATCAACGACTCGCCTGCATATATTATTAAACACCACCCTGGAAGTCATGTACTGGGGCACCTTCATTCTGCCCAATGCCCCCTTCTGTACTTTAGTGTTCTCCTTCCCACCCCATCTCCCACCATCTGTGCAGTAAAGGAGTAATTAGTAGAAATTACTGCTCCAGGTCCTACATGCTGAGCGGGAGATAGAACACCCCCTACCGCCCGCGGGACATCAAAGCTGCCACTGATAGCTCCCCCCACCCCTATCGCTGGAGGATGAGTAGGGGCCCCAGTGTATTACTTTGCCCAGGGGCCTACACTGCTGTTAAGATGGCTCTGCATGAGTATTTCAGGTGCAGGTCTTTGGAAGGCGCAGCAGTGTACAGCATTGTAACAGAGCACCGTTAAAGTCTATGGGGTCTATTCATAAGGCAGAGAAAAGCCCTGCTTTGCGGAAAACAGCTTTTCTCTGTTATTCTTGGAGCAGGTTGCCATGAAGTCCCTGACTCCTGCAGCGTCCCCCCCCCCTCAGTGACTGAATCGCATCACCATACTTTGGTATGGTAAATGCGATTCATGAAGGAGCATTAAGCTCAGCTTTCCACTCCCTCATGGAGTTCAGGTTCTCCATCTCAGGATGGTGCAAATTGAACTGTGGTGCGGTAACTGCAGGGAAGCTCAATGCTGCCCTGGTCTCTGGCTCCAACCCCCAGACCTCCCATCAGCCACTGCGGCCTTCTGGGAGGTCAACCGGCAGCACATGGTTCAAGACGGCAGAGGAACACCGCTGGAGAAGAGAGCGTCGCTGGAGCCCGGGATACCGCAACGCTTCGCTGGAAGGGTGAGTATACATGAATTGCTACTTATCACAGCGGAATCAGTATGATTTATCAGCGGTGGGATACCGGCTGTCCATATCCCAACACTGGTATCCCTCCCGCCAGAATGCCGGCAGCGGGGCGAGCGCAAAGAGTCCCCTTGCAGGCTCGGTGGCTCCCCACAGGATCTATTCCCGCTCTATGGATGTTGTGGTTCTGTTCTGCCGGGATTCCGACTGGCTGCATTGGCGGCTGTCGGAATTCCGGTGTTGGTATCCTGACTGCTGGGATCCCTACAGTCGGCAAAATGAACGAAAATGAACGAATCCCATCACAGCTTTATATCGCATCGAACCGATGCGGTGTATAGTGATAAGTAACAATTCATTTTTCATTTTTTTTTATGAATAGACCCCTTAGAATACTGCAGTTTTCCGACCGGAGTTAAGCAAAGCAATCAAAAGCTGTAGTTTAGTTATGGCCATCGGTGAGTTAACCATTGGTGGTTAACTTTGATGGTATGAACCTATCAACATCGGTTTTACCCACTGATGGTCATCCCAGCTCTACTACTCAACGGGCCAATCAGAGGTTGGGGGCAGGGCTTCATGGGTCATATTAGGGGCGGAGCTAGGCACCATGTCCCGGCTCCAAGGAGAAAGGGTAACTAAAAAACCATCAGGGGGCTCTGTGCCCTCAGTAGCGGAGAACCATCAGATCTCCACCATCTATGGCAAATCCATCTATCTTCAGTGGTTACCCAACTCTACTGTAGGTTTATCAAACCTTCTTAAGAGAGCAAGTGGAGGTGTTGCTTATAGCAACCATCCAGAGTCTAGCTACAACTTATCTAGTACATTCTAAAAAGAGTAGATGCTAGGACCAATTTGGAGAAAGGACCTCTGATGTCAGGGGGAGGAGCAACGTCACCAAGGGGAGGAGCTAGACCAGCAGGATAGTTCTTCTACTATCCACACCACCAACTACTCCCTTTAGTAACCCAGTGGCGAGCGAAGCGAGCCCACATTTCGGGTACCTTGATTGTGCATGGCTCCTCCCCCTGGTGACGCCAGAGGTCCTTTCTCCAACTTGGTTTTAGCCATAACCTTATCTGATCGGATAGGATGTGACCCGTCAGATACACAGCATGTGTAGCTGCAGAGAAGATAAACTTCCCACTGCTGCCGTCTCAGAGGGACAGGAAAGTCCCTCTGCCTCCCCGCACCCTCCCCCAGTGTTTCTGGTGCTGCTGATCACTGCTGATTGGTCAGCACGGCAGGACCGCCCATCCAGCGGCTGCACACTATGGCAGCCACTGGGGAAGTGTAAATTAGCATCCGAGTGTGTATCTGGTGGCTGCGCAGCTGTAAAAAATTAAAGTCATGATGTTTCCAGTGGTCCTGATGTTTCGATGGTGCTGACCAATATTCTGATGTTTGGGAAAAAAACATTTATTTTTACAAATATAAAATAAAAAAAGTTGTTTTTTTGTTTGTTTGTTTTTTAGCTAAAATTATTTTGGATACATGTTTTTCACCTAATTCACACCACCGGTATATGCTGTCTAGCTGCTGCTGCAGGGGGTCATCCACAGTTGTTGCGACCGCAATTGCGGTCACAGCAGCTGTACAGGCCATTCCGCATGCTGGGCGGCCTCCAACATGCGATAGAAAGGAATGCAGAATCTGCACTCCTTACTGAATAAGCCCCCCTAAGGCCCAGATTTTTCAAGCCTTGGAGAGTGATAAATTGTA
This sequence comes from Pseudophryne corroboree, assembly GCF_028390025.1. Lineage (NCBI taxonomy): Eukaryota > Metazoa > Chordata > Amphibia > Anura > Myobatrachidae > Pseudophryne > Pseudophryne corroboree. The sequence continues at coordinate 441,852,057 of NC_086451.1, forward strand.
CGGTGATAAAGTACGGCCAATCGGCTCCTGTCATGTTTACAGTCAGGAGCTGATTGGCTGTTACTTTATCACCGTGCAATTTATCACTCTCCAAGGCTTGATAAATTTGGGCCTAAGACTACTGGTAACAATCATAAACACTACAATTACCATGGGGGGTCATTCCGACCCGATCGCTCGCTGCAGTTTGTCGCAGTGCAGCGATTGGGTCGGAATTGCGCATGCAAGACAGAGGCGGTCGCTGGGCAGGAGGGGGCTGAACGGTGGTGTTAAGCCGCCGTTTAGGGGGCGCAGTCCGGCCAACGCAGGCGTGGCCAGACTGTTGGGGGGGCGGGATGTAGCGGCTGTGTGACGTCTCACACAGCCGCTGCGGCCATCGGCAGTGACAAACAACTCCCGGCCAGCCGCAGGAGCTGCTCTGGCCGGGAGTTACTCCAGGAATACAAAAGCATCGCCGCTGTGCAACGCTTTTGTATTTGTGCAGGGGTAGGGAGCGGCACTGACATGTGGGGCAGACTAGCCCTGTGCTGGCCGTCCCCCCGCATGTCAGGGAAGATGATCGTAGCTGTGATAAATTTACCACTGCTACGATCAACTCAGAATGACCCCCATGGAGTGTGAGTGAGGTTCTTAGCAAATATTTGGACAAAAATGTATGCCCATCTACTATTACTCAGGCAATGCTTCGGTGAGGTAAGCCCTCAGGCAATGCTTCGGTGAAGGTAAGCCCTCAGGCAATGCTTCGTTGAGGTAAGCTCTCAGGCAATGCTTCGGTGAGGTAAGCCCTCAGGCAATGCTTCGGTGAGGTAAGCCCTCAGGCAATGCTTCGGTGAGGTAAGCCCTCAGGCTGATGTGTAGATGACAGATCCGGTTTAATAGCCTGACCTCTTATAGGCCCTACACACTGGCCGATTTTCAGAAAGATATGAACGATCTCGTTCATATCTTTCAGTGTGGAGACTCCAGCGATGAACGATGCGCGTCCCCGCGCTCGTTCATCGCTGGTCTCCCGTCGGCTGTGCATGCAGGCCAATATGGACGATCTCGTCCATATTTGCCTGCACTTCAATGCAGCCGCGTGACGGGGGGAGTGAAGAAACTTCACTCCCCCCGTCACTGCCCCCCCGCCGCCGGGTCGCTCGTATCCGCCGTCGGGCAGCTCGGCGGCGGGTCGGCCAGTGAGTAGGGCCCCTTAGGCTGGTAGCCACCAATCTGTACACTATTGCCAAGATCAATGTCCAGTTTGGTCACACAGGTCGCTCAGTGAGGTTAGAAAATGGTCACACACATACCAATAGCTGTCAAATGCCAGCCGCATCAGGCTAAGGGGCAGATGTACTAAGCCTTGGAGAGAGATAAACTACCAACCAATCAGTTCCTGACATTTTTACAGACACCGGGGGAGATGCACTAAGCCTTGGGGAGAGATAAAGTAACAGCCAATTAGCTCCTAATTACTTACAGGCTGTGTTTGAAAAAAATGGCAGTCCAGAGCTGATTGGTTGGTGCTTTATCTCTCTCCACTTTATCTCTCTTCAAGGCTTAGAACAGTACATCTCCCCGTAATTGACCAATGGTAGTCATTCCGAGTTGTTCGCTTGCTAGCTGTTTTTAGCAGTCGTGCAAACAGTATGCCGCCGCCGCCCACTGGGAGTGTATTTTAGCTTAGCAGAAGTGCGAATGAAAGTATCGCAGAGCAGCGGCAATTTTTTTTTGTGCAGTTTCAGAGTAGCTCAATACCTACTCAGTGCTTGCGATCACTTCAGACTGTTCAGTTCCTGTTTTGACGTCACAAACACGCCCTGCATTCGCTCAGCCACGCCTGCGTTTTTCCTGGCACGCCTGCGTTTTTACGAACACTCCCTGAAAACGGTCAGTTGCCACCCAGAAACGCCCACTTTATGTCAATCACTCTGCGGCAACCAGTGCGACTGAAAAGCTTCACTAGACCTTGTGTGAAACTACATCGGCCGTTGTAAAAGTATGTCACGTGTGCGCATTGCGCAGAAATGCAGTTTTTTTGCCTGATCGCTGAACAGCGAACGAATGCAGCTAGCGATCAACTCGGAATGACCCCCAATATTAGCATTGTCTCAGAGTGTGGGATCATCTTTACTCCAAACTATTTTTACCCTGTTAGAGGAAAATACATTTTTCTAACTCACCTACAGACTGCCGGTTACTTATATCCTCGACCTATGTTTTCACTTGGAAACCTTATAGCGGGTGTAGTACGGCTGACCGGCGGTCTCCTGACAGCCGGTCAGCTTACCGACGCCGGGATCCCGGCGGGGAGGGGCGAGTGCAGCAAGCCCCTTGCGGGCTCGTGCTGACCGGCAGTCACATGAATACCACCCCTTATAGCATCCATGGTATAAGCGGTAACCCAATGTTTCTAGCCATATACTGTATGTGCCACTAGTAACTGTTTAGGGTGACCAATCCCAGGATCGGCAGGATCCAGGGATTTAGGCCAAAAAACGTCCCGGATTCAATCCCGGGGATTGAGGGATCATGCGGCCCTTTGTTTTTTTTTAAAAAGACTGGCAGCGTTGAGCGTCCTCCCGCATTCCCCTGCGCAGCATGACGTGCAGCCACAGGTCACGCTGCGCAGTCATCCGACGTCACCCACCACCGACACGGAAGGATGTTTCCCACTCTACCGCCCCCCGTCGTATGGTAAGTTATGTGGGAGGGGCGGGGCGGGGCGAGAGCGGCGGACACATAGGGAAAAGCCAATCCCAGGATTGACCATTTTTCAATCCCGATAACCGGGATTGGCCACGTTATAACTGTTAGATTGTGGATCTCCAGAGATGGGCAAGATTTACTAAAGCTTCTAAACAATCAATATTTTTTTTTAAAACAAATAAAAATCTGTGGTTTTTCCCATGGTAACCAATTATATTCTAGCTATCATTTCTCTATTGCATTCTAAAAGATAGACAAAATGTGATTGGTTGTCATGGGCAACAGCTTCACTTGTATGTTATAGAAGCTTTAGAAAAATCTACCCCAAGGAGTACAAATTCTGGATCTTATTCCCTTTCCTCCTCTGATCAGTGTTTAGTCCACAGTGGTAGATCTCCCTTCCATTCTGTCCCTCTTCTTCCTCCTTTTCTTGCTTTCTTCATGTGGCTACTGTGATGCGATTACATAATTCTACACACTTTATGGAATAAGAGGGAGCGGTTAGGAAGTCGGACAAACTGCACACACATATACATCATGAAATACTTTAATAAATTATATTATATTACTTTATTATATCTACACAGAAATAAAAATGGCACAAATTCATTGCAGAATTGAATACAGACATGTCCCACATCTGGAAGAGAAGAGGGTTCATTCTGTATATAGGTTCCACTGCTCTGGCTCAGAATTAAAGGCTATAGAAACAGAAAAAAGGTGATTTACAAAGTACAAGGATGGGAAGAGGCATGGCGCTACGTGTCTGATAAGCGGAGGAGACTTCCAGAGGGTGTGGGGATGCTGCAAGAGACAATAAGCAGAGAAAATAATAAGAAAAGGTCTTTATCTCGTATATAATGGGAAATAAGTGTTTGGCGGGTATTACATGTTACTCACCAGTCCACAAGCCCCGCCCCTATGATGTCATGGATGTGATACTCCATTCCTAACCGGACAGAGTGGGGAGGTTTACGAGTGGAGAGATCTGTGAGCAGGACTTCTTTATATCGAGATCTGCTGATCTGAGCGAGAATGGCCTTCCGCCCTGAGCGGGGAGAGAGAAGAATCAGCAAGATGGCTGGAGATCGCCCACAGGTGTATGAAATACATCGATTTACCTTTTATAAAATGTGAGATGAACCTCCCGGCACCAGGGATGGACAGCCACCAACTCCCCGCATCCCTCACTGTGAGCAGCCCGGCGTGAACCAGCTGCCTGGGGGTAAAAATAGGATTTTAATTACTTACCAGTAAATCCTTTTCTCGTAGTCCGTAGAGGATGCTGGGGTCCACATTAGTACCATGGGGTATAGACGGGTCCACTAGGAGCCATTGGCACTTTAAGAGTTTGAGAGTGTGGGCTGGCTCCTCCCTCTATGCCCCTCCTACCAGACTCAGTCTAGAAACTGTGTCCGAGGAGACGGACAACTTCGAGAGAGGGATTATACACAGATCGTGGCGAGATTCACACCAGCTCACACATACAAGGCAAACCAAGCTAACCAGCTTGAAAACTCAGCAACGGCTGAACAAGATTACTTAACCAAGTAACAAACAGTACTGAACTAAGTAACCACTGCAGGATCATGAAGCGCTGGGCGGGCGCCCAGCATCCCCTACGGACTACGAGAAAAGGATTTACCGGTAGGAAATTAAAATCCTATTTTCTCTTACGTCCTAGAGGATGCTGGGGTCCACATTAGTACCATGGGGATGTACCAAAGCTCCCAGAACAGGAGGGAGAGCGCGGAGGCTCCTGCAGAACTGATTGACCAAACTTTCGGTCCCCAGCGGCCAAAGTATCGAACTTGTAGAACTTTGCAAACATGTTCGACCCAGACCAAGTAGCCGCTCGGCAAAGTTGTAAAGCCAAGACACCCCGGGTAGCCGCCCAGGAAGAACCCACCTTACGAGTAGAGTGGGCCTTAACAGATGTAGGACACGGCAATCCTGCCGTAGAATACGCATGCTGGATAGTGAACCTGATCCAGCGAGAGATCGTCTGCTTAGAAGCAGGATACCCAAGTTTCTTGGGATCATACAGGACAAACAGAGTCCGATTTTCTGTGACGAGTAGTCCTCTACACATAGATTTTCAGAACCCTTACAACATCAAAGGACTTTGATGAAATTGAGGAGCCAGAAGCAACTGGCACCACAATAGGATGGTTGATATGAAATGCCGACACAACCTTTGGAAGAAACTGCTGACGTGTCCGGTGCTCAGCTCTATCTTCATGGAAGATAGAGTAGGGGCTCTTACAAGACAAAGCCCCCAACTCCGACACACGTCTAGCAGAAGCTAAGGCCAACAAAGTGACAGCCTTCCACGTGAGAAATTTGACTTCAACCTAGAGGTTCGAACCAATCCGATTGGAGGAACTGTAACATCAGGTTAAGATCCCAGGGCGCCGTAGGCGGCACAAGGGGAGGCTGGATGTGCAGAACCCCTTTCAGAAAAGTCTGAACCTCAGGGAGGGAAGCCAACTGTTTCTGGAAGAATGGATAGGGCCGAAATCTGGACCTTCGAGGATCCCAACCTCAGGCCCATATCCACACCTGCTTGCAGGAGGAGGAGAAACCGTCCCAGTTGAAACTCCACGGTAGGAAACTTCTAGGACTCACACCAAGATACATATTTTTTCCAAATACAATGGTAATGTTTAGATGTTACTCCATTCCTAGCCTGTATCAGGGTAGGAATAACCTTGTTCGGAATGCCCTTCCGAGCTAATATCTGGCGTTCAACCTCCATGCCGTCAAACGTAGCCGTGGTAAGTCTTGATAAGCGAACGGCCCCTGCTGCAGAAGATCCTCCCGAAGAGGAAGAGGCCTCGGCTCTTCTAGCAGTAGATCCAGAAGATCTGCGTACCAAGCCCTTCTTGGCCAGTGCGAAACAATGAGGATTGCCTGAACTCTTGTTCTCCTTATGAGTTTTAGAACTCTTGGAATGAGTGGAAGTGGAGGAAACACGTACACCGACTGGAACACCCACGGAGTCACTACGGCGTCCACCGCCACAGCTTATGGGTCCTTCGACCTGGAACAATACTGCTGAAGCTTCTTGTTGAGACGAGAGGCCATCGTGTCTATTTGAGGTACACCCCAAAGATCTGTAACCTCCGTGAACACCTTCGGATGGAGTCCCCACTCTCCTGGATGGAGATCGTGTTTGCTGAGGAAGTCCGCTTCCCAGTTGTCCACTTCCGGAATGAAGACTGCTGACAGCGCCAACGCATGTTTTTCTGCCTAGAGGATGATAATTGTTACCTCTGACATTGCAGCTCTGCTCTTCGTTCTGCCCTGTCGGTTTATGTAAGCCACAGTAGTTACATTGTTCGACTGCACTTGAATGGCTCGAACTCGCAGAAGATGGGCCGCTTGGAGAAGACCGTTGTAGATGGCTTAGTTCCAGAATGTTTATTGGAAGGCTGGATTCCAGGCTTGACCACCGTCCTTGGAAGGTTTCCCCCTGAGTGACTGCGCCCCAGCCCCGGAGACTTGCATCCGTAGTTAGAAGATACAGTCCTGAATCCCGAACCTGCGACCCTCCAGAAGGTGTGGTAGTTGCAGGCACCAGAGGAGTGAAATCCTGGCTTTTGACGACAAACGTATTCTTTGGTGCAAGTGTAGACGAGATCCAGACCACTTGTCCAGGAGATCCAGTTGGAAGGACCGAGCATGAAACCTTCCATACTGTAGAGCCTCGTAAGAGGCCACCATCTTCCTTAGAAGGTGAATGCACTGATGAAGCGAAACCCGGGCTGGCTTCAGGACACCCCGGACCATTGTCCCAGAAGAGACAACCTCCTGGTCGGCTCCAAATGTGATTTTACAAGGTTCAGGATCCAACCGTGTTCCCTGAGCAGATGAGTCGTGAGAACAATGGATTGCAATAACTTTTCCCTGGATGATGCCTTTATCAGCAGATCGTCCAGATATGGGATCATGTTCACCCCCTGTCTGCGGAGGAGAACCATCATCTCTGCCATCACCTTGGTGAACACCCTCGGTGCTGTGGAGAGGCTGAATGACAGTGCCTGAAATTGATAGTGACTGTCCAACAGTGCAAATCTGAGATAAGCCTGGTGCGGCAGCCAAATCGGAATGTGGAGGTACGCATCCTTGATATCCAGGGATACCAGAAACTCTCCCTCCTCCAGACCTGAAATCACTGCTCTGAGAGACTCCATTTTGAATTTGAACACCTTCAGGTAAGGGTTCAACGATTTCAAGTTCAAAATTGGTCTGACCGAACCATCCGGTTGAATAATAACCCTTGTTTTGCATATGAGGTGGAACTGGGAAAATGACTTGTGACTTTTCCAATTTTAGGAAGGCTTCCTGTAGGATAGCCCTGTCTGTCAGCAAAGCTAGCAAGCCTGATTTGAAGAATCGGTGAGGCGGGTGTTCTTGAAACTCCAGTCTGTACCCCTGGGACACAATATCCTGTACCAAGGGATCCAGGCCGGACAACACCCAGACGTGTCTGAAACGTCTGAGTCTCGCACCCACCAGCCCGTCCTCCAGGCTTTGTGGTCCACCGTCATGCTGAGGATTTTGAGGAACCAGAAGTAGGTCTCTGGTCCTGGGAGCCTGTGGGTGCAGGCTTTTTGGATTTTGCATGACCACCTCTAAAGAAAGTGGTAGGAGGCTTGGACTTTTTTGCCTTAGCGGTCCGAAAGGACTGCGGCACCGCTGAAGAAAATGGTTTCTTCATAGAAGGTGTAGCAGAGGGAAGGAAAGTTGACTTACCCGCGGTTGCCATGGAAATCCACGCATCCAACGCTTCCCCAAATAGAGCCTGACCTGTGTAGGGTAGGTTCTCCACACTTCTCCTGAATTCCGTGTCTGCAGAACACAGAACATTGGCATAGCCAGAGTCCCCTGCGGGCTGAGATCGACATGGAAGATATCGGTGCAGTCAGCACACACAGGTCCTTCACGGATTCCACCATGAACCCCGCAGAATCCTGTATGTTACGTAAAAACAATTCAATGTCACTTCTATCCCTTGTATCCAAATCCTGACCACCTTACTATGGCTTTAGAAATCCGTGCACAGGCAATAGTGGGCTTAACTCCACCCCTGAAGCAGTGTAAATGGATTTTAGCGTAGTGTCAATCTTACGATCAGCCAGTTCTTTTAACGCGGTAGATCCAGGGACAGGTAAAACCACCGTTTTAGACAGGCTGGAAACAGATGCATCAACAATGGGTGGGTTTTCCCATTTTTCCTATCTTCCTCAGGGAAGGGAAAAGCAACTAGAACCCTTTTTGGGATCTGGAATTTTTTCTCCGGGTTTTGCCAGGATTTTTCAAATATAGCGTTTAATTCTTTAGATGCAGGGAAGGTTAGCGAGGCTTTCTTATGGTCAGTGAAGTAACCCTTCTCAACCTGCTCAGGTGTTGTGTCATTAATGTTTAACACATCTCTAATGGCCTCAATCATGAGCTGCACCCCCTTAGCAAGGGATGCCGCCCCCCTCAGCACATGCCCAACACCGTCTGCAGTATCAGAATCGGTATCCGTGTCATCTTGCATAATTTGGGCAAGTGCACGTTTCTGTGGGAACATGCTAGGGGATTTTGCAGGAATAGGAACAGAGCCTGACCAAACTGCCATAGACTTCTTCAACCCCTGAGTTTCAGTCTCAGTATTAGCAAACCTAGTAGAGATCTGCGAGATCATTCCTTTGATAGAAGTTAACCACTCAGGTTCAACAATAGGGATCTGAGACAAAGCATTACAATCCTGTGTACATGGAATGGATCCTTCCTGAGAGGAAACCTCTTCTGCAGCATATGACACAGAGTCCCTAGACATGGCTATGGGGGTCATTCCAAGTTGATCGATCGCTAGCTAGTTTTAGCAGCCATGTAAACGCTATGCCGCCGCCCACTGGGGAGTGTATTTTAGCTTAGCAGAAGTACGAATGCATGTGCAGGCGAGATCTGCAAAAACAGTTTGTACAGTTTCAGAGTAGCTCTGAACCTACTCAGCGCTTGCGATCACTTCAGCCTATTTGTGTACGGATTTTACGTCATACACCCGCCCAGCGAACGCCTAGACACACCTGCGTTTTTGCAAACACTCACTGAAAACAGTCAGTTGACACCCAGAAACGCCCCCTTCCTGTCAATCTTCTTGTGGTCGTCAGTGCGACTGAAAACTTTGCTAGAACCTGTGCAAAACAACAAATGCCTTTGTACCCGTATGTCACGCGTGCGCATTGCGGTGCATACGGATGTGCAGAAATGCCGTTTTTTAGCCTGATCGCTGCGCTGCGAACAACGGCAGCTGGCAATCAACTCGGAATTACTCCCATTAAACACCCGCACACACACACACACAGGGAAATGTCAGACACAGTTCCCCCCCCCCCCCCCCCCCCCCAAGTATGCCACAGAGATTGGAGCCAACCCACACACAGCGCTTTTTGAGGTAGAACTAATAAAACTACCAGCGCTGTCTGTGTACCTTAATGGACTACACAGTCTTTACACAGCCTCCCCTTCTACAACCCCCTAGTACCGCACAGGATAGCTGGAGTTGCTTGGAGGGACAGCTCTCCCTGTCAGTGTCTGTGTACAGGAACTGCAGGCAGGAAAATGGCGCTGAACGCTGCTGGGTCCGCTCCTAGGAGAAGCTCCGCCCCCTGAACATGGCGCTGCTTCCCACTCTTATACTGGCCTGAGGATTTATGCTGGCAGCGATCCGGGAACCCTGACAGGCTTGCTGACCAGTGTTAGGGTATAGGCGCTGGCTCAGGGCGCCCCTCACAGCGCCGCACTATGTACCGCTGAGCCCCGGAGCGCAGTTAGTACTGCGCTCCCTACCCTGTTGCTGCCATCTTCACAACGGCTCCCCGCTTGCCAGGGGGGCCGGTGACTCACTTGCCACCAAAGTCTTCTGGCTCTGTAAGGGGGTAGCGGTCTAACGATCAGCACCCTCAGGAGCGCAGTGTCCTGTCAGCGGAGATAGTGGCTCAGACCCCACAGAGTGGACACTACTTCCCCCCTTAGTCCCACGAAGCAGGGAGGCTGTTGCCAGCAGCCTCCTTGTGCCTAAACTACGGTAACTCTTAGAAAAAAATAAAACTAAAGAAGCTCTAGGAGCTCCCCTAGCTGTGACCGGCTCCTCCGGGCACATTTTCTAAACTAAACTGGTAGGAGGGGCATAGAGGGAGGAGCCAGCCCACACTTTCAAACTCTTAAAGTGCCAATGGCTCCTAGTGGACCCGTCTAAGGACATAAGAGAAATATACTTGGTCACAACTGATCAGAGCGGAAAGCATAATCACTACCACTGGCCACAGAGAATTTGTGAACAGGATTTTCTGTCTCAGAGGCAGCAAATGATTTAATGTAATTAAAGCTTAATGACGAATGCTTCAACTAAAGTGGGAACGGGCCATGATTTAAATCTCCCGCTGCCGTGTCATCATCTGATATCAGTCTATTTTCAACCTACAGTGCAACACTTTTATATAAAGAAGAACAGTGCATCTATTTTATTTTAAATCAACTTGCTCTGTAGCATATTGGGCACTTTGTACAATGTTAGGAACGTACCTAAGACAGGACTGAGCCAAATCGGAGGGTTTAAATTCAAGATGCATCTACAGTATATTCCCTCGGTTATACTGGTGCACACAGAGTAACATTAGGAACAAATGTGGCTATAAGTTTGTAACCATTATGTGATGCAAGGGGCACAAATGTACATACACTGCTCAAAAAAATAAAGGGAACACTAAAATAACACATCCTAGATCTGAATGAATGAAATATTCTTATTAAATACTTTGTTCTTTACATGGTTGAATGTGCGGACAACAAAATCACACAAAAATTATCAATGGAAATCAAATTTATTAACCCATGGAGGTCTGGATTTGGAGTCACACTCAAAATGAAAGTGGAAAAACACACTACAGGCTGATCCAACTTTGATGTAATGTCCTTAAAACAAGTCAAAATGAGGCTCAGTAGTGTGTGTGGCCTCCACGTGCCTGTATGACCTCCCTACAACGCCTGGGCATGCTCCTGATGAGGTGGCGGATGGTCTCCTGAGGGATCTCCTCCCAGACCTGGACTAAAGCATCCGCCAAATCCTGGACAGTCTGTGGTGGATGGAGCGAGACATGATGTCTGTGCTCAATTGGATTCAGGTCTGGGGAACGGGCGGGCCAGTCCATCGCATCAATGCCTTCGTCTTGCAGGAACTGCTGACACACTCCAGCCACATGAGGTCTAGCATTATCTTGCATTAGGAGGTATCCAGGGCCAACCGCACCAGCATATGGTCTCACAAGGGGTCTGAGGATCTCATCTCAGTACCTAATGGCAGTCAGGCAACCTCTGGCGAGCACATGGAGGGCTGTGCGGCCCCCCAAAGAAATGCCACCCCACACCATTACTGACCCACTGCCAAACCGGTCATGCTGGAGGATGTTGCAGGCAGCAGAACGTTCTCCTTGGCGTCTCCAGACTCTGTCACGTCTGTCACATGTGCTCAGTGAGAACCTGCTTTCATCTGTGAAGAGCACAGGGCGCCAGTGGCGAGTTTGCCAATCTTGGTGTTCTCTGGCAAATGCCAAACGTCCTGCACAGTGTTGGGCTGTAAGCACAACCCCCACCTGTGGACGTCGGGCCCTCATACCACCCTCATGGAGTCTGTTTCTGATCGTTTGAGTAGACACATGCACATTTGTGGCTTGCTGGAGGTCATTTTGCAGGGCTCTGGCAGTGCTCCTCCTGTTCCTCCTTGCACAAAGGCGGAGGTAACGGTCCTGCTGCTGGGTTGTTGCCCTCCTACGGCCTCCTCCACGTCTCCTGATGTACTGGCCTGTCTCCTGGTAGCGCTTCCATGCTCTGGACACTACAATGACAGACACAGCAAACCTTCTTGCCACAGCTCACATTGATGTACCATCCTGGATGAGCTGCACTACCTGAGCCACTTGTGTGGGTTGTAGACTCCGTCTCATGCTACCACTAGAGTGAAAGCACCACCAGCTTTCAAAAGTGACCAAAACATCAGCCAGAAAGCATAGGAGCTGAGAAGTGGTCTGTGGTCACCACCAGCAGAACAACTCCTTTATTGGGGGTGTCTTGCTAATTGCCTATAATTTCCACCTGTTGTCTATTCCATTTGCACAACAGCATGTGAAATTGATTGTCAATCAGTGTTGCTTCCTAAATGGACAGTTTGATTTCACAGAAGTGTGATTGACTTGGAGTTAAACAACACAATGTATGTGTTCCCTTTATTTTTTTGAGCAGTGTATTTATTTCTGCATGCAGGGTAAATACTGGCTGCTTTTGCATGTAGCCCACAAGAACTGGCCAGCTTTATTTTGGCATCACAATTTAGAGTTCAGCTGCGATGTGCCCTTTCTCACAGAGACTTTAAACCCTAGCGTAACATGGTTTTGCCAAGGTGTACAGTTCCACCTCCTAGCTGAACCTCCTCATAACTCTAAATAAGGCCGCAAATCTGAACCCCGATTTCCCTAAAATTGTTATACACAGAGTGTTCACTCTAGGCTGTTTTAGCAGGACGCCGCGCCCTACCCATTTTTTAGAAGGCAAAACCCGCTCTGCCCCTTTTGCGGTGCCCTGCTAGAACAGCCGCCCGCTTCCTGCCCTCCCAGCGTGTAAAGATGCCGTGCGCATGCGCGCGGCATCCATTCACGCATTGGGAGAGAGCTGGGGGAAGCCCAGCACCGACGGAGGTGCTGGGCACACCCCCAACAGTGACGTCGACGGCCACAGACGCCCTCTATAGCAGCGTCTGTGGCCGCACCGCCCACTAAAATGACGGGGACGAGGCCACACCCCCTAATTTGCATGACCGCCCCCCCATTTCGGGCACACTCGTGGCTTCGCCGCACGCGCGCCAATGTGCCCCCGAACTCCGGCGCCCTGCCCCTTCATCATCCTAGAAGGATCACTAACACAAAAAGAGTTATTGCTTAATGAAGCTAGAATTGCTCCAAGATATTCTCCATTTGGCGGAATGTAATGGGAATTCGGTGGTCTGAATTGGGTTCGGAATTCGACTAATCATAAAACTTGGATTTCCTGCATCTCCACTCAAAACAAAAACAAAATTCCCAGCATGTCAATCATTGACCATCCCGTTACAGATCTCTGCCGATATCCAACTTGGGATTCTCAATTATTTTTCAAACTTTTCTGTCTGTAGTATTCTGTGGTTTTACCCAGTACCGTCCCCTGTGCCCTCTACCGCTGTTATCATTACAAGCAGTAAAGATCTGCTACTGAGAACTACAGATGTGTCCTCATACAACGAGCGTCTAGATGTCATACGGTGCGAGACGGCTGAGCTGCTCCGAGAGATGTAGTAACTTTGGTTCCCAGACTTAGTCCTCAGGACCCCAAACAGATCACATTTTCCAGGCCACCCGGCAGGTACACAGGTGTACTCATTACTCACCGACACATTTTTTAAAAATCCACAGGTGGAGCTAATTATTTCATTTGTAATTCTGTGAGGAGACCCTGAAAATATGACCTGCTTGGGGCCCTGAGGTCCAAGTTTGAGAACTTGTGCCTTAAGGCCCATACACATTAGACGATGTCGCTCTGTGAGCGACATCGTCTAATGTTTCCCCCTCCCGGGCCGGCCGGTCGGTCGGCGGCCGACTGTACACACTGAGCGATATGACCGCTCATATCGCTCAGTGACGTCACGCCTCCGCCAGCCCTGCATGAAGGTCGTGGACGACAGTCCACATCCTTCATGCATGCCCTACCGACAATTGTTGCCGACCCGCAGGGCCGCGCATCGGTCGTCGCTGGCGGCATACACACTTGACGATAAAATGAGCGACGCCGCTCAAGGAGGGTTGACGATAAAATGAGCGACGCCGCTCAAGGAGGGGGAAAATGAGCGACGTCGCTCATTTTATCGTTAAGTGTGTATGGACCTTTAGAAGAAGATTTATTTATTTATTTTACAGTGCGTACGGAGTCTTCTCTGTTATGTAATGCCAGGAGAAACTGCTTCATGGTGACTGCAGCCCTAATTTAAATCTCTCTCTACAAAGGCCTCTTTCTCACGTGATCTCTCCATCGCTGAATCGGTGCTTCTCCATCATTTCCTCCCTGTTGTAGCTGATCTTAGAGGAGGCAATGAGGCTGGAGTCCAGGAACTTGTGGACAACAGGGGCTCCAGAACTCCCGTCAACGCTTTTGATGACAGTTCGACGCAAATCCTCACTCATAACCACTAGGAAAGTGTCAGCATCAAACCCTGGCTGGACAAGGCAGACCTCGCCTTTCTGCTGCAAAGTGCTCTGCAAGAGGAGGTAAATGAGAAGATCTCAGGGGAGACGTACCAAGCATTGGGGAGAGATAAAATGGAGAGGTTGCCCATAGCAACCAATCACTGTCAGTCATTTATCTAGCACAGTCTTTGAAATGACAGAAGCTACTCCAGATTCTCCCTCTCTCCAAGGCTTGATACATCTCCTCCCTAAAAATGGATGCTTGAACTCCTAGTTCAACCACAACCAGACTGCCACAGACTTGCCAACAAAGATGAATAAAACAGGAAGGTAATGAGAAAGGGGGAAGGATTAGTCACTCACCAACAGTCTATCTGCAGTCGTGCGGTCTTGTATGAGACTGTACATTTGGTGCCTCAGAAAAATAGGCGGAAGAGAGTCATTGTACAGCTTACGTGGGAAGAGAGTACACAGGTACAATACAGCTTCTTGGGGCTCCTCTGTAAAATCTGAGAGTAATAGGAAACAAGAGGAAGCAAGCTGAGAGTACTGTCCTTTCGTAGGGCTAGATAATGCATGTACTGATGCAGACGGGACATTTGCTGGACCACTGCAAAGATCCACACAGAAAACAATGTCAGCAATGGGGGGTAATTCCAAGTTGATCGCAGCAGGATTTTTGATAGCAACTGGGCAAAACCATGTGCACTGCAGGGGAGGCAGATATAACATGTGCAGAGAGAGAGAGAGTTAGATTTGGGTGTGGTGTGTTCAATCTGCAATCTAATTTGCAGTGTAAAAATAAAGCAGCCAGTATTTACCCTGCACAGAAACAATATAACCCACCCAAATCTAACCCTTTCTGCACATCTTATATCTGCCTCCCCTGCAGTGCACATGGTTTTGCCCAGTTGCTATCAAAAATCCTGCTGCGATCAACTTGGAATTACCCCCAATATCAGTATAGGGGCGGCGTTGTTGATTTACGTCCGTCACCATACTCAGGCAGCTATGAAATGTATTATAGTATCGACTCAGCGCTAGGACAAGGTGTGCTGGCACAAAGGCTTACTTCTGCAGCAATACAACTGTAATCAAGTCAGCTGGAGCTACAGCGCCAACACACAGCAGCTGTACAATACGGCTGACCATTGCTAATATATAAGCAGGAAACAAAGTCAAGCCTGGTGCACCAAGAGTCTCCGCCATTCCACGGCCTGACTATCAAGTAAGATTGTGCCCATTTCAGTCTACACATTAGCAAACATGTATGGCGCGCTCTGTAACAACATATAACATTTTACATCTCGTATGAAAATTTGATTTATATATTTTTTTTTTTTATTAAATATCCCGCTACAGACACCTCCACCCCCCAAAAAGCAACTTTCTACCGGAGACAGATCGCTAAGGTTGGGGCTGCAGGCAGACGGACCAGGGGAGGAACAGATGTCCTCTGCTTATTACCTGGATAAGGTGAGGGGATTGCGCTGAAATCCGGTTTCACAGTCTCGGCCTCTTTTCGTTGTTTCTTCACTTTGAAGGTGTCACAGATCAGCTTCCGCTTGCGGTCCATGGAAGGGAAGGGGAGAGGGGGAAGGGAGGGGGAAAGCTTAATTTCCTGGCAGAAAAAAGGCGACAATAAAGGAACAGACAATTCTAAATGTAATTAGTAGGCGGGACAGAAAACTACACCTGTATATTTCCATAATTATGTACTATGATGAGACACCATTCCTTATAGCTATAAATAGAGTATGTACAGTACGTTCCCGCAACTCCTGTGATCAGGTTACTGGAAGACTATATATCTAACGTTTGTTCTGCACGTCTGGAGTGTCCATCTCTACCTATAAAATATATATATATATATATATATATATATATATATATATATACACACACACATACATACATACATACATACATACATACATATATATATATATATATATATATACACATACATACAGGTTGAGTAGCACTTAACCAAAATCACACATTTTTGGGTCCCCTACTGAGATAATGACACATATATTATATATCTATATAATCTATCTATATATACACATAATATATATTCTATATGTCATTATCTCAGCAGGGGACCCAAAAATGTGGGATTTTGAATTTTGGACAAGGGCATACTTGCCTACCTGACCCTCTCCGTGAGGGAGAAAATGCTCTGTTCCTGGACTTTCCTGGTAATGTATGATTGCCATCACCTGTGGTGAAACACCTTTCTTATCAATTACCTAGCTCACCACAGGTGATGGCAATCATACATTACCAGGAAAGTCCAGGAACAGAGCATTTTCTCCCTCACGGAGAGGGTCAGGTAGGCAAGTATGGATAAGGACTACTCAACACACACTATATATATATATATATATATATATATATATATATATATATATATATATATATATATATTTATTTATAAAAAAGGCTTAAATCCATCTGACTTCATATATCATACAGTATATATATATATATATAGAGAGAGAGAGAGAGAGAGAGATCAATAGCTCTCTGTCTCTATATATAGATCTGATAGATATAGATACACACACAAAAGATGAATGGAATTAAAAATGTGGAGCTTAAAAAGTTGATGACCAGGAGCTCTCCATCTATCATACGCCTTAATCTCCCCCCATACCCCGCCTAGTAACTGGTATGCTGGTACTTTTAGTTCAACGATACTTAGAGCTCTCACAATTACACCCATGACCCAGAAGCTTGAAGCAGGTAAGATAATAAATCCCCCCTGTAAGCAGTGCACCCACCTCCGCTATCCTCTCCGCACTTCTACACCCGGGCTGCCAGATATACACTAGTGCAGTAGCTACAGGAAAATGTCTCCGCATCTCACACTCAGAGGTGAGCGAGACGCCATTTTCTCGAAGACCAAGTCCCATAGGCGGCAGATACAATTATACCATGACGGCACCTTCGGGCTGCAGAAACCGTGGACATGAAATTAGCAAGTCTTTTCCTCTAGTGTTAGTAGTAAATGTATGAAGCGGAAAGGAAGGATCTGTGTCGGGACCTGTGCTGCTACATCCGGGGACTTTGTGTATTGTTGTAGAGGAGATATGGAGACAGATACACAGACACTGAGGGACAGTGCAGGTGAGGACGTGCCCCTAGGCCACTGTGCTGGTAGTCTTATCTATATTGTACTAGCCTGGTGCACTGTGACCAATGTACAGCATGCCTGTCCCCAGGCACTCAGGTGCTGACAGCAAAAATGGGCATTTATAGATGTTTGTGTGTATATATATATATATATATATATATATATTTATTTATTTATTTTTGTCATTCTATTAAAATGATTTGTGAGTGTAGACTTCATACTGTAGCTATAAGGACAGGCAATTGATGCCAGATTAGGCCAATTTAATCATTGGGGTTTATAAGTGGTCAGCCAATGATTGCTGTAAAATATAATGGACAAGCGTCCGCATCATCCCCTGTATAGACAACTTGCAGGCGTGTTTCTATAGAGCGTCCCCTCCTCCCGTTAGAATACATTGTTTTACAGATATGGTATATAACGTGCAAACAACAGTGTGAAGTCAGTGAGTAGGACGCTGGGCTCTGGCTTGCGCTGCGGCAGTGCTATGGATGAAAGATGCAGTGCCGCTCTTTTATAGTAAAGAAATTCCGAGGACTGATCTGGCTAAATCCAGGTTGGCTAAAGGACCTCTGACATCACCACCATGTGACCCGCTACAAGAGGGGGGAGGAGCAACGTCAGAACATGGAACCCGAAAAGTACCCTCGCGGGCTCGGTTTTACGGAAGGGAGTAGTTGTTGACGTGGATAGTAAAAGTGCTATGCACTGGCCTTGCTCCTCCCCCTGACCGCCGAGGTCCTGCAAATTGCTGCCTGGGGCATCATTCCAGAATGCCTCACAAATACTGGACAGTGGTAAGATCTGCTGACTGAGAAGGCCATGACATATGGATAACATTAGTGTCTTCATCATCAAACTATTGGGTGACAAGCTCTTTGGATGGCAGTGTTGTCATCCTGGAAGGCACAACTACCATTGGGCTTAAAATGATGCCGCAAGGGGGGTGCAGATGGTCACTCGGGACCACTAAGTTGCGATTAGCATTGGCTTTACCTTATGAGGGAAGGAGAGCACCTAAACCATGCCAGGAGCATCAGGAACCCTCAAAAACCTTTCCTTGTTTGAAGCACTCAGACCGTAGGGCTTTTTAGGTATTGCCACAGGTACACTCGCCACACACACTGCTTTGCAGTACATTGCCTGTGGTCTTTCCACCACTGAACAGCGAAACGTACAATGGGGGTCATTCCGACCTGGTCAAAACTCTGCAAAACTGCGTATGCACTGCAATGCGCAGGCGCGTCGTACGGGTACAAAGCGGATCGTTGCTGAGCGATGGATTTAACGAAGAATCCATTCGCACAGTCGTTCGCAAAGGAGATTGACAGGAAGAGGGCGTTTATGGGTGTCAACTGACATTTTTTAGGGAGTGGTTGGAAAAACGCAGGCGTGTCCAAGCGTTTGCAGGGCGGGTGTCTGACGGTAATTCCGGGACCAGACAGGCTGAAGTGATCGCAGCGGCTGAGTAAGTTCAGACCTACTCAGAAACTGCACAAAACTTTTTTGTACCGCTCGGCTGCACAGGCGTTCGCACACTTGCAAAGCGAAAACACATTCCCCCATAGGTGGCGACTATCTGATCGCAGCGCTGCAAAAAGTAGCTAACGAGCGATCAGGTTGGAATGACACCCATTGCCAGGTGTGATGAATGTTTAGGCCCTGCAACCTGACTATGTCCTGATGAGACTGGCTGCTTGTTTCTTCTTTTGCCTTGCAAACCAACGCACAGTTATCACAGTTCTTTACTATGCACTTTTGTCTGTCCTCCGTTGCTGCTGATGTTCCATGCTGACATCCTCTCAGCTGTCAGTCACAAACAGAAACAGATATACAAGTGTCATATAACAAATGAATCAGCACAGTCTCTCAGTGGGCTATATGATGTGACTATAGCATTAATGTGTGGACACATCTGTAGGTGTAATTGAGGAGCACTTTGTGACTTTTGCGGTAATTTTTGCAGTTATACCTCTTTTAAACCCAAGGCCAAATTTGATCATTTCTGGTTATTACTTGAATGTCATTTGTGTCACGGTTTTGGATTATTATTGATCAAATACTGTGTGTATCATTGCCAGAAAATCCTACTTCAATCTATTTGACACTCAAAATCTGTAGCAACAAAATGTAAAGAAAAAAAAAATTGTTGGTGTAAATAAAGCTGGGTACACACTGTACGATACATCATGCGATATTGGTTCTTTCTGCACAACCATCGTATAGAGTGTATGCTCATTCCATAATCTGTCCGTCATTCACTGAATCACCCTATTGGATGTGCTGCACATCCAATGGTACGATTCCGCGGCCAAAGTGTTATATACGATACATCGCGCCGCTGTACAGCGGATCGTGTAGTGTGTTCACCGCACTGCACAGTCTTTCAGGTGTGTTCCTGGTTTAAGATATTCTCAGGGGTTGACAAGGAGAACTGCAATTGGGTTTAATCTTTATGAACATCCTGTCTTTCAGGAAGACCCCCTAAAAGAAGCAGCCTTGATGAGGATCTCCCCGCTGCCCCACAGACGAAGTGTCCTCACATTTCCGCTCCATCTTTCAGGACACATCACTCACTCTACCATGGTCCCTTCCCATTCTTCAGGCTGCCCTCTGAAGTCGGCTCTTTCTCGCTGGATGAGAAGCGTTGTTACCATGGTGATGCCAGGCGTTTGCGCTATTTTCGACCTCCTCCGGGTACAGACTGGGATGGTGCTTCACTTTCATGGGACGTGATGGAGGGATTTGAAAATCATTATGTGCGTAGGAATGAAGATGAGAAAGAGGGTCTTCTGCATTTACTGACGTGGCTTAAAGAGAATAGAGGACTTCTGGAAGCAACCACCCGTGGTGACAGCAAGAGGTGCAGAATATGGGTGATATTGTTTATTGTGTATGAGAGGAGGAAAGCCGTGCTAGTGCACTGAAGGGATGTGGGTTTTGCAGAAATAAAGATTGGCGTTCACCGTAGAGATGTATGGAAGGAAGGTGCAGTGGAGTGAGGTAGTGATTCGCAAAAGTACAGTGGAAATGTGGGGTTGTACCAGATCCATGACAATGGCATGGTGAAACTATCGGTCACATGGTAAGACCACTACGGGGATGACAGTCGTACAGATAGAAAGACGTAAATGTGTGTCAGACTGGTACATTTATAACCTTGCGTAAGAGAACAGGGGCGTTTGGGATCTCAAAAACAATAAAAACATGATTGCTGCAAAGTTTTTCTCCTCTCCAGACCGGTGGACCGAGACTTTGTCACCTGGCGCGGTCACCTCACTAAGATCCTATGCACCCCATATGAAAACCAAGAAGGCTGGATTCTGGCAGTCACATTGTTCAAGGGCACCCTGTACATCAGTGAGAGAGAGACGGCGGCTGCCTGCAAGAAGAGGAAACAGAGGACCCAGGAGCAAGAAAAACTCATGTACTCTGGCTACAAGTTTGAAAGCTACCTCTGTGCCGGTGTGTTCCCACTATGCCATCATCTCACTCTTGCTGCAAGTTCTGGTATTGATAGAGCTAGTGCAGGCTACTGGACTCTTCTGTACAGATGGGACCCTGAGTCTGGATGAATGCACAGAACACATTTGTTGTTGACTGTCTATGTCCATTTACCATCATTCTACTCTATACATGAATACATTTATATCAGCCTCTAATAAGTTTTCTTTGAATGTCAGTAGATTCTTTGACACGTTCTCTCCTTTCCCAGACTCGCCTGACGCTGCCCCTTGCCCGTCTGAAGTGGTAAACACCAATGAGGCATATTGCAGTGTCTTATTGGGGAGGCTGAACTCGCATTCGCTCCTCCTGTCTGGAGAGGTGGACTGCTCAGATCCATCCAGTGCTAATCCATCCCCACCGTTCTGCTACGTGGAGCTGAAGTCAAGTGCCCAGATCCGAAATCCACACCAACAACGCAGCTTTAACAGGTACCGCAGTCATGGTGCTTCATGCTATGGCACCGCATGTACATCCATGTTTAGTTGCACTTTTATGTAGAAGCCTGCAGGGGGTGTAGGTGTAGGTCATTTACCACTTAGGGCTATATTCAATAAGAGTCGGAAACTGCCGTCTTGTCGGAAAGACGGCAGTTTCCGACGAATAGGTTGGAAGGGGTTCCGACCTATTCAATAGGGGCACATTTTTTCCGACTTGTCGGAAAGCAGGTGGATCGTCGAAATACCGACAGGTTTTGGCCCCCTTTCCGACAAACTCAATCCAACTTGAAAACAAGTCAGATTAAGGTGAGGAGACTGGGAGCGGTGCGGCGGGCTACGGGGATGATGGTACCTGCAGTGCCTCCTCCGCCGCCACACAGATCACTCCCGTTGCCAGCTCCGGCCGCCGCTGGGAGCTCCCCCCCCCCCCCCCCCCCGACGACGCTGGTAGCTCCCCGCCGGCCACCGCACACTGCTCCCCGCCGGCCGCCGCACACTGCTCCCCCCGCCGCTGCTGTCGGCGCACCCGGCAGTCGCTGACAGCAGCGGCAGGACAGGACACAGGGAACGGCCAAATCTGACAGTCGGATTTGCCCGCTCCTTGAATAGGGGTTGTCGGGGGCATTCCGACAACTGCATGTCGGAATGGACCCGACTCTTATTGAATATACCGCTTAAAGTGTAATAATATATAAAGTTAAGTAACATTATGGTATATCATGGCACAAATGCAGCTATAAACTGTACCACCGGTTAACAGGCACAAACACGCTTTAAG
The DNA here is from genome assembly GCF_028390025.1 of Pseudophryne corroboree. Classification (NCBI taxonomy): domain Eukaryota; kingdom Metazoa; phylum Chordata; class Amphibia; order Anura; family Myobatrachidae; genus Pseudophryne; species Pseudophryne corroboree. Next base: position 441,873,873 of record NC_086451.1, read on the forward strand.
AGTACATACAAAATATCTGTAAATCTACTGAAGATGAGCATTCTAGTTTTGGAGCCTATAATCCTTCACTGTGCCTGGGGTCTCTGATATGTGCCACTTCTCACCAGGTACAAGCTCCTGAAGTGGTGGTGCCAGTCGTTCCTCCTGGGGATTCCACTCATTGTTGCAGGTTTCCGGAATCCACAAGGAAGAATCGTAGCGCTACAGAAGTATCCGACGTCAGAAATCCCTCATTTGGTTCGGGTAATAAAGCAGTGCTTGTGTTTTTCTAATCCCAAGTAATCCAGTTCAGGCCAATTGAACCCAGGACGATCTTATCTCCTAGCTCTCATTACCATTTGTTATGAGATCACTGTCTGGGCCCGTAGAGAGACAACAGGGACTACATCACGTTCTCCTTACCCTGTCCCTGCTCTGACATCTACTAGTAATATCGCCCGCACTTGCTTACTCAATAGGCATCAGTGAACTCTTTGCGAGTATAAGTCTCTCCTACTGTAGATTCCTATAAAACATTGGACCAGTTGAAAGAAGGAGATGAAATTTGCATTTACCTTGACTGTATATAAATAACGCATTACCACTTTTGTAGGAGGACAAGCAGGGCTGGGATCCTGCCACATGCATGAATTTCTGCGGCGCGTTCCTGTCTCACATGAAGAAAGTGGTGAGCACGGATGACCCGAGGTGAGATCTTTTGTATCACCGAGCGTTTCTGAAGGATTGTCACTGCCGCGGTGTTGTCACATATATTTTTCTCGTCCTAGGGTGGTCTATGTGTTTTCCTGGGAAGTCGGTTCAGACATCACCTTCACGGTTGAAACCGATCCAGACTATATTATCCTTCCGGACTGGTATGTGCAGGCCTTAGCACAGTGATCCAGGGCTGATGCATCGCAGAGTAATGAGAATTCTGCAGCGCATAAAGCCACCGATCCAGGCTACCATACTAGACGTGGACCATCTCTGATTTGTGAGAGCTAGTTCCTCCAGCAATGTCTCCTGCGATGAAGCTGAAACTTGGGATAACGCATACACTCGTTTTCAGGTGAACAAGAACAACCGTATTGGATTCCCATGTGAAAGAGGAACCAGGGGCTGGACCCTGTTTTTAAAAGAATGCATAAACTGGAGCGTCAAAAACACTTTTGTAACCGTTTTAATTTAATAGGATTGGGTGGTAAGATCTGCTTAGTTTCACTTGTGTATTTTCTTTCATTTTACTGTTACAACTAAAATATGTCTAGCCTGTTGTACTAAAGTCTTGTGTTCACATCAGTGCTGGCACAGCAATAGATTTGCACATACTCTATTAACTTATTTAAGTGGTTCCCAAACTTTTTTGGATCACGGCGCCCTACAGTATCAGAATTTTCTGCAGCGGGGTACACTGGTATTCTACAGGGAATAACATCGGGGTGTAGAGTTGGATCTTGATCCGAGGCACCAACAGGCTAAAGCTTTGACTGTTCCTATGATGCATTGCACCGCCTCCTCTATAACCACGCCTCCAAGCACTGGAGCACAGTTTGTAAGTTGGTGCCTGCAGTGCAGGCAGCTAACAGGTGGGGCTGCGCTAGTCAGCCCTGAAAAGAGCTTTTTTTTTTCTTTTAAGATTTCAAGGGCCGCAGCACTTTTATGTCAGTCTGACATTCTATGCTGCGACTCCATCACCTCCCCAGCAGCGCTGCATACTCCCGCGGCCTGGTTCCCGGGTACTTGCGGCGGAGGCGCACTGGACTTCAGGCACACCACTGACGCTCTCCTGGAGCACGTGGCTGCACATCAGGGAGGAGTTAAGAGGGTCCCCCAGGTTGGACCCGCCGGTAAATCACGATCCTGACGCGGTCCCAGGAGACGGTGGTGGACACTGTACTGCACAGGGACCCCACTATATCCACTAGGGCAAGGGAGCACAGGTCAGATTTCCTAAAATCCATTTGTTATAGGCTCTACAGCACCCGGTGGTGAGGACCAGCACAGGGGATAAGGTGCTGACCTGTATCCCCTCCCCCAGCTCCGGGCGCCATCTACTGCTGGTGTTTCCGCCCTGGAGCTGCATTTCCTTCTCCCTCACTCCCTGACAGAGATTTTGGCGCCATCTTCACTACTAGCTGGGCTCATCTCTGGGATGCAGGGCACTGTCTCCTCTGAAAAGCCGCCTGTCTCATCAGCGCTGTGATTTTACAGACACTTTAGTATTCTACATGGCATTTTAGACCGTGTTAGTTAAGAACAAGTGTACTGCTATCTGAATATTTGGTACAAGTATTCTGTGATATACATCCAGTGTTTACTGTGCATTGTTATATCTATACTCATACATAGTAATATGTAAATTACTAGTCCAGTGCAGTTTTCTTGTTTATATGTAATAACTTCTGCATTGTACATGTGACTGAGTGTGCCTGAAGCTGTTGTGTGGGATTCTATTCTCCTGTTTCACATATTGCTATCACTATATTCTGTACCCTGAGGGGCTAGGTGCGTCAGGGTCCCATTTTTATATATAATATGTGTCACACAGCGTTTACGATTTGGTATTTTTCCTGTGTTTTTCAGTCACCTCATACTGCTTAAATCCTCTGTTCTGTGTCCTGTATTTACTGTCACTTGACATAGGGGTTTATTTGCAGGTATTGTTTTTGTCTGGCTATATTGTACTGTTATGCCCTAGGGCTACATTCCTTATAATGTCTGCCACACAGTGGGAAATCCGTGGACGCTTCTGCATCTTGCAGTACTGGTGCCACGGATTTACCTTAGGGAGAAGTTGTAGCTGCTGGTTCAGGTGCTGAGTGCCATACACCCAGTCAACATGCAGCACCTGTGGCCAATCAGGACCCACCTTGGGCAGCGTTCTCAAGTATGCTATAACTACACTTGTGCCACGTCTTATGCCCCCTGTTTGACCTCCTGTGCCATTGCAGCCACATATTGTCCCTGTAGTTAAACCGTCCTGGGCGGATATCTGTTTACCCAATTACAACAATTAAATAAATCTTTGGTTAGACAAAAGTCTACCCCACACCCCTCTAGGGCCAAGGGGTCATCTAAATGGGCCATTTCTTCCTCACAATCCACTAATATTTCGGATGATTCTTCCGATGAGGATGTGGAATATACTGATCCGTAAAACACTGATACAGTTGCTTCTGATGAGGAATCTACAACCCAGGTTGATGTTCCTGACCTAGTGGAGGCCATTAAGCTAATTCTTCAAATAGATGATGACATTGAGCCTACTACTACGTCTAAGAAACCTGATAAGTTCAAACGTCAGAAGGTTGCTAAAGTAGTCTTGCCACGTTCTGAGCATTTAATTGACATACGTCAGAAATCCTGGTAGTCTCCAGGAAAGAAATTTTCCCTGTCTAAAAAGATGCTAGCTCGTTATCCTATCCCTGCGGAGTTGAGTTACAAGTGGGAAACTCCACCGCCAGTGGACTCTCATCATGTCGCCCGTCTTGTGGTGTCATCTACTCTGCCTGTCACCACCGTCACCTCCCTGAAGGTACCAACGGATAAGCGTGTGGAGGGATGCCTCTATTTACTCACTTACAGGTGCTGTACATAGACCCACTATGGCAGCCTCCTGGGCTCCGAAAGGCATTAAAAGCATGGGTTCAGGCAATTGAGAATGAGCTGCCTCAGGATTTTTCTGACACTGCCAGACAATATTTATCTTATTACCACAGGCTCCCACTATATTCAGGAGGTGGCCTCTGATGCAGGTGTAATGGCGGCCAAGGCATCTACTACGTCTATTATGGCTCATCGAAGTATGTGGTTGAGGTCCTGGAAGGTGGACCTGGACTCCAAAAAGACCTTGGAGGTGCTCCCTTTTAAAGGAGACATCCTATTTGGGGAGGATCTGAACAAGATTGCAACTGACTTGGCTACTGCCAAGACTGCATGTCTCCCAAATACTAATCCTTCTGCTCCGAAGGCTAAGAGTACCACCTTTCGTTCCTTATGACCTCCAGGGAAGGCAAAGGGTCAAGCGTATCAGCGACAGGCTCGTACTTCCAAAACCACTAAGCCTAAATCTAAACAATCCTGGGCCACCCATCAGCCTGCTTCCACACAAGACAAGCTTGCTGCATGACGGGGCGGGCCTCCCCCGGGGGACCCCAGGGTGGGAGGCTGACTTCTGCAGTTCACCCAGGCCTGGTTACAGACCACTTTGGACTGGGTGCGGGAAGTTGTCTCTCACTGGTACGCAATCTCTTGTCAAGAGACGTCCCCCTCGCCAGTTTTGCACGACGGTTATACCTACAGATCCATTAAAAGCGCAAGCTCTACACTTGGTTGTACAATCTTTCCTGGACACAGGCATGGTAGTGCCGGTACCTCTGTCCCACAGAAGCAGGGAATACTGTTCGACCCTGTTTTCTAGTTCAGAAGCCAAATGGGTCCTTCCGGCCTATACTCAACCTCATATCATTGAACAAATTTGTGAGAGTGTGCAAGTACCGTATGGAAACTGCGCTCTGTTGTACTGGCCATGGAACCTGAAGACTATATGGTATCCCAGGACATACAGGATATTCACCAAGGTAATAGCCGTGATGACGGCTCATCTCCGTCGTCAGGTAATCGGATCCTGCCGTATCTGGACGACTTGCTGATCCTGGCGAACTCCCCACGAGGTTCTCCTCAGTCATCTGGAACTGACCGTCCAATACCTACAATACCACGGGTGGCTCATCAACTGGAAAAAGTCCTCGCTGGTCCCTGCTCGGAGCATGGTGCACCTGGGGGCGCTGCTGGACACACACAGCCAGAGATTGTTTCTGTCTCCAGAGAAAGTCCTGAAACTTCAGGACAGGATCAGATACTTCCTGTCTCGCCCAAGAGTGTCGATACACTCGGCAATGCAAGTACTAGGCTTCGTGGTGTCGACTTTCTACATGGTAGAGTACGCTCAATTTCACTCTCGCCCTCTGCAGAGCTTAATCCTTTCCAAGTGGGCCTGCCTGCCTCATCGGATCAGGTCTCAAATTATCTCCTTGACTCCGGAGGTTCATCTGTCACTGAGCTGGTGGCTACAGGACCAACAGTTGAGCAGGGGCCATCCCTTCTGGATCTCCAACTGGGTCCTCCTGACAGCGGATGCCAGTCTGCGGGGTTGGGGCGCGGTGTTGGAGCAACACTCTCTCCAGTGTCTGTGGACCAGGGAGGAATCTCTCTTCTCCCGATAAACATTCAAATATGTTGACACTGGCCCTGCCTCTGTACTTGAACAGGCCTGTTCTGTACTCTTCAGACAATGCTACCACAGTGGCGTACATATATCATCAAGGAGGCACTCGAAGCCGCATGGTATTGCTGGAAGTATCAAAAATGCTACGTTGGGTAGAACGCCATCTGCCAGCAGTATCGGGAGTCCTCAACTGGGAAGCGGATTTCCTCAGTTGTCAGGACGTTCATGCCGGAGAGTGGAGTCTTCATCCAGAAGTCTTTCAACTCCTAGTAGACAAGTGGGGACTACCAGATGTAGACCTGATGGCGTCTCAACACAATCACAAGGTGTCGGTCTTCGGATCAAGGACAAGGGATCCTCAAGCAGCGTTCGTGGACGCACTGGCAATTCCATGGAACTTTTGGCTGCCCTACGTGTTCCCTCCAGTGTCACTCCTGCCCAGGGTTCTATGGATGTTCAAGCAAGAAAGAGGAATACTACTTCTCATCGCTCCAGCGTGGCCCAGACGGCATTGGTTCTCAGACCTGCAGGGTCTCTCGATAGAGCATCCCCTTCTACTTCCTCAACGACCAGACCTCCTCGTTCAGGGCCCTTGTGTCTATCCGGACCTGGCCAGATTGGCTTTGACGGCGTGGCTCTTGAAGCTTCACTCCTGAGGGCCAAGGGATTCTCCGAGGAGGTTATTCAAACTATGTTGAAAGCCTGCAAACCGGCTACTGCACGGATTTATTACAGGTCTGGAACTCTTACTTCACATGGTGAGCTGCTAAGAAATGATGCCTATTCGTTCAGTACTTCTAGGCTGTTGGCTTTTCTGCAACAAGTCCTAGATTTAGGCCTTCGTCTGGCCTCCCTCAAGGTTCATATATCTGCCTTGTCGGTGTGGTTTCAGAGGAAAATGACGTCTATTTCTGATGTTTATACTTTCACTCAGTGCGTTTTATGGATTCAACCTCCCTATGTCCCTCCTGTGGCTCCATGGGATTTGTCTGTTGTCTTAAATGCCCTATAAGAGTCTCCATTTGAACCTCTTGAGTCTGTGGATCTTAAATGTTCTACACTTAAGGTTGGGTTTTTACTGGCTATTGCTAGGAGGGTGTCGGACTTAGGCGCATTGTCCTGTCGTCCACCCTTTCTGATTTTTCACCATGACCGGGCAGTTCTTCGAACTCGCCCTGGTTATCTAAGGTGCTATCATCTTTTCATATCAACCAAGAGATTGTGGTTCCGGCCTTTATCTCTTCTGGTTTGTCCTCCAAAGAGCAGTCTTTGGATGTGGTATGGGCTCTCCATATTTATGTAGAGAGGACTGCCTCCATAAGGAGTCAGATGCCCTTTTTGTACTTTTTGGTTTTCACAAACATGGCTGGCCTGCGAATCAGCAAACCTTGGCCAGATGGATTAGAAGGGTGATTGCACAAGCTTATGCGCAGACTGGTTTACCAGCTCCTGCAGCTATCAAGGCCCATTCTACTCAGTCTGTTGGACCTTTTTGGGCGGCTCGCTGTGATGCGTCCGCTGAACAATTGAGCAAGGCGGCTACGTGGTCCTCGGTGAACACCTTCATAAGGTTCTATGCCTTTTCGATACTTCCGCCTCCCAGGATGCTTCCTTTGGCCACCGGGTTCTTGTACCCGCTACAGTGCGTCCCCTCCGATGAGGAACTGCTTTAGGACATCCCCGATGTTATTCCCTGTGGAATACCAGTGTACCTCGCTGCAGGAAAGGATATTTATGGTAGACTTACCATAGTTAAATCTTGCTGCGAGGTTCACTGGATTCCACAGGGAGCCCACCCTGACGCACTTAGCTTCTTTGGGTTTGTTTGGCATTAGCCGCTGGTCCCTTCTCCTGTCGAGAGAATGTGCTTCTATGTGGCTAACCTCTACCGTCTCTTTACCTGCTACTGCATTGGACTGGTTAACGAAACTGAGCTCCAGTGCCTGGAGGCGGGGTTATAGAGGAGACGGTGCAATGCATCCTGGGAACAGTCAACGTTTTAGCCTGTTGGTGCCTCGGATCAAGATCCAACTCTGCACCCCCCGGTGTTATCCCCTGTGGAATCAAATTACCTCGCAGAAAGAGATTTAACTATGGTAAGGCTACCATAAATCTCCTTTTTTTCACTGCACCCCTGGGCCAGAAGTTTCTTATTGAGAAATTTTTTTTTTTTTTTTATGATGTAAATGATGTTTCTATGTTATCCTTAGGTTAAATGATGTAGTGAGGAACAAGACTTGCTTCTGATTCTCCACATATTTTATGATTGAGAGCCACAAGCACTAGTTTTGCCTTTTACATTGACAATAAATAGTTTCAATTGGTCCTGGACCACCAATCTGAGGCACCCCCTGCAAGTGTCCCGCGGCTGCCACGGCACACAGTTTGAGAACCACTGGCTTATTGCAAAACTGAAATTTTTCAGGTATTGGGGGTGATTCCGAGTTGTTCACTCGCTAGCTGCTTTTAGCAGCATTGCACACGCTAAGCCGCCGCCCTCTGGGAGTGAATCTTAGCTTAGCAGAATTGCAAACGAAAGATTAGCAGAATTGCAAATAGAAATTTCTTAGCAGTTTCTGAGTAGCTCCTGACTTACTCAACCACTGCGACCAGCTCAGTCCTTTTCGTTCCTGGTTTGACGTCACAAACACACCCAGCGTTTGCCCAACCACTCCCCCGTTTCTCCAGCCACTCCTGCGTTTTGCAACTCGAACGCCTGCGTTTTTACGCACACACCCATAAAACAGCCAGTTTCCGCCCAGAAACACCCACTTCCTGTCAATCACACTACGATCAGCACAGCCATGAAAAAGCTTTGTTATGCCGTAAGTAAAATACCTAACTTTTGTGTAAAATAACTAAGCGCATGCACTCTGCGAACCTTGCGCATGCGCAGTAAGAGACTAATCGCAGTATAGCGAAAATCGGCAACGAGCGAACAACTCGGAATGACCCCCATTGTGTATAACTTGCAGTTTCCTCCTGATGGTGTTAGTATTAGTCACCACTAGAGGGCAGTACAGCTAAAGCTCAAACCTGATGCTATGAAGTACTGTAGTGTACATAATAATTGATCGTGATGTTGTAGCAGCTGCTGTTTGCACCAGTGGCAACGGGTCAACCTGTGCACTTCACTTCATCACACATAAAACAAGAGAAAAATCTGCTGACCTTACTGCATACAACATATTATTGTTACTGATTGCTACGTCAAGCAGAGACAGGTAGAAAAAACAAAACAAAACACCTGTGTATGGTATGTTGTATTAAGCTCCTCCTCTTTCCCTGAACAACGCCCCCAGCTGTCTCTGCTTTGAAAGTATATGGGTGTGATAAACCGCCGGTAAGGATGCCAGCCGTCAGTATACAAACAACGGCATGCTGACCAGCAGGGGGGCGAGCACAACAAAGCCCCTTGCGACACCCACAAGTGGGAATAGGAACTGTTAGCCGGCATTGTAAGCAGTCGGGATTCAGGCGTCTGTATCCTGACCGCTGGAAATCAACTGCATCCCCTGAATACAACATGGGTGGGAAATCTGGGCTGCCGTGATGTTATTTAAAGAATAAAATGACTTAATGTGCTGTATTCACCTTTTACTCCATGGTAACCCTTACAATGGGATGTAACCAGGCAATTTAGATAGGTGAGCTTCAAAGAAAAACCAAACCATAAAAAGCTATGCTGTGTAATAAATAGGTAACGGGTAAGTGGCATGTCTCCCAAACAACGTATCAGCTGACGATAGTACATCATTTGATGATGACTTAGGGGTTATTCCAAGTTGATCGCACGCTGGCTACTTTTAGCAGCCGTGCAAACGCATAGTCACCGCCCACCGGGGAGTGTATTTTTGCTTTGCAGAAGTGCGAACACTTGTGCAGCCGAGCTCTGCAAAATCATTTTGTGCAAAACTAGACCTACCCTGTAGTTACTCTCCGTGTGCATTGATTCTAACGACGGAGGGACGGCTTTTGACGTCTCACACCCGCTCAGCCATGCCTGCGTTTTTTCTGCCACGCCTGCGTTTTTCTAAGCACTCCCTGAAAATGGTCAGTTCATGTCAATCTTCCTGCATTCGGCCGTGCGACTGGAATGTTCGTTACACTGTGCAAACCCACGATGCTCATTGTACACGTACGACGCGCCTGCGCATTGCGGTGCATACGCATGTGCAGAAATGCTGATTTTTATTTATTTTTTTACACTTTTTTTTTTTTTTTTTTTTTTTTTTTTTAGCCTGATCGCTGTGCTGCGAACAACTGCAGCTAGCCATCAACTCGGAATGATCAGATTCCTAGCCTGCTGTATTGCAGAGCTCGCTCACTGCAACCTGTGCTCTTTCTGCCAACAGGCGTGGTGTGGGGCTCTTAACATTTGTGGCACCTTATTCCCACCTTTAATGTCTGTATGATTACATCTCTAATCCCTCTGGAAATGGCTTGTTGGAATGACGACAACCGCTGGTGCCTCTCTTCTGGAAAGTTAGCGATGGCAGGGGGATTTTTTGTTTTGTTCTTTTTATAATCCTCTGGCTGGTTGAAATAAAATTTAGATACAACCTTTGACACTTGCAGCATGTCCTGACCTTCCCATTACAAGGATGTCATCTGATTATAGCCACATGTTGGTGCAATGATTTTTTCTTCATTCCTGCAACGATCGTCACTAGTACCTTTTTATCAAGATTCTTGGTGATGCTGCTAGACAGACGGGCAACATGGAAGTTTTGTCCCGTGTATCCAAGACCTGCAAAACTTCCCGTGCTGAACTGCCACATGAAAGTAATTATCTTCTAGATCTCTGTATGTGAAAGTCTTCCTTGCTTATGCCTGTGAGGACAGAATTTACGGATCCCTCTGATCCAGAATATCGCTAAAGGATCCTCAGAATTTTATTTATTTTTTTACTTTTCAAGGAGTAGTCTGCAGTCAGATCTGAAGGAACTGGGGTTATTGCTCTGGCTATGAATCAAGATTATCTTGCAATCCCCCTGCTGCTGTTTATTGGAGTACTGGATATATTTAAATAAATCCCTGTGAATATTGATTAATCTATCCTCTAACCATTTTTTATGTTCTTGATAGAATAGGTTCTTATGTCTACATATTGCACAATCCTGCCTCCTCCTTCACAAGTGTTAAGGGCCCAATACACTACAATGATCTCATGTCGGAGGTGATCACATGCTGTGAGCCTCCCAGCACAGAGCAAGGCCGTCCAGCAATGTGTGAGGCTGCCTCCCGATGCGTCCGCAATTACATTGCGGAGGCATCGGAGCTAAGGTTGACTGCTGGCTGCGCTGTCAGGCGGTATGCCGCCATTTTTTAAATTGGAGCGGCTGCACGTCACGCTACGCAGCTGTCCCGAAAACGGTCCTGGTCTGCCCTGTTCGGCCACCCCCACAACATGGCATCGCCTCCCTGAGAACCCCGGCCGCTGTCAATCACATTGCAGTCGCATCCAGTAGGGATGCGACCGCAGTGTGTGGAGTCACGCAGCCATGATGCAGCAATCATTTACAAGGCATGGTTTTGCCTTGTAAACGATTGCCGCTTTAAAAAAAATCAGAGTTCGGCCGGCATCCCGCACTTCCGGCCATCCTGGACGTGATTACATCCGGCCCTATATTTGCACTAACACTGCCCATTCCTCAGCAGACTTCACCGCAGTGTGCTGGCACATGGCAGCCGTGATTGCCTCTGAGACAGAGGTGGTCACTCGGCAGAAGGGGGCTGGACGGTGGCGTTAAGCCGCTGTTTAGGGGGCGCGGTCCGGCCAACGCAGGCGTCACCGGACCATTGGGGGGTCGGGCCGCTGCGGCCAGTGGCAGGGACAATCCACTCCCGGCCAGCAGCAGGAGCTGCGATGGCCGGGAGTTACTCCTCAAATACAAAAGCATCGCCGCTGTGCGAAGCCTTTGTATTTGTGCAGGGGGGGGCCGGACTGACATGCGGGGCGGACTAGCCCTGTGCTGGGCGTCCCCCCGCATGTTAGGTAAGGTGATCGCAGCTGTGCTAAATTTAGCACAGCTGCGATCAACTTGGAATGACCCCCAATGTTCCCAAGCCGAACTTGGGCGTCATTACATCCGGCCAGGGGAGGGGGCCCGTGTGCACCTCCGGGTGGGCACCCTCTGTACAGCGCTGTAGACTCCGGCATTGTGCCGGAGTCTACTGCGCATGCAAAGGTCTCCAGAACCATGGCGACCGCCATGATCCGGAGACCAATTTGGCTACCGCGCATGTGCTGCGGCCATTTTGGCGGCGATTTCCGCCGTGATTGCAGGTCCCGGCGCTGGACTCCGGAAAGGTAAGTGTTAAAATGGGTGCTGGGTGGGACCGCCAATGCATCCGACCTATAGTGTGCAGACCTTGTCGAAATTTACGGTATACGGTCGTTAGGTCGACCACTATTGATCGACATGCATTTGGTCGACATGTTCTAGGTCAACATGCAAAAAGGTCGACATGAGGTTTTTCACTTTTTATTTTTTTGACCTTTTTCATACTTTACGATCCACGTGGACTACGATTGGTAACGGTAACCTGTGCCGAACGCAGCGGTAGCAGAGCGAGGCACCTTGCATGGCGAGCGGACACGGTGCACTAAATGGGGTTCCCCGCCACTTTATGAAGAGACCGATACCAAAAAAAGTTAAAAAAAACTCATGTTGACCCTTTTTCATGTCGACCTAGTGACCCTGTCGACAATGCATGTCGGCCAATAGTGGTCGACCTAATGACCCATACCCTAAATTTACCACAAAAGGTGTTCTACCAAGTACCAGTCTGCAGGTTTTGAATACTTATGCAATCAGCATTTTTCAGTTTATACAGTATTTAAAAAATAAAATAAAAAATAATAATAGTGAGTTTGAAAATGTAACATACAGTAAGAAATTACTGGTTCGCAATGAAAAAAAATACTGTCTGGAACAATAAGTGTTAATTGTAATACAAATCCGTTGACTTTGTAGTGGTATGAATACATTTGCAACCCACTGTATATATTATTCTTATTATGAAACGGACAACAGCACATGGATTGTGTTTGTAACATGCCTGATCATTAATACACTGAGGTCAGTTAAGTACGCTCTTAATGTGTACTTTATAGCGTATAGATTATCTAAGTGATCTATACAGCAATAAATGCTCATGTGATGTTTACAGTAAGTAGCCGTTCACTGATGTTCACGCTTATGGTCTCCGGCTCCTACACACATAAGCTGAAAGAGAACATCTGTGAAAGCTTTCTACAAACCTTGTACTTTGGGGGTCATTCCGAGTTGTTCGCTCGTTATTTTTTTCTCGCAACGGAGCGATTAGTCGCTAATGCGCATGCACAATGTCCGCAGTGCGACTGCGCCAAGTAAATTTGCTATGCAGTTAGGTTTTTTACTCACGGCATTACGAGGTTTTTTCTTCGTTCTGGTGATCGTAATGTGATTGACAGGAAGTGGGTGTTTCTGGGCGGAAACAGGCCGTTTTATGGGTGTGTGTGAAAAAACGCTACCGTTTCTGGGAAAAACGCGGGAGTGGCTGGAGAAACGGGGGAGTGTCTGGGCGAACGCTGGGTGTGTTTGTGACGTCAAACCAGGAATGACCAGCACTGAACTGATCGCACTGGCCGAGTAAGTCTCGAGCTACTCAGAAACTGCACAGAGAAGTCTTTTCGCAATATTGCGAATCTTTCGTTCGCAATTTTGATAAGCTAAGATTCACTCCCAGTAGGCGGCGGCTTAGCGTGTGCAAAGCTGCTAAAAGCAGCAAGCGAGCGATCAACTCGGAATGACCCCCTTTGTCCTTTTCACAGAACATTCAAGTGTTCTTGAAGCCTCTACACAGTGTAGTATATACATAGTGACTCTGCCCATGTAACGTGTCTAACATAAAGGCTTGTTAATACTGCAAGTAATGTCAAAGAGGCTTTTTTCAGGATTGTTAGCAATTGGGTAAAACCATGTTGCAGTGCAGGTGAGGCAGATGTAACATGTGCAGAGATTTCGATTTGGGTGGGGTGTGTTCAAACTGAAATCTAAATTGCAGTGTAGAAATTAAGCATCCAGTATTTACCCTGCACAGAAACAATATAACCCACCCAAATCTAAATCTCTCTGCACATATCACATCTGCCCCACCTGCAGTGCACATGGTTTTGCCCAACTGCTAACTTTTTTGGTTTGCTACCGAACCTGAATAACCCCCCCCCAAAAAAAAAAAATACAAAAAGACTTTGTAAATTGTGTCAATTTAATGCCAGTATGTATGTAGAAACCCTTAAGGCCTATACACACGTTGAGTTACGGGCTAACCCCGATTCTCACTATGCGACAGGGGCTAGGTCGGCATCGCAAGAACATAATGACTGTGCTTGCGATACTGACTATGCGTGATTTTGGCTAAGTGTCAATTTTGACTATCTTTTCTACGAGATGGTCAACATTGACTTGCCTGCACAGTCTATCTAGGCTTGCGATGCCGACAGCACGGGACCGTGCTTCGGGATCGCAAGGTGACTTTCACCTTGCGATCTGCACTAACTTTTCTTACGATTTTGACTATATAGTCAAAATCGTAAGAAACTATCTCACCGTGTGTACACACCATAAGTCCATTATTTAGTTTGTATTTATTCTTAAACAGTACAGTTTGTAATATTGCCAAAAAACAGTTTAATGATGCCCCTGTGCACTTTTGACCAGTCAATTGGTATTTAAAAAGTAAATAAAAATTAGCCAACAATTGTGGCCCCTTCCTAAACCATTCAATTTTGTTTTCATTTCATCATTGATCTTGCGGGGCAGAAACTGAAGTGGCAACGGATCCCTGTCGCTGTATGTGTCACTGGCTCACTATCATGTGGGACGTAGATCTCCTTGCAGTCTGGTCATGATGCCCAATCCACTTCACATACATATGTGGCCTCATTTCTGACAAGCCTAATCGTTAAGGGATAGGTTCTCAAATGCGGTCCTCGGGTCACACCAACAGTCCAGGTTTTAGGTTCATCTATGGCTTAATACAGATGGTCAGTGTCGGACTGGGGCATGTAGGGCCCACCGGGGGGAATGCAGTGGTAGGGGGCCCATGTTTAGGGGTGTGGCCAGTCTGCAAGGGGATGTGGCCTGCCACCTCATTGGTTTGACCAACGATTAAAGAGTTCAATGTCTGGGCCCTTTCATAAATATATACAGTGCGCAGTCTGGAACCTGATCCTTAGAGAAGGAGGTGGGGCCCCAGGCAATGGGGCCCACCGGTGGTTTCCCCTGTACCACTGTAGGCCAGTCCAAGCCTGCAGATGGTTAATTCTATATGACTGAGGTACTAATTAAGTCACCTGTGGCCAAGCATGGATAAACTTAAAACCTGGACCGTTGGGGTGCCTTGAGGACCGTGCTTAAGAACTTCTGCATTAAGGGATGGAGCCAAAAACCTGATTAGAGCGTGGTGCCAGCATTGCATATACATTCATATAAAAATTGTATAGTATTATATTTCTATTTATTGTAAGATAACAATAGGTGGAAAGATACACCGCAGAAGAATGTATCAGCCAGGGCGACCACAGCCTGAAGCGAAAAGGTGAGGAAATGAGAAGTCTGTGAAAATGAATATAATTGCCTCATTTCCCATGTCAACAAAACACGCTGAATATTTCCTTTTTATCCCCATGTCTCCCTATATAACTATCTATATTCAGTTTGTGTGGGTGTTCATTTCCCATAGCATGTCTCTATTCACCCCCAATATTGTGTTTGACCCTGCTTAATATTGGTAATATATGCAATTGTATTATGTTATCTCTGAAGCCCCATACACAGGGACGTAGCCAGAACTTTGTTGGCCTCATAGCAAAATTTTGAAGGGGCCCCCGTCCCAATGCTTCTACAGAGACACTTCTCTGCAGCAGTAGTTAATTTTATATTTAGAAAATTGTGGTTTTACTGCGCACCGTGGTATCTATATGTATCGGCGAGTGCTGCTAATATAGAACAAGTACGTCCGTCTTGTTTATTAACTACTAAACACTGTGGGTATATAGAGCTCAACCCCTTAGTTTGCACTGTCTGTTGCCAAGTATGTTGCAATAACCTGTACAACTGTATAATGTATACTACTTGATTTTATTTTTTGTGAAACTATGGTCTAATTCTGTATGATACAATTAAAACAATTGGGTCAGCTGGTGTGAACCTTCTTAATCCCTATTGGAGTTTGCAATAAGTTCCACAAATATAGACAATGTTGAAACAAAAAATGAATGAAAAATGAAAAAAATAAATGAAATAAATAAATAAAATGAAAATGATTGAATATATAGTTCAACGTTTATAGTTCAATGACTAGGGCCGCGGTGTCCCGCTGATCCGAAATTAATGGTGCGCACTCACGTATCTATTGATGGAGAGGTCTTCACTGTGTGTTCGGGGTGTAGCATTTGGCTGGTCTGGAAAGTTATGTGGCTCCGGACTGGCTCACCTACCCTCTGCCTACTGTCTTGTTCCCAAGTGGGGTGTCTGTAAACAAGCACCCATTGGGAACTGACCGGCCTCGGGACAGGGTCCTTTCTTGGGGGGAGATATGTTGGTAGTCGCGGCTCACAGAGCCGCTTACTACACGTTACCCCCTCCTATGGAGAATCAACTCACTCACCTTGCCGCCGTTCACTGTGTCCCATCACCGGCTTTTTCTCCCCGTTGATCCTCCGTGCTCTGGTGTGCTGTTCCCTCACTTCCGGGGTCTTCAGTCACGTGACCGGCTCGCTCGTGGAGATGCCGTTTTCACCGTCCCGTCCTCCTTACCAAATAGCTGTTAGTGTGCGGTATAAAATAAGATTTTAAACCTACTGGTAAATCTTTTTCTCCTAGTCCATAGAGGATGATGGGGACTCCGTAAGGACCATGGGGTATAGACGGGCTCCGCAGGAGACATGGGCACTCTAAGACTTTAGATGGGTGTGAACTGGCTCCTCCCACTATGCCCCTCCTCCAGACCTCAGTTAAAGAACTGTGCCCAGAGGAGACGGACAGTACGAGGAAAGGATTTTTGTTAATCTAAGGGCGAGATACATACCATACCACACCATACACACCGTACAACATGGAATATATGAAACCAGTTAATAGTATGAACAAAACAGCATCAGCCAGAGACTGATCTCAACTGTAACATAACCCTTATGTAAGCAACAACTATATACAAGCCTTGCAGAAATTGTCCGCACTGAAACAGGCGCCCAGCATCCTCTACGGACTAGGAGAAAAAGATTTACCGGTAGGTTTAAAATCTTATTTTCTCTTACGTCCTAGAGGATGCTGGGGACTCCGTAAGGACTATGGGGATTATACCAAAGCTCCAGACCGGGCGGGAGAGTGCGGATGACTCTGCAGCACAGATTGAGCAAACATGAGGTTCTCATCAGCCAGGGTATCAAACTTGTAGAATTTTGCAAAAGTGTTTGAACCCGACCAAGTAGCTGCTCGGCAAAGCTGTAATGCCGAGACGCCTCGGGCAGCCGCCCAAGACGGGCCCACCTTCCTAGTGGAATGGGCCTTTACCGAATTTGGTAACGGCAATCCAGCCGTAGAATGAGCCAGCGAGCAATAGTCTGCTTAGAAGCAGGAGCGCCAACCTTGTTGGCTGCATACAGGACAAACAGTGCCTCTGTTTTCCTAACCCTAGCCGTCCTGGCTACATACATTTTTAAGGCCCTGACTACATCAAGGGACTTGTAATCCTCCAAGTCCCCCGTAGCCACCGGCACCACAATAGGTTGGTTCATATGAAACAACGAAACCACCTTAGGCAGAAATTGAGGACGAGTTCTCAACTCTGCTCGATCCACATGGAAAATCAGATAGGGTCTCTTGTGAGACAAAGCCGCCAATTCGGACACCCGCCTTGCAGATGCCAAGGCCAGTAACATGACCACTTTCCAAGTGAGAAATTTTAATTCAACTGTTTGAAGAGGTTCAAACCAGTGAGATTTAAGGAACTGTAACACCACGTTAAGGTCCCACGGTGCCACTGGGGGCACAAAAGGAGGTTGGATGTGCAGCACTCCCTTTACAAAAGTCTGGACTTCTGGGAGAGAAGCCAATTCCTTCTGAAAGAATATAGATAAGGCCGAAATCTGCACCTTAATGGAGCCTAACTTTAGGCCCATATCCACTCCTGTCTGTAGAAAGTGGAGAAAACGGCCCAGGTGGAAATCTTCCGTAGGAGCATTCTTGGCTTCACACCAAGATACCTATTTCCTCCAGATACGGTGATAATGCTTCGCTGTCACCTCTTTTCTAAGCTTTGATCAGAGTAGGGATGACTTCCCCCGGAATACCTTTCCTAGCTAGGATTTGGTGTTCAACCGCCATGCCGTCAAACGTAACCGCGGTAAGTCTTGGAACACGCAGTGCCCCTGTTGCAACAGGTCCTCCCTGGGAGGAAGAGGCCACAGATCTTCTGTGAGCATGTCCTGAAGATCTGAATACCAGGCTCTTCGAGGCCAATCTGGAACAATGAGTATTGTCTGCACTCTTTTTCGTCTTATGATTCTCAATATTTTTGAGATGAGTGGAAGTGGAGGGAACACCTATACCGACTGAAACACCCATGGTGTCACGAGGGCATCCACCGCTACTGCTTGAGGGTCCCTCGACCTGGAACAATACGTCCGAAGCTTCTTGTTGAGGCGTGACGCCATCATGTCTATTTGAGGAAGTCCCCAACGACTTGTTATCTCTGCAAAAACTTCTTGATGAAGTCCCCACTCCCCTGGATGAAGAATCCTGGTGGCTTCCGCCATTGCCACTCTGCTCCTTGTCCCGCCTTGGCAGTTTACATGCGCCAAGGCTGTGACATTGTCTGACTGAATCAGAACGGGTAGGGCACGAAGAAGATTCTCCGCTTGTCGTAGGCCGTTGTAAATGGCCCTTAATTCCAGCACGTTGATGTGTAGACAAGTCTCCTGGCTTGACCATAGTCCCTGAAATTTTTTTCCTTGTGTGACTGCTCCCCACCCTCGGAGGCTCGCGTCCGTGGGCACCAGAACCCAGTCTTGAATGCCGAACCTGCGACCCTCTAGAAGGTGAGCACTCTGAAGCCACCACAGGAGAGACACCCTGGCCCTGGGGGACAGGCTTATTTTCTGATGTATTTGTAGATGGGACCCCGACCACTTGTCCAGAAGGTCCCACTGAAACGTCCTTGCATGGAACCTGCCGAATGGGATGGCCTCGTAGGCCGCCACTATTTTTTCCAATACTCGAGTGCATTGATGAACTGACACTCTTTTTGGATTTAGCAGGTCCCTGACCATGTTCTGGAGTTCCTGGGCTTTTTACGGTGGGAGAAAAACCCTCTTCTTTTCCGTGTCCAGGATCATGCCCAAAAATGATAGTCGATTCGTCGAAATCAACTGCGACTTTGGTAGATTTAGAATCCAACCGTGTTGCTGCAGCACTCTCAGGGAGAGTGACACACTTTTCAGCAACTGATCTCTCGATCTCGCTGTTATCAGGAGATCATCCAAGTATGGGATAATTGTGACTCCCTGCCTGCGCAGGAGCACCATCATTTCCGCCATTACCTTGGTGAAAATCCTCGGGGCCGTGGAAAGCCCAAACGGCAACGTCTGAAACTGGTAATGACAATCCTGTACAGCGAGTCTCAGGTACGCCTGATGAGGGGGATAAATGGGGACATGAAGGTATGCATCCTTTATGTCTAGCGATACCATAAAATCCCCCCCTTCCAGGCTGGAGATCACTGCCCAGAGATGGTCCATCTTGAATTTGAACCTTTTCAAATACAGGTTTCGGGATTTTAGATTCAGAATGGGTCTGACCGAGCCATCCGGCTTTGGGACCACAACTAGGGTGGAATAATACCCCTTCCCCTGTTGTATTAGGGGAACCTTGATAATCACTTGCTGTTGACACAGCTTTTGTATGGCAGCTGACACTATTTCCCTCCCTGGGGGAGAAGCTGGCAAAGCCGATCTGAAAAATCGGCGAGGAGGCACTTCTTCGAACTCCAGTTTGTAGCCTTGGGATTCAATTTCGATCGCCCAAGGATCAAAATCCGACTGAACCCAGACCTGGCTGAATAGTCGAAGACGTGCCCCCACCAGTGCGGACTCCCTCAGCGGAGCCCCAGTGTCATGTGGTGGATTTTGTAGATGCCGGGGAGTACTTCTTTTCCTGGGAACTAGCTGTAGCAGGCGTTCTTTTCCCTCTACCTCTGGCGAGGAAGGAAGAGCCCCGACCCTTTCTGAACTTATGCGCCCAAAAGGACTGCATCTGATATTGAGGTGTTTTCTTTTGCTGTGGGGGAACATAAGGCAAAAAAGAAGACTTACCCGCGGTAGCTGTGGAAACCAGGTCCGCGAGGCCCTCCCCAAATAAAACCTCACCCTTGTAAGGTAAAGTTTCCATATGTCTTTTGAATCGGCATCACCCGTCCATTGGCGGGTCCACAGGGACTGTCTAGCAGAAATTGCCATGGCATTGGCTCTTGAACCCAACAGCCTAATGTCTCTCTCAGCCTCTCTCATATATAACGCTGCGTCTTTAATGTGACCCAAGGTCAACAAAATGCTATCTTTATCTAGGGTGTCAATGTCAGATGACAAGTTATCTGCCCACGCTGCAATTGCGCTACCCACCCATGCCGACGCTACTGCCGGTCTGAGCAGGGCCCCCGTACGTGTATAAATTGATTTTAAAGTAGTTTCCTGTCTGCGATCAGCAGGATCCTTGAGGGCTGCCATGTCCGGAGACGGTAGCACCACCTTTTTGGACAAGCGCGTCAAAGCCTTGTCCACCGTGGGCGAGGATTCCCACCGTAATCTGTCCTGTGAAGGGAAAGGATACGCCATAACAATTCTCTTGGGAATCTGCAGTTTCTTGTCTGGAGTTTCCCAAGCTTTTTCAAATAAAGCGTTCAGCTCATGAGATGGGGGAAACGTTACCTCAGGTTTCTTTCCTTAAACATGCAGACCCTCGTGTCAGGTACAGAGGGGTCCTCTGTGATATGCAAAACATCTTTTATTGCAATAATCATATAATGAATACTCTTGGCCACCCTTGGGTGTAACCTTGCATCATCATAGTCGACACTGGAGTCAGAATCCGTGTCGGTATCAGTGTCTGCTATCTGGGAAAGGGGACGTTTATGAGACCCCGAAGGGCCTTGTGACACAGTGAAAGCCATGGAATGACTCCCTGTTTTTTCCCTGGACTCTGCTTTGTCCAACCTCTGATGTAATAAAGACACATTTGCATTTAAAACATTCCACATATCCAACCAATCAGGTGTCGGCGGTGCCGACGGAGACGCCACAATCATCTGCTCTGGCTCCTCCCTAGACGAGCCTTCCGCTTCAGACATGCCGACACACACGTACTGACACCCCCACACACACTGGGATATACAAATATGGGGACAGCCCCCCAATAAGGCCCTTTGGAGAGACAGAGAGAGAGTATGCCAGCGCCACTGGACACTGGAACAAAGTCCCAGTCTGTACAGCGCTTTTATTGATATATAATACACTTTCTGTGCCCCCCCCCCCCCCCCCTCGTTTTTGCCCTCTGTACTTGTGTTCAGCAGGGGAGAGTCCGGGGAGCAGCTTCTCTGCAGCTTGCTGTGGAGAAAATGGCGCTGGTTAGTGCTGGAGGATCAAGCTCCGCCCCCACGACGGCGGGCTTAGGTCCCGCTCAAATTCTTTATACTGGCGGGGGTTTTGTAATATACTGCCTTCGCAGTACCTATTATCCGTGCCAGTGTCCCTTCAGGTAATTATTGCTGCCCAGGGCGCCCCCCCCTGCGCCCTTACTGTGCCGTATGTGTGTGTGATGGGAGCAATGGCGCGCAGCATGACCGCTGCGTGGTACCTCAGTGAAGATCTGAAGTCTTCTGCTGCCTGTGAAGTCTTCTTTCTTCTTATACTCACCCGGCTTCTATCTTCCGGCTCTGTGAGGAGGACGGCGGCGCGGCTTCGGGACGAACAGCGAGGACGACACCTGTGTTCCGACCCGCTGGAGCTAATGGTGTCCAGTAGCCTAAGAAGCAGAGCCTATCAGTTAAGTAGGTCTGCTTCTCTCCCCTCAGTCCCACGATGCAGGGAGCCTGTTGCCAGCAGTGCTCCCTGAAAATAAAAAACCTAACAAAAGTCTTTTCAGAGAAACTCAGTAGAGCTCCCCTGCAGTGCATCCAGTTTCCTCTGGGCACAGGATCTAACTGAGGTCTGGAGGAGGGGCATAGAGGGAGGAGCCAGTTCACACCCATTCTAAAGCTTTACAGTGCCCATGTCTCCTGCGGAGCCCGTCTATACCCCATGGTCTTTACGGAGTCCCCAGCAACCTCTAGGACGTAAGAGAAATATAGTGCTCCAATGCATTTCGGCCCTTAGGGGCCTTCCTCTGGGAGATTGGTTGAAAACGGCATCTCCACGAGCGAGCCGGTCACGTGACTGAAGACCCGAAAGTGAGGGAACAGCACACCAGAGCATGGATGAGCAACGGGGAGAAAAAGCCGGTGATGGGACACAGCGAACGGCGGCAAGGTGAGTGAGTTGATTCTCCATATGAGGGAGTTACGTGTAGTAAGCGGCTCTGTGAGCCGCGACTACCAACATATCTCCCCCCAAGACAGGACCCTGTTCCGAGGCCGGTCAGTTCCCAATGGGTGCTAGTTTACAGACACACCACTTGGGAACAAGACAGTAGGCAGAGGGTAGGTGAGCCAGTCCCAGTGGCAAACGCAGGATTTCTAAAGGGGGGTTTCCAAATGCAATCTGCAAATATCCCACTCTGAGGAACATGAATGAACATGAGTATGAAAGGACCCCTACGTACCACCCAATGACAAAAAGTGTATATAACACATGTAACTGTGACAGGGAAGGCGGGCCCCTCTCATCTCTGGGCCCCATAGCAGCTGCACTCCCTGCACCTATGATTGCTACGCCCTTGTATATAACGCATGTAACTGTGACAGGGAAGGTGGGCCCCTCTCAGCTCTGGGCCCCATAGCAGCTGCACTCCCTGCACCTATGGTAGCTACTTCCCTGTATATAACACATGTAACTGTGACAGGGAAGGTGGCCCTTCTCAGCTCTGGGCCCCATAGCAGCTGCACTCCCTGCACCTATGGTAGCTACGCCCTTGTATATAACACATGTAACTGTGACAGGGAAGGTGGCCCTTCTCAGCTCTGGGCCCCATAGTAGCTGCACTCCCTGCACCTATGGTAGCTACACCCTGTATATAACACATGTAACTGTGACAGGGAAGATGGGCCCCTCTCAGCTCTGGCCCCATAGCAGCTGCACTCCCTGCACCTATGGTAGCTACACCCTTGTATATAACACCTGTAATTGTGACAGGGAAGGTGATCCCTCTCAGCTCTGGGTCCTGATAATGTCGATATTATCTTAAACCGTAAAGCTATACCTCTAGATACACTTTTACAGTGGAGCCGCTATGGCCGCTAGACTGAATACACGTGCTACGCACTCTGTACGATATTTGCGTACAGAGTCCCGTACGTGGTACGTACTTGGCATACACACGTCGCGCTGAGTGTACAGAGTACGCACAGCGCGCACGCACACACTTGATAACCTTTAAACCTTATACGTAATTCAATGCAATGTTATTCTTACACTCTAAACCATGTGCCGCAAAGCACTGTAAGGATGTTATACCTTAAACCTTAAGTAGCGCTGACGGTATAAAGTACCCGCAGTGCGTACACCTTATCAATACTTATAAACAGTTAAAATACGCTTTAAACCCTTGCAGGAAAGTGAGGACACAACACCGGATTGTAGTTGAAACCACAGGGTTCTAAGGCCATAGTGGATTATTCCAAAAGGTAAAACAGTACAAATTATACACTACAGGCTAACAAGATAAATCTAAACAGAATAATGGCTACAGTGAATGTACATACGTGAGAAGGTTCGCAAGCGCAACCTGGACCAGTCCTCCGCTTATCAGGCAGAAAGCGTTCAGAGGTCTTCTGACCGGCCAGGCAACAACGGGCTTTTTATACACAACTTACATACACAATACAATGGTCACTGTAATCTCATTGTCCATTGGACACAGAGGTGCGTCTCTTCATTACAGGAGAGGTCATAGGTTGATTTGAAAAGGTGGGCGATGTCTTTCTCTAACTGCTCTTTTGGGTGGTATCCTCTGGATTCCCGCCGCATACATAATATACAGTAAATACAGTTAATATCTATATTCTACCTTTGCACATAACTATACGCAGGAACATGCGATCTTTCTCTAACCAACACCGGAATGTTACCCTTACAATACCCTACAGCTGGATACTAGACATCACCTTCTAACCTTTGTCTGACCCTTCCTATCATGCAAAGGCGTATCCCTTAGTCCTGGAACTGTTTAAACTGTTGATACTTGCTGATGTGGTGCAGGGGAGCTATGTGTACAAAGTGCACTATTTGGGTTAAATATGTAATGTTCTAATAACCCTCTATGCGCTCACAAACTCCGCCGTAAATACCCAAACCACGCGCAGGAACACGAGAGCGATCATACGCGAATTGCGGATATGTGCACGCACGGCGGAATAAGTGCACGCGCAGCGGGCATGTGTGTGGGGTTAGTACATGGTGTATGCATTACAATATTTTTCGACTTTGACAGTCCCACAGCAGCTGCCCTCCCTGCACCTATGGTAGCTACACCCTGTATACAACACATGTAATTGTGAAAGGGAAGGTGGCCCCTCTCAGCTCTGGGCCCCATAGCAGCTGCACTGTCTGCACTTATGGTAGCTACACCCTGTATATAACACATGTAATTGTGACAGGGAAGGTGGGCCCCTCAGCTCTGGGCCCCATAGCAGTTGCACTGTCTGCACTTATGGTAGCTACACCCTGTATATAACACATGTAATTGTGACAGTGAAGGTGGCCCCTCTCAGCTCCAGGCCCCATAGCAGCTGCACTGCCTGAACCTATGATAGCTACACCCTGTATATAACACATGTAATTGTGACAGGGAAGGTGGCCCCTCTCAGCTCTGGGCCCCATAGCAGCTGCACTGTCTGCACTTATGGTAGCTACACCCTGTATATAACACATGTAATTGTGACAGGGAAGGTGGCCCCTCTCAGCTCTGGGCCCCATAGCAGCTGCACTGCCTGAACCTATGGTAGCTACACTCTGTATATAACACATGTAATTGTGACAGGGAAGGTGGCCCCTCTCAGCTCTGGGCCCCATAGCAGCTGCACTGCATGCAACTATGGTAGCTACACCCTGTATATAACACATGTAATTGTGACAGGGAAGGTGGCCCCTCTCAGCTCTGGGCCCCATAGCAGCTGCACTGCCTGCACCTATGGTAGCTACACTCTGTATATAACACATGTAATTGTGACAGGGAAGGTGGGCCCCTCTCAGCTCTGGGCCCCATAGCAGCTGCACTGCATGCAACTATGGTAGCTACACCCTTGCCTATACACTTTAGACGATCCCTATTAACGATAGGGACGATAACCACATTTCTGAACGATATGTAGTTCAAATGGTCTAATGTGTACACACTATTTGATCAACAATACGTGCTCCTGCGGGTCGTTGACAAGGTCTTCCGTAGTCTGAACATGCAGCTCTATTTTGGCTATGGGGGTCATTCCGAGTTGATCGCTAGCTGCCGTTGTTCGCAGCGCAGCGATCAGGCTAAAAATCGGCATTTCTGCGCATGCATATGGGCCGCAATGCGCACTTGCGTCGTACGGGTACAAAGCCTGTTGTGGATGTGCACAGGTTGTAGCGAAGTTTTCAGTCGCAATGACGGCCGCAAGATTAACATGAAGGGGGCGTTTCTGGTTGTTAACTGACCGCTTTCAGGGAGTGTTTGCAAAAACGCAGGCGTGTGTGAAAAAACGCAGGCATGGCTGGGCGTTCGCTGGGTGGGTGTATGACGTCAAATCCGGACACGAATAGGCTGAAGTGATCGCAAGCGTTGAGTAGGTTCAGAGCTACTCAGAAACTGCACAAACTGTTTTTGCAGAGCTCGGCTGCACAGGCGTTCACACTTCTGCAAAGCTAAAATACACTCCCCAGTGGGCGGCGGCATAGCGTTTGCATGGCTGCTAAAACTAGCTAGCGAGCGATCAACTCAGAATAACCCCCAATGTCGTTGACGATAAGGTGCATATCGTCCAGTGTCCAAAATAAAGTCAGTGGTGCTGTTCCTGCTATTGTGTTTTCCAATATTAATGCAGAGGGTGTATGCATTAAAGCACAGGTTCTCAAACTCGGTCCTCAGGACCCCACACAGCGCATTTTTTTTCCAGGTCTCACAGAATCGCAAGTGAAATAATTAGCTCCACCTATGTACCTTTTAATATGTGTCAGTGAGTAATTAAAACACCTGTGCACCTGCTGGGTTACCTGCAAAACATGCACCATGTGGGGTCCTGACCAAGCCAGCCCTAGCCAATTTGATGCCCTAGTCAAGATTTGGGCTGGTGCCCCCTAGCACTGCCACTAGTTCTGCATCTGACCCTGCAACACTCAGGCAGTTGGCCCCTCTGGGGGGTTGCCCTGTGCCCCTGTGGGCCACTTCAACCATGCATAATGCCCCACATTGATAATGCCCATAATACACATAATGTCACCCAGTAATGCACCTTATACATATGCCCCACATTGATAA
Organism: Pseudophryne corroboree; assembly: GCF_028390025.1. NCBI lineage: Eukaryota > Metazoa > Chordata > Amphibia > Anura > Myobatrachidae > Pseudophryne > Pseudophryne corroboree. The sequence continues at coordinate 441,899,790 of NC_086451.1, forward strand.
TGCCCATAATACACATAATGCCACACAGTAATGCACCTTACACTTATGCCCCACATTGATAATGCCCATAATACACATAATGCCACACAATAATGCACCTTACACATATGCCACACATTAGTAATGCCCATAATACACATAATTCCACACAATAATGCACCTTACACATATGCCCCACATTAGTAATGCCCATAATACACATAATGCCACACAGTAATGCACTTTATACATATGCCCCACATTAGTAATGCCCATAATACACATAATGCCACACAGTAATGCACCTTACACATATGCCCCACATTAGTAATGCCCATAATACACATAATGCCACACAATAATGCACCTTACACATATGCCCCACATTAGTAATGCCCATAATACACATAATTCCACACAGTAATGCACCTTACACATATGCCCCACATTAGTAATGCCCATAATACACATAATGCCACACAGTAATGCACCTTACACATATGCCCCACATTAGTAATGCTAGTAGCTTTTATTTCAATAAAACATACTTTTGCTTGCTGGCGTGCTTGCGTCAGTGTGTGCGCCCATGCAGCTCCCTAGGTCCGTGACTGCATTTTGTGAGATGGGGATGGCAGGATGGGTGAGTGCTTGCGCTCGTACCCGTTAAAGGGGCACCTGTACAAGGGATGGGACCTCACAGGGTATGCCGTCCTTTGCAAGCCTCATCCTTTATTTTAGCTTGCTGGTTGGACACAGATGGCAGCAAAGTCCAGATACTGCCACACTTTCTGGTTATACACAAAGACCAGTATCAAACATGTAGCAACTGTCCATTCTCTTCACTGTTCAGTGTGTTTGCTGGTGTCTGTTACTCCTGGCAACTGCATACCCTTTATTTTATACTGCGGGAGCAATATACTCTGCTCTCCAGTCTGACGTTTCATATAGAAATAGCGCAACGCAACTTACTGACCACGTTACAGTGCTGGATGGCAGGGGAATTTTACGACATGGACTGACTGAGAAATAAAGTGTGGGGAGAACACTGCCCATGTTACGTCCCTGCATACACCTGGGGTTTGCACAGGGATAAGGGACATAGGATAGCAGGGTCCCCATCCCCCATGTGTACAAGCAGTATAGGTGATGTCAGATTTATGTGAAGCAGTCTTCCAAATTACACATGTGGTGTCATAAGGAGACATCCAGTAATAACCTTATATAGTCAGTGAAAATGTCACAGGTCCAGGAATTGCAGTTACCGGGCTTCTGCTGTCTGAGGTCTCACAAGTCAGGGGCATTCAGGCATGTCGGAGGTAGTTTAAGGGAATTGCTGTATTCTATTTGACAAATGTAAACAGCAGTGTATACAAGTACAGACTGCATACCTTCCAACTTTGGCTGCCTTGAAAGAGGGACACGCGCGGCGAAGCCGTGCGCGCTCCCGAAAAGGGGCGTGGTCTATGAAAAGGGGGCGTGGCTTCGCGGGAAGACCCGCGATCGCGAGCCACGCCCCTGATTTCATCACTGAGGGGGCATGCCCAGCGCTCCGTGAGCCGCTGGCATGCCCCCTCTCCCTCTGTCTACAATGAATAGACGCTGTGCGCAATGCGCACAGCGTCTATTCACCGCTGCTCTGCTAAGCAGGGCAGCGAGAGACTGAGCCTCCCAACTGTCCCCCCCCACCACGGGACACTGCGGCCCGCGGGTGGGACAGCGGGACAGACCCCAAAAAACGGGACTGTCCCGCGAAAATCGGGACAGTTGGGAGGTATGAGACTGAATATGTTTAGAAAGTAACAGATAATTTGCCAACTGTCCCTCCCAGCATGAGATACTGCAGGGACATGCTTGGATCAGGGACGTGCAGTCAGGGGAGGCAGTGCCTCCCCTGTCATTAAAGGGATTACAAGAATACAGAGAAGATACTTATGACCTGTTCTGTGTCAGAAGTATCTTCTCATAGTAACCTAATCTTTTTTAGCATAAAAAAAAAAAGATTTCGGAGGCACCTTGAATGGTGCCTCTCGCTGCTAACTGTAAATGGCCGGAAGCAGGGGGTGGACAGGGGGCGTTGCCATGCAGAGGGCTGGAAAAGCCTATTAAAAAAAGCATTGAAAGCGGCACCTATAGAGGTGCCTCAGTGCAGCAGGGACGTGCTTTCAGCCCATGAAAGCACGCCCCTGTGACATGCACACAAGCGCCTCCCACCACCAAGCAGAACCGCAGCAGCCATCAGTGGACTTGCCTGCTGGGACGACGAGTGACTCCTGCTGTGCTGTCCTCTGTCCTGTGACCCCCCTGCCTGCCAGCCGCCTCGTTCGGTGCTTGCTGCTGAATGGTAGGAGGATGGGGTGGGTGTTTCTCAAAGGGGGCGTGGCCACGGACCCGTGATTAGGCCACGCCCCCGACTTCTCCTGGTCTTGTATGTGTCCCTTCCTACTCCTGCTGTTTCCGGAAGGCTTATGACTGACTGGGGGAAACGGGGGAGAGTGGAAGGGCAGAGGAGAACAGGTATGTGTGTTGCTAAGCACAGGCTGGGTGTGTGTGTGTAGGGACTGGGGTGAACAGGGTGTGTGTGTGGTGTGGCTGGAGGGGACAGGGTGTGTGTCAGTGTATATAGGGACTGGGGAAACTGGCTGTGTGTGTAGGGCGTTGAGGGGGGGGGGCTGGTGTGTGTGGTGATATGGGCATGTTGCTGGGGTGGGTTGCTCACTTGGAAGCTATGCTCAGGCGGGTGATCTTCACGTCTGTGGATGCTCGGTCCTTGTGCATTTGGCTGCACTATGTGCACTGAGAGGGGCTTTGTTGGCTGCGTTGTTGGCTGTGGGGGAGGGATGCGGGGAGGGTCGCTGCTCGTCCGGCTCAGGGGATCCCGCCAGTGGCGGTTCTATGTGCGGGTGGGCGTTCCAGTCACCTCACCAGCGCCATCAGCACCCATCTGCTGCCTGCATCACAATGCTTCCTGCTGCCGGGCGGCCGCCCCCAGTCCTGGCCACTTCCTCCTGACGGCCACCCCACCGTCCTCTTTTGGCCGATTCCTGCTGCCAGCCGCCCCCTGTCCACTTACCACTGCCGGTCGCCTCCTGCCACTACTCACTTTCTCGCTCAGCTTCACGCTGGGTGGAAGTATGAGAACATAGAGCCAAGGGACCACAGGCGCCGGATGTGAGTGACGGCTAGCTGGTGCAGTGTGTATAAGGGGCTAGCTGGTGCAATTTGTTTAATGGGCTACCTGGCATAATGTGTATAATGGGCTACCTGGCATAATGTGTATAATGGGCTACCTGGCATAATGTGTATAAGGGGCTACTTGGTGCAATGTGAATAATGGGAAACCTGGTGAATTGTGTATAAGGGGCTACCTGTGTATAATAGGCTCTACCTCATGCAGTGTGTAAAATGGGCTACCTGGTGCAATGTGTATAAGAGCTACCTAGTGCAATGTGCCCCTGAGGCAACTAGGTTGTGGGGAGCGCCACCAGCAAATTTGATCCTGTGCCTTAGCTTACCTGCTACAGAAAGCAGACACTAGGGGGTATATTTACTAAAGGTTCTAAAAATGAAAAGTGGTGATGTTGCCCATAGCAACTAATCAGATTATGTCTATCGTTTTCTAGGATGCAATAGAGAAACGATAGAGAGAATTTGATTTGTTGCTGTGGGTAACATCACCACTTTTCATTTTTAGAACCTTTAGTAAATTTACACCTAGGACCCAGAGCGGCTTTGACTCAGGCAAGGAACAATGTGTGGCGGGCCCTGCGTGACACAACCCCTAGTCACAACCCCCGCTGTTGCTGGTCACATCCCCTGCGACGGTACACAATAGGCCCTTCATAGATTTCAGCTCCAGGCCCATGTGGTCCTTAATCTGGCACTGGTGATTATGCAGCAGCAGCACTGACAGTGACCTGCATGCGGCTGTCAGTGCTGCTGTTACAGGGAGAGACGAGAGAGATAGTGCCAGCCAGTGTCTTCTGCAGTCAGTGTCAGTGCTGCTGTTACAGGGAGAGACCAGAGAGATAGTGCCAGCCAGTGTCTTCTGCAGTCAGTGTCAGTGCTGCTGTTACAGGGAGAGACCAGAGAGATAGTGCCAGCCAGCGTCTTCTGCAGTCAGTGTCAGTGCTGCTGTTACAGGGAGAGACCAGAGAGATAGTGCCAGCCAGCGTCTTCTGCAGTCAGTGTCAGTGCTGCTGTTACAGGGAGAGACCAGAGAGATAGTGCCAGCCAGCGTCTTCTGCAGTCAGTGTCAGTGCTGCTGTTACAGGGAGAGACCAGAGAGATAGTGCCAGCCAGTGTCTTCTGCAGTCAGTGTCAGTGCTGCTGTTACAGGGAGAGACCAGAGAGATAGTGCCAGCCAGTGTCTTCTGCAGTCAGTGTCAGTGCTGCTGTTACAGGGAGAGACGAGAGAGATAGTGCCAGCCAGCGTCTTCTGCAGTCAGTGTCAGTGCTGCTGTTACAGGGAGAGACCAGAGAGATAGTGCCAGCCAGCGTCTTCTGCAGTCAGTGTCAGTGCTGCTGTTACAGGGAGAGACCAGAGAGATAGTGCCAGCCAGCGTCTTCTGCAGTCAGTGTCAGTGCTGCTGTTACAGGGAGAGACCAGAGAGATAGTGCCAGCCAGTGTCTTCTGCAGTCAGTGTCAGTGCTGCTGTTACAGGGAGAGACCAGAGAGATAGTGCCAGCCAGTGTCTTCTGCAGTCAGTGTCAGTGCTGCTGTTACAGGGAGAGACCAGAGAGATAGTGCCAGCCAGTGTCTTCTGCAGTCAGTGTCAGTGCTGCTGTTACAGGGAGAGACCAGAGAGATAGTGCCAGCCAGCGTCTTCTGCAGTCAGTGTCAGTGCTGCTGTTACAGGGAGAGACCAGAGAGATAGTGCCAGCCAGTGTCTTCTGCAGTCAGTGCTGCTGTTACAGGGAGAGACCAGAGAGATAGTGCCAGCCAGTGTCTTCTGCAGTCAGTGTCAGTGCTGCTGTTACAGGGAGAGACTAGAGAGATAGTGCCAGCCAGCGTCTTCTGCAGTCAGTGTCAATGCTGCTGTTACAGGGAGAGACCAGAGAGATAGTGCCAGCCAGCGTCTTCTGCAGTCAGTGTCAGTGCTGCTGTTACAGGGAGAAACCAGAGAGATAGTGCCAGCCAGTGTCTTCTGCAGTCAGTGTCAGTGCTGCTGTTACAGGGAGAGACCAGAGAGATAGTGCCAGCCAGTGTCTTCTGCAGTCAGTGTCAGTGCTGCTGTTACAGGGAGAGACCAGAGAGATAGTGCCAGCCAGTGTCTTCTGCAGTCAGTGTCAGTGCTGCTGTTACAGGGAGAGACGAGAGAGATAGTGCCAGCCAGCGTCTTCTGCAGTCAGTGTCAGTGCTGCTGTTACAGGGAGAGACCAGAGAGATAGTGCCAGCCAGTGTCTTCTGCAGTCAGTGCTGCTGTTACAGGGAGAGACCAGAGAGATAGTGCCAGCCAGTGTCTTCTGCAGTCAGTGTCAGTGCTGCTGTTACAGGGAGAGACTAGAGAGATAGTGCCAGCCAGCGTCTTCTGCAGTCAGTGTCAGTGCTGCTGTTACAGGGAGAGACCAGAGAGATAGTGCCAGCCAGCGTCTTCTGCAGTCAGTGTCAGTGCTGCTGTTACAGGGAGAGACCAGAGAGATAGTGCCAGCCAGCGTCTTCTGCAGTCAGTGTCAGTGCTGCTGTTACAGGGAGAGACCAGAGAGATAGTGCCAGCCAGCGTCTTCTGCAGTCAGTGTCAGTGCTGCTGTTACAGGGAGAGACCAGAGAGATAGTGCCAGCCAGCGTCTTCTGCAGTCAGTGTCAGTGCTGCTGTTACAGGGAGAGACCAGAGAGATAGTGCCAGCCAGTGTCTTCTGCAGTCAGTGTCAGTGCTGCTGTTACAGGGAGAGACCAGAGAGATAGTGCCAGCCAGTGTCTTCTGCAGTCAGTGTCAGTGCTGCTGTTACAGGGAGAGACCAGAGAGATAGTGCCAGCCAGTGTCTTCTGCAGTCAGTGCTGCTGTTACAGGGAGAAACCAGAGAGATAGTGCCAGCCAGCGTCTTCTGCAGTCAGTGTCAGTGCTGCTGTTACAGGGAGAGACGAGAGAGATAGTGCCAGCCAGCGTCTTCTGCAGTCAGTGTCAGTGCTGCTGTTACAGGGAGAGACCAGAGAGATAGTGCCAGCCAGCGTCTTCTGCAGTCAGTGTCAGTGCTGCTGTTACAGGGAGAGACCAGAGAGATAGTGCCAGCCAGCGTCTTCTGCAGTCAGTGTCAGTGCTGCTGTTACAGGGAGAGACCAGAGAGATAGTGCCAGCCAGTGTCTTCTGCAGTCAGTGTCAGTGCTGCTGTTACAGGGAGAGACCAGAGAGATAGTGCCAGCCAGTGTCTTCTGCAGTCAGTGTCAGTGCTGCTGTTACAGGGAGAGACCAGAGAGATAGTGCCAGCCAGTGTCTTCTGCAGTCAGTGCTGCTGTTACAGGGAGAGACCAGAGAGATAGTGCCAGCCAGTGTCTTCTGCAGTCAGTGTCAGTGCTGCTGTTACAGGGAGAGACCAGAGAGATAGTGCCAGCCAGTGTCTTCTGCAGTCAGTGCTGCTGTTACAGGGAGAGACCAGAGAGATAGTGCCAGCCAGTGTCTTCTGCAGTCAGTGTCAGTGCTGCTGTTACAGGGAGAGACCAGAGAGATAGTGCCAGCCAGCGTCTTCTGCAGTCAGTGTCAGTGCTGCTGTTACAGGGAGAGACCAGAGAGATAGTGCCAGCCAATGTCTTCTGCAGTCAGTGTCAGTGCATGTAAGTGTTTAGTTTACACACAGTCACACCACTGCTTTATTCTTGTTGTCCACTGTCCAGGTCTTTCAGTAACTTAATAGCGCCACAACCGCGGCGCTGCTAAAGTTAATGAAAGCCCTGAACATTGAACAACAATTATACATTAATGTCCCCCCCCACCCCCGCCTTCCCCACTCCAATTGCAACTTGTTTTTTTTTTTTTATTCATTAAAATTCCCTACACAACACATACACAAATACTACATTTGCCTGCTCATCACGTTTGATGAGCAGGCACTTTGCGGTGCGGAACCCGGTGTTGGGCAGTAGCGGGCAGCGGCGGCGGGCAGCGTGACTTGACTTGTGCGGCGGAGACGGGCAGCGGGACTTATGTGGCGTTGGGAGTTATGCAGCGGCGGCGGGGCTTGTGCGGCGGAGATAGGCAGCGGGACTTCTGCGGCGGCGGGACTTCAGCGGTGGCGGGACTTCTGCTGCGGGACTCAGCGGGCATTTTGGCTGCAGGTCTGGATCATGAATCTAGTCCCTGCAGCAATTAGGGCACCATAGTTGAGGGCTTTGCCACTTTCAAAAATGGCGCTGAAGTGCAGAGCCATTTTTGAAATACAAGATGGCCGCCGCGAGCCAATCACGGCTCGCCGCGTCATCACCCCGGCCAGTGCCTCACCAGCAACTGACCTCACCGCACGCCACTAGCTTGGATGCCCCTAGACATGCTTGGATGCCCTAGGCAAATGCCTAGCCTGCCTATAGCTAAGGCCGGCTCTGGGTCCTGAGGACCGAATTTGAGAACCTATGCATTAAAGCATGCTACCATCACAGTGACCTGTAATGGTGAATATACATTTAAAACACCTGTTTTCTTGCCATTTCATCTGTTTTCCTAGCCCTCTGCTTTAGCTGACAGTTGAGGTTTGTAAATGTACTGTATATGTCATAGTTGACGACTTCCTGGCTTCTCTCTCTCTTGGAGAAAGCAACCATGTCATCCCACACGGGAGGCGGGGCAGGCTCATGTCGCATCACAGGGTGCTGTGCGAATGCAGGTGGAGCCACGATTATCTTGGCTTCTATGCTGCGCCTTTCAGCTATTGTTCTCAGCTGCAATACAATACAGAGAGAACAATACAGCAGGGGATTAAGGGGTACATTTACTAACCAATGATACGAGTGGAGAAGTGAGCCAGTGGAGAAGTTGCCCATGGCAACCAATCAGCACTGAAGTAACATCTATAATTTGCATACTATAAAATGATACAGAGCTGCTGATTGGTTGATGGGAAAATTTATCCACTGGCTCACTTCTCTGTTCTTATCCCTGCTTAGTAGATGTACCCCTAAGTCATTACAGCAGGGGATTAAGGGGGTCACCCTGACCTGATCGCTCACTGCAGTTTATTGCAGCACAGCGATCAGGGCAGAACTGCGCATGCGCCGGTGCATGGCTGTCAGCCGACGGCTGTCATTGCCTAGCAATCGCCTCTGCCTGATTGGTGGGAGGGGGTGGGCGCAGTCCGGCCAACGTGGCCGGACCGCGTGGGGGGCGGGCCGCAGTGGCTGCATGATGTCACACGCAGCCACTGCGAGCCGCACGACGAGTAGCTCCCGGCCAGCACGCAAAAGCTGCGCTGGCCGGGAGCTACTTCTGAAATACAAAAGCATTGCCGCGGTGCGATGCTTTTGTACTTCAGCGACGGGGCAGGGACTGACATGCGGGGCGGACTAGCCCTGTGCTGGGCGTTCCCCCGCATGTCAGTGTGCCTGATCGTAGCTGTGCTAAATTTAGCACAGCTACGATCAACTCGGAATGACCCCCTAAGCCTGACTGGCCTGGCTCAGTTAATCCTATTAAAGGCCAAGATAAAGATGGCTCCATATGTAACTGGAGCTACACTGGTGCCATGCTGTTGTGATGATGTCATCATAGCCACGCCCACTGCACTACAATGCCGAGATTGCCAACATTATACAGCAGGGGGTGATGACGCAATTCAGCGAGAATCACTTAATCGGCTGCCCCAGACCGCCCACCTCACTCGTGTTCCAGGAGGCCAGTTCCAGGAGGGTTGCAATAATTAGGAGTCTTGCCTATTCTTCTGGGGGCCTGGAGGGCCACTAGATTTTCGGGAGCCTTCCCGCCTTTCCGGGAGAGTAGGTAGTATGGTACATGCTTTTGTGTGATTGAAGACTACAAAGAAACATTAAATGCCGGATTTGTTGGGGGCGTGGCCTAGCGGGAGATGGAGTAGCAGCTCGGTGCGGGCGCTCTCCACCCTTAACATCCGTACTGCCCATCCTTCTGAGATACTGGGCGCCGCATCTCCTCACACCAGGCCTCCCAAGATGGTGCCGTGACGGGACCCTCACTTGCAGGGACGGCTCTCTCACCCTGCCGGAGCCTGCCTAGTGTCCTCCTGAGCCAGCTCAGCGCTGCTGTGGGCAGTGGTGAGTTCGACCCAACCTCTCCCCCCTGTGCTGCCTGTGTGCAACAGAGCCTGGGGCTGCCTGGGTGAACCTGCCTGTATTAGTGGTCGTGCCCCTGCCCTCTTAGACCCTGCTTTACACTCTTTTTGGCCTGCTCTGGGCTGATATATACTACTGTGAGGTCAGTGGCGTAACTAGAAATTTTTCTCCCCCAAGCCAAAAAATCCTTCGGCGCCCCCCCCCCCCCCCCCCCATACACCCCGTAATTAGCACTAGCAAAGGTAGAAAAATGTGCGCGCCGCAGGCGCGCGCACTGGCAAAAAGGGGGTGTGGCTTTGTCGAAATGGGCGTGGCTTTGCGTGGAGGGCGTGGCATTGCAGGAAAAGACTACCTTATACCCCAGTTTTGCAACCTGCACGCCCAGACGTTGGCCACCACAGGAAAGAAAAATAATCCTGATTCATGCCCCTTACATTATTTGTCATTTTTCCTCCTTATAGTAATGCCCAGTATACATTATTCCACATACTGCAATGGCCCTTACACATTATTCCACACACAATCAGTGATCGCGCTGAGCCAAAAAAAAAGTGGGTCCCAGGGACCCTTCACTTTTAAAAATTGGGGTCCTACCGGTCTTTTTCTGGGTCCCATCGGAATGAAGGTTCTTATTAATTTTAATCTTGTTTGGACACTACAAAAGTGTTGCAAGATGGGGGGGATGGGGTGACAATGCTGCTGGGCTGTGTAGCATGCAGGACACCCTGCACCAGAGCTGTAACTAGACATTTTGGTGCCCTTAGGCAGAAAGTGAATTGGTGTTAGACCACTTAGACCATAAAGAACAGGTAGTGCGCGCCGTAGGCGCGCCGCAAAATTTTAGGGGCGTGGCTTCATAGGGAAGGGCCGTGACCACATAATAGTGTCAATTCACATTACACCACACAGTAGTGGCGCTTATACACATTGCACCAGGTAGAACCTCCTATGCACACTGATCCAGGTAGATCACGTCATACACTTTGCTCCAGGTACAGCACGTCATACACTTTGCACCAGGTACAGCACGTCATACACTTTGCACCAGGTACAGCACGTCATACACTTTGCACCAGGTACAGCACGTCATACACTTTGCACCAGGTAGAGCACGTTATCATACACATTGCATCAGGTAGAGCATGTTATCATACACATTGCCGCTAGGTAGAGCAAGTTATCATACACATTGCCGCTAGGTAGAGCAAGTTATCATACACATTGCGTCAGGTAGAACACGTTATTATACACAATGCGCCTGGTAGAGCACGTTATTATACACAATGCGCCTGGTAGAACACGTTATTATACACAATGCGCCTGGTAGAGCACGTTATAATACACATTGCACTAGGTAGAACACGTTATTATACACAATGCGCCTGGTAGAGCACGTTATAATACACATTGCACTAGGTAGAGCACGTTATTATACACATTGCACCAGGTAGAACACGTTATCATACACATTGCGCCAGGTAGAACACGTTATCATACACATTGCGCCAGGTAGAACACGTTATCATACACATTGCGCCAGGTAGAACACGTTATCATACACATTGCGCCAGGTAGAACACGTTATCATACACATTGCGCCAGGTAGAACACGTTATCATACACATTGCGCCAGGTAGAGCACGTTATCATACACATTGCGCCAGGTAGAACACGTTATTATACACATTGCGCCAGGTAGAACACGTTATTATACACATTGCGCCAGGTAGAACACGTTATTATACACAATGCGCCTGGTAGAGCACTGAGGCACATTGCAGTAACCACTCACTTATCACCTCCAATTGCACGAAGGGGCCGTTTGACACAAGTGGCTCCGCCCCCAGCAGCAACTCACTGACACTCACCATTTTTTCTGACAGCACAGTGCAGTGAGTGCACTGGCACAAGTAGCCAGCCTGCGCCTGTAGTAGCCGCAGCCTGGAGGAGCTCTATGTGAAATCGCAAGCAGAGGCTGTTCTCTGGCAAGAAGGAGCTCGTCCAATCGCTTCCCCTGACGGGCTGGCCACTGCTAAATATACCGATAATCAGTTCCAACTGTGTCAAAGTAGTGGAGCCCCAGGTGCAATGGGAAAGTCAGTGTCACTGCACAGTTGTACTGATTACTGGTATATTTAGCAGTGGCCAGCCCGTCAGGGGAAGCGATCGGAGGAGCTCCTTCTTGCCAGCCACTGCTTGCGATTTCACAGATAGCTCCTTCATGCTGCGGCGCCGGCTGGCTACTTGTGCCAGTGCACTCACTGCACTGTGCTGTCAGAAAAATGGTGTCAGTGAGGCCCTGACACTCTGAGCGGCCTCACATTGCACACACGGAGCTTGCAGCCCCCGGACATCCCGCATCTGCACCAGCTACTCCAGGTGAAGCGGGGCGATGCAGCACTGTCTACTGCTTACCTACAGCGGGAGCTGTGCAGCCCGGCTGGCTCCTGCTGGAAGGTAGTTGTCGGGTCTCGGTGGGGCGTTGAGCGGGTCCCGGGTAGGGGGGCGGCGGCGGGCAGATCCGGAGCTGTACTCCCAGTTGCAGAGGAGGGTGCTGGCGGCAGAGCGGCAGTGGAGCCGGATGAGCGGGGCCAGTCTGTCAGCCCTGCAGCACAGATTCATGTGCTGGCGGGGAGCAGGATTCAAAGCGGAAGATGCTGCAGGCTGTGATTGGATGGAGACTACAGGAGGTGATTGGCCGAGGAAACAGCCAGTCACCTCCTGCATTCCGCTGACAGGCTTAACACATGCAAACACATATTCAGATGAGCGCGTCCTGTGGGACCCGCTCATCTTCTTTTTTTTTTTTTTTAAATATTTTTATTGAGGTAACAAAGATGATACAAGCATACCACAATAGTTACAATGTTGCTTTGATACTTCTAGTAACAACATGCGGTTTAAATTGAATTAGTACATTAACACAGATTCTCATTATAGTAAAATCTATGATGCAAATAAGTCAATCTGAGTATAACAGTAAATGTTCAAGGTGTACATCTCTAGATGTCGAGGAAATCTGTAATCGTCAACAGCTATGTCTCAAAACTAAATTCTGAACACAGAAACACCAATAAGACTGCGAGTCCTGAATCTCAATAACAGCCTATATGCACGAGTAGGTGTCTCCCTACGCCAAGGTTATCGGAGGGTCATGGGTTATCAGCCTGGTAAGATACCAAGTGGTGTCTTTAAGACTATAATGGATCTGATTTCTAGTGGTAAGTGGAAGCGTGTCTATGTATGACTCCCAGAGTGAAAAGAAACGCTCCACTTCTCTTTCCTTATGCAGGAGTGTCTCTACCCAGTCCATTCGAAACAGAAAGTACAGTTTATTAAAAAACAATGGTAACTGAGGGGGTGAATTATCTAGCCAACTTTGTAATATAGTTTTTTTACCCGCTGCGCTTATGGCTAGTAGTAATTTCTTACTACCCGGGGTTATTCGATGCATAGGGTTAACCATTCCGAAAATTGCCCACTCCGGGGTAAATGGGACAAAATTTGTCAGTTTCAATTCAGCATATCTGCGTATTAAATGCCAGAAATATTTTACAATAGGGCAAGCCCATAAGCAATGGTAATTATCTGCCATCTCCTGATGACACCTCGGACAGTTATGAGTCGCGGAGGTACCTATATGAAATCGGCGTAGCGGGGAAAGATATGCATTATGGAATATGTTTAAGAATAGCTCAGTATACATACTAGATGGGAGAGTTCTGCGAGAATATAGGAGGGTCTTTTCCAAATCTGAGATTGTTAGTTCGGGGAAGTGGGACAGCCACCCCGACACTCCTCCCGACACTTTGGTATGATCCATAATATCTCTAAGAAAGGTATAGTGGATCGAGATAGCTCTACGTTGCGGGACTGCATTTTTCAAGAGGGCGTCTAGGGGGTTATCCCAGTCTTTGTCTGAAAAATGCTGTAGGACGTGGCTTACATAAAAGCGTGTCTGTAGGAAGGCCAGAGGATATGGCCTAACCATGGCATATTTAGTGGATAATTCTGTGAAAGTGAGAGGGCGTTTCTCCCCCGACACTAGAGACCCAATATTCTCCACTCCTGCGTGTCTCCATAGGGTGAAGGGATGAGCAGCCATGCCGTCTAGGAATTGAGGATTCTTAACCAGGGGCAAGTGTAAAGAATAGAAACCATTGAGTCCAGCTTTGTGACGCAGGATGTGCCAGAGCTTCCGCGTTGTCCAAAGCAAAGGATTTAATTTAATATGTTCCTCCACTTCCTGATCATGTTGATGTAATAAGCCTATTAATGCAATGTCCCTCAAAAACTCTTGTTCCAAGAGAACATCAGTATAAATCGATGTCCCCTGTAACCAGTCTCTTAAATGTCGCAAGATAGCTGAGTGATTATACCCAGTGACATCAGGGAAGTTGATGCCGCCATTCGTTTTTGGTTGATATAACTTCCGTAGGGCTATGCGTGCGCGTCCTCCCTTCCATATGAACTTCCTAATCAAGGCGTTCAAGTGAACCGTATCTGCTTTAGTCAAAAGTATTGGAAGGTTTTGTAGAGGGTATAATATTCTAGGTATTGCTACCATTTTTAAGAGATCTGCTCGCCCCAGGTAAGAGAGTGGCAGACGTTCCCAACGTCTCGTATCTTCCATAAGAGTATGTATTACCTTTTTAATGTTAAATTGGTATAAATTGACCGGATTTCTGGGCAGAATTATTCCCAAGTAAGGGATAGATGTTCTGGCCCATTGCAGAGACAAATGGGAGGCCCAACGAGGTTGAGTTAGTGTGCCCCCAAGGAGCATAGCCACTGATTTGTCCATGTTAAGTTGCAGACCGGATATGGAACCATATAAATTAATTGTGTGTAGTATTTGATCTAGGGAGTGTTCCGGGTTGGAAACGTATAGCAAAATATCATCTGCGAATGCGGATATCTTTATTTCCCTGCACCCAACTCTAATACCCTGAAAGGTATGCCATTGTTGTAGAGTGCGTAATAAGGGATCTAGTGCTATATTGAAGAGGAGGGGTGATAGAGGGCAACCTTGACGGGTGCCTCTTTCTAGTGTAAAGCTTGGGCTTAAAAGGCCGTTAACCAGTAGGGAAGTATTTGGATCGTGGTAGATATATTTTATAAAATTTACAAAGCTATCATCAAAGCCTCTTTTTTCTAATATAGTATAAAGATGCGGCCAGAGAATAGAGTCAAAGGCCCTATGAATGTCTAAGCTGACCACTATATTTTGAGTGGGTGTCGGGCGCTGAGCCGCCACAACAGCCGCTATGGCTGTCCTAATGGCCCTAACTGCATGGCGTCCCTGTATAAATCCCAACTGATGGTCCGAAAGGATTGATGGCAGTATAGTCTGGAGACGCGTTGCCATGATTTTGGCCACCAATTTGTAATCAACATTTAACAGACTTATAGGTCTGTAAGACGTCAATAGACTCAGATCCTTGTCTGGCTTAGGGAGCAGGGTCATGAAAGCATCATTGAAAGATGAGTAGGGAGTTCCCTTTTCATGAATAGACTTAAATAGTTCTAGCAAGGTCGGGGCAATGTGTGCTTGTAAAATTCGGTAATAATCGCCCGACAGACCATCAGGTCCCGGAGACTTTCCGTGAGGAAGGGTAGATATTGTTTTATTGATTTCATCTATAGTTATTGGGCCAGTTAGTGCTTCTCTCTGATCAGACGTCAATTTTGGCAGCACTGAGTCTGAGAGGATAGTTGTCTGGTCAGCCAAATTAATTGGGGTTGAACGGAATGCATTTACAAAATAATGGCGGAATTGTGTTATTATATCTGAAGACTTCGTTAATAAAGTTCCCGTCACGGGATGTTTCAAAGTAGTAATAACCTGGCGTTTCCTAAATGGCTTGGACATTGTTGCTAAAAGTTTCCCTGCTCTGTTACCCCAGCGGTAATATTTATTTCGTGTAAAGTCAATTGATTGTTTTGCCTTGGTGGCGAGATAAGTCTCCAGTAGCTGACGTGCCTGTCTGTATGAGTGTTTAGTATCGTCTGAAGGTGCATTTGTGTATTGAGCAAAGGAGGTTTGCATTTCAGCCTTAAGTGCTTCATATTCTTTTCTAGAGTGTCTGTTTTTCTGTGAGACGTAATTGATTATGTGGCCCCTCATAACCGCCTTAGAAGCACTCCAGAAAAGGATAGGGTCATCCCAGTGTTCAAGGTTGTCATCGACATAGTTAGTCCAATGACCAATCAAGTAGGCCTTAAAATCGTCTGATTGTGCTAAGTAATGGGGAAATCTCCATATACGGCTACGAGGGTGCAGGAGAGGATGAGTCAGGGAGATGGAGACCGGAGCATGATCCGACACCATTATATCATGAATATCTGTGTGGGCTATATTATTGAGTAAACTATCTGAGATAAGGATCCTGTCTATGCGGGAAAGGGAGCCATGGACCATTGATAGATATGTATGAGTTTTGTCTGTAGGGTTCAAGAGGCGCCAAGGGTCTGACAGGCATAAGTCTAATTTAAAGGATTGGTAGAGATGGGCATAGAAGTTAGAAGGTCTTTGCATTGGAGGCAATTTATCTAAAGAGGGGTCTTCTACCATATTAAAATCACCCCCTACGATGAGGGAATGGTTTGTTCTGCCTTGAAGGATGTGCCCAAGTTCTTGGATATATACATGTGGGTTTGTATTAGGGGCATATAGGTTGACTAGAGTATATTGGGTATGGTACAGGTCGATGTCCAATATGATATAACGACCCTCCGGGTCTGCAACTTGAGACAAAACAGTGACAGGTAGATCTTTATGAAATATTATTGCTACACCTCGCACCTTACGATGATAGGGAGCGGATATACAAGAGCCTAACCAAGGGGCCTTTAGTAGGTTGTCCTCTGTATTGATCCAATGTGTTTCTTGCAAGAATATAATGTCCGGGCTAAACCGTTTAAGATGGGTAATGACTCTCTTTCGTTTGACCGGTGTATTGAGTCCACCGACATTCCATGATATTATCTGTAAAGGTTTGAGCGTGGGGGAGGTGTCAGTGCCTATATGGGAAGACGACATGGCTACCCATCCCCCCACCAGGGGTCAAGTATCTGCAGGGGGTCGTTAACGGGTAGGGAATCCCTGAGATCGCGTATCACCCAGTCAACAAGGTAATAGCTACATCCACTCACGGCATGGAAGTCAGGAAACAGAGAGATATCAACAAGCTGCAGCAACATTCTAGGACTCGCAGTGAATAATATACAAATAAGTGTAATCCAAGTTACCTCTAAACTCCACATTTTCATATTTTCAATCAAACCAGAACAGTGGTGGGCATCATCTTGAGTTAGATGTGCGCACCTGAAACCAACATTAGAAACAAAAAAAAAAAAAGCAAAAATAAAGCACACCCAGTAAAAGAGAGAATGCTTCATTCGTAATACAGTAATACTACCTCAGGGAATCAATAGTGGTCATGATTCCCCTACCCGGTGATCGGCCTTTTGTAACTCTAGGTCATCTATGAGGAGAGCGGGGGGACAATTGAGGGGGTTTAAAGTATGATTTGGCCTCTCGTGGGTCAGAGAAGTAAATCGGCTTTCCGTCCTCCAACACCCTCAATTTTGCCGGATACAGCAGGGAAAACCTGATTTTTTCGCCATGAAGGAAGGTGCATATCTCGGAGAATTCTTTACGCTTCTGTGTAACTGACGCTGAGAAGTCCTGAAAGATCAGTATTTTAGTCCCTCCCACCACTAGTCCCTGGGACCTACGATAGGACGCCAGGATTTTTTCTTTTGTTCTATAGTCCAAGTAACGGGCTATGACCGGACGAGGCCGTCGTCTGGAACCCTCTTGTTCTATGCCAATTCTGTGGGCCCTTTCAATATGAGGGATTTCTAAGTCATTTATAACCCCTAACGCTTTGGGTAAATCAACAGTGAGAAAAGATGTTAAAGCATGGCCCACTACAGATTCCGGAATACCTATGAATCTTAGATTATTCCGTCGAGACCTATTTTCTAACTCATCTACCTTGTCTTGTAGTTGTATAATAGCCCTATCATGATTCTCCGCACCCTCCTGGCATGATTGCAGGCGATCCTCCACATCACTAACTCTAGTTTCCAGAGCAGTTATACGTGATGCATGAGAGTCTATACGAGTAAGGCCTGCTTCTAGACGTGTTTGGAGATCTTCGAATCGTTTATCCATAAGTGGCATCATGAAATCTGCGATTTCTTTAGCCGTCAGGGGGGTGGTGGTTGTTCCCGGGGAATCTCGGCCATCACTTTCAGAGAAAGATGGAGAAGGTGGTCCAGATTTTTGAGTATTGGTTTTTGTTTTTGGGGCCTTATTTGCATTATTCTGTTGTTTAGGAGGCATGACTTTATCAATAAATTTGTCCATACCCCTGTGGAGGAGGACAGTTATGAAGGTTGTAGAGAGAGGAAGCCGATAATGAAATAATCTATATGTATGATAATATCGGGTAGGGGGTCAGAATTAGAGCAGTTGACAATTACATTCAAGCTATAATTTAAGGTAGCTTCCTTTAAAGAGGGAGCTACTTCACATCAGATGCTCAGTAGGTATCATATAAAGTAAAGGAATCACTGCCAATATAGGAGCAGCAAGAATTAAAAAAAAAAAAAAAAAGGGGGGGGGGGGGAGTGGGCTGCAGTTGTATGCCAGAGAGTGGTAAAGCTATATAACAGTAATACCAGAAACAGTACGTTCTAGTATGTCACTCTAGATAAAGCACCGCTGCAAAGGGATCAAGCAATTTGACAAAACCTGCAGTGAGGGATTAGCGGGATGATAACCACGCTGAGTGAGCAATTATTATTGATAATCCTGCAGAAGGAGGGTAATTGTTTGACAAGCGCCAAGCTCAGTTTCATACATACAATTGCACACTACGGTGTTATAATAGCAATTATAGCATTTTCCATAGAGATAGTATAAATGACATATTACAAGAACCCACAAGAGGGCAGCATTTCACAGAAAATAACCAGCTGAAGCACAACTGGGTATATATGCAGAATAATAAAATAAATAAATAAATGAAATGAAGCGGAAAAAAGAAAAGAAAAAACAAAAAAAACAAAAACCCCACTACAAAATAGAACAGCCTTTTGGCAGAGGGAGTGTCGTATTGACCAGTCCAGAGAATGGACAAGATATAATGTCCTATGAAATAACTTAGGAGCAATTTACAGTCTCAAAGTGTTCCATTCAGGTAACCCTCCAGTATATTAGTCATAGAAACTGAGTTCTGAGGTGCATAAATTGAGGTCCGGTGCGGAAAATGAGCAATAGAAGGGGGGGGGGGGGGGGGGGGGGGGGGTATCAGAGAGGATCAGCGAGTGGGCGAGGGAAGGAGGTATGTAGGGGGGGTATGGGTAACACACAAGGAGGGAACGGTTCAGAGCATAGGGGGTATGGGGAGTGTTAATAGAAAACAGAGAGGGGTACAAACAGTATTAATACCTGGGGGGAAAATTAGTCCAGGTGTCCAGGCTGAAGAGAGTAGGTCCAGTCAGAGAGGATCTGGCAGCTTTGGATTTCTCCACAGGAGCCCAGGAACATTACCAGGTAAATCTTGGGGAAGTGTTGCCAGTCCGCCGTCCAAGACAAGGAAGCCCTGGCCACCGTAAGCTCCGGTAAATAAATCAGGCAAGGGGGCGATTAATGTAGGGCAGTGGGGGACAGCATGTAGGGCCAGCCGATAGGCGCAGCTTCAGAGCACTGCTGCCCAGGATCCGTGTGAGGAGAGCCCGGCGTCTCCACGATCAGTGCGACGCTGTTATGAAGAAGCAGTGAGTGGATTGTACGGAGTTTACAGCAGTGGGCACACGGGCCCCAGCATTTAAATCTGTGGCTGCTGAGTGACGGGCAGCGCCAGTCGTCGGGTAAGCTGTGTAGCTCCGGCGGTCACCACGGGATCCCCGCAATGAGGTAAGCTAACAACGGGGCCGCCGAGGAGGAGCAGTAAACAACTCGTTGGCGGTTAGGGAGAGCCGCAGGAGCCAGCCAAGGAGATATCTGAAGCCTCAGATCCCGTCACCCCTATCGGGTCCCGTCAGAAACCAGGTCCGCGGCTGTAGGAGGTTGATGCCGGAGCATGGATTACCGTGGGTCATCGACGTAGGGGCACCCCCAGCAACCCGACCACGACCTCCAGCGGGTCTGCCTCAGGAGTCACCGTTAGGAGAGGGGTATGTAAAGACGTCCAAGCAGGAGTATGCGAGCGGTCACCAATTTAAGTTGAGAGCGTTTGTAGTTGTCGTGCCACGCTAGTTTTCGCGCCAGAGCAGAGGTGCACACATGCCTCTCACATCAAAGGCCAGACTCCGGGGATATAGAAGGTCCAGACAGTTGTTTGATATCGGGGTAATCCGCAGCACTGTGGCTGTCTGATGGTGTGTGCTTTAAACCTCTAAATCAAGGTTATTTTAGTGGATGCGGGTTGATTTAGCAGACCCCTGTCTGGAGAGAGGCTAAAATGCGGCCACACGAGGTGCCCCGCCCACCGGAAGTGCCCCGCTCATCTTCTAAATGTGAGTCCCGGGCGGCTGTTTCTGGGTAAAATACGCGCCATAGCGCGTTTTTGCGATCACTGACAATAATGCACATGACACAATATGCACACACCGTAATGCCCCCTACACATTATGCCACACACCGTAATGCCCCCGACACATTATGCCACACACCGTAATGCCTGTGACACATTATGACAGGAATCGCAATGCCCGTTATACATTATGCTACACACTGCAATGCCCCTGATACATTATAGCACATACAATGTCTGTGACACAGTATGACACACACCACAATGATCCTGAGACATTATACCACATACCACAATGCCCGTGACATAGTATACAACACACCGTAATGCCAGATACATTATGACACACACTGCAATGTCCATGATACATTATGCCACACACCGTAATGCCCATTACACATTAAGTTCTACAGTAAGGCTTCCAATTACTTTTAAATTACCTGCTCGTTGCCAGGGGTTTCATGCTCTTGGTTCCATGCACGGTGCCAGGATGTCATGCTCGTTGCCAGGGGTTTCATGCACTGGGTGTCATGCTCGTTGCTAGGGGGTAGTGCTTGTTGCTAGGGCCGTGCTCCCAGTGCCACATATGCTCCCAGTGCCAGATATTCCCCCACAGTGCCAGGTATATGCACCCAGTGCCAGATATTCCCCCACAGTGCCTGCTTCCCCCCCCAGTGCCAGGTATATGCCCCCCCAGTCCCGGGTATATGCCCCCAGTGCCGGGTATATGCCCCCCCAGTGCCAGGTATATTCCCCCAGTGCCAGGTATATGCCCCCCCAGTGCCAGGTATATGCCCCCAGTGCCAGGTATATGCCCCCCCAGTGCCAGATATTCTCCCACAGTGCCAGATATTCCCCCCCAGTGCCAGGTATATGCCACCAGTGCCAGGTATATGCCCCCAGTGCCATGTATATGCCCCCAGTGCCAGGTACATGCCCCCCCAGTGCCAGTTATATGCCCCCAGTGCCAGGTATATGTCCCCAGTGCCAGATATCCCCCCCCAGTGCCTGCTTCCCCCCCAGTGCCAGGTATATGCCCCCAGTGCCGGGTATATGCCCCTCCAGTGCCAGGTATATGCCCCCAGTGCCGGGTATATGCCCCCCCAGTGCCGGGTATATGCCCCCAGTGCCAGGTACATGCCCCCAGTGCCAGATATTCCCCCCCAGTGCCTGCTTCCCCCCCAGTGCCAGGTATATGCCTCCAGTGCCGGGTATATGCCCCCCCAGTGCCAGGTATATGCCCCCCCAGTGCCGGGTATATGCCCCCAGTGCCAGGTACATGCCCCCAGTGCCGGGTATATGCCCCCCCCAGTGCCAGGTATATGCCCCCAGTGCCAGGTATATGCCCCCCCAGTGCCAGGTATATGTCCCCAGTGCCAGATCTGCCCCCCCCAGTGCCAGGTATATGTCCCCAGTGCCGGGTATATGCCCCAGTGCCTGCTCCCCCGGCCCCCCCTCTATGTGTTGGAGGGACACGAGCGCATCGCGCGTCTCTCCTGTGTCCCTCCTGGCTCTCCCCCGGCTGGTCTAATAAAGGAAGTGCTGTTCGTGAGCCAATCAGAGCTCACGAACGGCACTTGCTTCCAAAGACCGGCCGGGGGAGAGCCAGGAGGGACACAGGAGAGACGCGCGATGCGCTCGTGTCCCTCCAACACATAGGGGGGGGCCGGGGGAGCAGGCACCGCAGGGAGGGAGAGGAGATCGCAGATTGACATGCGGACGCTCATCCGCATGTCAATCTGTTCTAAATCAGTGGCGCCCCCGCAGCCCCTCGCCCCCAAGCCACCGCGAGGACTGCGGGGGCAGTAGTTACGCCACTGTGTGAGGTGCTGTGATTCTGGGACCCCCTGCTTCGAGTGTGTGCAGGCAGGGCTGGGAGGCTGCTTGCCTGAGAGACATTGCATTCCTGGCCTCGTTCTCTCCCCTGTAAGGAGTGTCAGCTGCAGCTTCCCTGGATCTCTCTCTGCCCCTGAAGCCATAACCCTGACCCGCCTTATTTTATTCTACCCTCCTCTACACGTTAATATCAGTTTATTACCCAGCAGTGGATCCTACAAATTCTGTGCTGTTGCCTGCTATTGCTGTGTCTTCTCTGAGCTGCCGAACTTGATTTGCTTTAATATATCAAAAATGGTGAGGAACCACCATAAATCTGCTGCAGCCCGGCTCGCACGGTACTCGCATACACCCCCGGTCTCCCCCAGTCAATCATAAGGGGGAGAGGTCGACCTACGGCGGCCCCCTTTGTTACCGCTCACATAAGCTAATAAGCTCCCTTTGAAATAAAGAGTCTGACACATTTCTTTTGGATCGAATTACTGGCCACAGTTTATTTCCATTACCTTACATGTTACCTTACAACGTTGCGGGGCACGGATAGAAGTGGTGGGCAAGGCGCCAATGGGTCCCTGACCCCTCCTGATTACCTGGGGGCGTGCCCTGCCTACCCTGTAGGCACCGCGGCAACGCCCCTGGGGAACCAGCCCTCCTGGCGCATATCACGCTCGCCTGGCACGCAGCTCCCTGGGCCAACCGTCCAAAGCTGGAGCCGAGCGTGCGCCCGTTCACCGAGGGTGAATCTGCCAACCTCGGCTGGCTCCCCCCATTCGCCATGCCTTGCGCACCGCTTCTTCCCGCCGCCCGCTGACTGTGACATACGTATTTCCTGCCTTAATTTTCCTTAACACATTAAACATACAACCGTATTATAACTTGCAACGATTTATACAATAAAACTCTGAACTGTAAGTATATGTACCTATATACACCTTTTTTTTTAAATGGGTGGGTGGGTGGGTGGGTCACTCTCTGCGCTCACCTTTCTCAGTGGCCGCCTCCTCCCCCCCGCCTTCCTATTTAACCCGCCCGCTATCCGGCCGGCCCCCTCGCCTCCTACAGGCTACCAGCGCCTGTAGGTGTGAAAGAGGGGACGGGCACACCTGCCCGCCCCTCCTTTCCTTCGTGTCGCTGGCCCGCGGGCCACCTGCCGCCCCTCCCCCTTACCCCTCTCCGGCGCCATCACGGGCTCGGCGCCTTTGTTACCATAAGGGGGAGAGGTCGACCTACGGCGGCCCCCTTTGTTACCGCTCACATAAGCTAATAAGCTCCCTTTGAAATAAAGAGTCTGACACATTTCTTTTGGATCGAATTACTGGCCACAGTTTATTTCCATTACCTTACATGTTACCTTACAAGGTTGCGGGGCACGGATAGAAGTGGTGGGCAAGGCGCCAATGGGTCCCTGACCCCTCCTGATTACCTGGGGGCGTGCCCTGCCTACCCTGTAGGCACCGCGGCAACGCCCCTGGGGAACCAGCCCTCCTGGCGCATATCACGCTCGCCTGGCACGCAGCTCCCTGGCCCAACCGTCCAAAGCTGGAGCCGAGCGTGCGCCCGTTCACCGAGGGTGAATCTGCCAACCTCGGCTGGCTCCCCCCGTTCGCCATGCCTTGCGCACCGCTTCTTCCCGCCACACGAGGATCTCGGCTGCCCCCCTCCCCCGAGACCCGAAACCCCCACCCTGCAACCAGCTACTGACCCCCGGCCTCCAGTGCTTCCTGAAGCGCATTATTAAAAAGGTCAATCCCAATGTCCGACAAATGGACCCCGTCGCTCCTATACATGCCCCCGATCTTTTGACTGATGTCCTTATGCCGTATGACCCGCCCCCCTAGTGCTGCCACGCACTTGCCCACAGCCGCGTTGACCCTTTTCCTAGCCCTCTCCACTCCTGCCCCTTTCCGAGCTCCGCGCCAAGCTAGCCTGGGAATGATGTTGGACCATATTAGCTCTACGCCCGGCCATCGCTCGCTTACCCATGCTAGATCGTCCCGTATTGTCCTGATCAAGTCTAGGGATTTCATGTCGCCCAAATCGTTGCCCCCCAGGTGTAATACTATGGTATCGGGGCTGCTTGTCGCCTCTTCCCCGGATAACAAGGTGCCCCTCAAGCCGTGCCACCTCATCCCTCTCTGCCCAAACCAGCATACCTTCCCCTCTTTCTCCGCTAGCCCCAACTGCTTTCCATACGGCCTCCCGGCGGCCCGTGCTGCCGCCCAGTGAACGTATGAGTGGCCTACGATCCATATCTGCCTCGCCTCCTTTTTTCTTGCGGATGGGGCTGTGTGGGAGAGGGGGGGGGGGGGACATGATCGTTAGATGTTTTCTGTTTCGTCGTTGAGGGGTCTAATGTAGCGCCTGTAGCTGTTGGACCCCCACCTGCCTAATGCTTTGATCTCTTCGATCGCGCACCCTTCGTTAGCGGCTGACGTGGCCGCCCCTATTCTAAACGAGTGTGTCCCGAACCTCTCTGCCTGCCAGCCAAGTGATCCTACACATCTCTTCAACACTGCTGCAAACTGGTACCTAGTGAGCGCCGCCCCGTCCTTGTGTACCAGAAAATTCTCTCCTCCTGCCGGCCTTGTTATCCTAAATGCTTCGACCGCCCTTACCGGGCAGACCGCAGCGTCGTCGTGCCTGCGTAGCTGCACCCATTTTCCCTTTCCGTTCTGGTCTGTCTTTGATCTGCGTATTTTACACAATACTGTGTCCTCCGCTACGGTAACGCTACTGCACTGCAGCCCTGTTTCCCTTGCTGTTTTGGACTGCGCTTCCAACTCGCTAACCCTGAATGCCCCCCTAAAAGCCATAATAAAAGCCGTTGTAAACAACCTTGCCTCACTCTGGTCGCGGCAGACGCTTGGGACCACTTCTATCAGTTTCCTCAGCCTTTCGATTGTGATTGGTTCCCTAGCGTCTGGTTTCTTAACCTCCGCCCTTGCCCAGCCCTTCATTATTGTGCGTACTACGAAACTCTTCGTCTCGTCCCTTTCGCCTGCCAGTTTCTGGAAAAAGGATACCCCTGCTAGTATTGTGTTTGCTCCTGCCCTGGACGTCTGCTCCCTTCTGAGCTTGTCCAAGAACGCCAACAATTGTTGCTGCGGAGGCTTGGATTCAATCTCCCCCTCCCCCTGGAACTGCCTCCATCTTCTCCATGCGGCCTTGTAGGCCTTCCAGGTCTTTGGTGCCAGGGATCGCTCCACCAATTTGTCTAGTTCTGATCGACTATCTGCCAGAGATAGGAGGGGCATGTTAAACCTACTTCGCTTGCTTCCGGCGCTGCGGTCCTAAAAACTTCCCATTTCTGCCTGGACAATGCGTCCGCTATTACGTTCTTCTCCCCTGGCACATGTCTAGCTCTGAATGTTATGT
The DNA here is from genome assembly GCF_028390025.1 of Pseudophryne corroboree. Lineage (NCBI taxonomy): Eukaryota > Metazoa > Chordata > Amphibia > Anura > Myobatrachidae > Pseudophryne > Pseudophryne corroboree. The sequence goes on from NC_086451.1 coordinate 441,924,756, forward strand.
TGTGGTGCAAACAAGCTGCCACCAACCTCCTGAGCAACCTGACCACCGGCGGCGATGATGCCCGCTGGTTGTTCACGGCTTGCACCACCCCCATGTTGTCGCACCAGAATTGGATCTGCCTGTTTGCCAGCACTTTACCCCATATGTCGACTGCCACGACTATTGGGAACAACTCCAATGCCGCTAAGTTCTTAGTGATCCCCGCGGTCTCCCATTCTGGTGGCCATCGCTGGGCGCACCATTCGCCCTGCAAGTATGCCCCAAACCCCGTAGCTCCTGCTGCGTCTGTGAATAACTGCAGCGCACGGTTTGGTGCTACTTCCTTGGGCCAGATTTGCACCCCGTTAAACTGTAAGAGGAACTCCTCCCACACCCGCAGGTCCTCCCTAAGCTCCCTGGTGATACGTATGAAGTGGTGCTTTGATGCCCTGCCTGCTGTGGCTTGTTCCAGCCGCCTCTTGAAGATTCTGCCCATTGGAATCACCCTGCAAGCAAAATTTAGGCTCCCCAGCAAAGACTGCAACTGCCCCAGCGTGACCTTCTTGGCCTTTGCGCAGTCGCTCACTTCCCTGACCAACTTTACCACCTTCTCTGTTGGTAGTCTGCACTCCTGCCTAACCGTGTCAATTTCTATGCCTAAATAGGATATAACCTCCGTCGGGCCTTCGGTTTTCTCCGCCGCGATGGGTACGCTGAACTCTTCCAGCATACCCTGTAGCTCTCGTAAAAGGTGGCTGCACTGCTCCGACTCTGGTGGGCCCGCCACCAAGAAATCGTCTAGATAATGCGCTATGGCCCTTGCCCCAGCGCGTTCCTGCAAACACCATTGCAGGAACGAACTAAATGCCTCGAAGAAAGCGCATGAAATGGCGCACCCCATTGGCAGGCATTTGTCCACAAAGAAAACCCCGTCAAAACTTAGACCCATCAACCTGAAGCTCTCTGGGTGCAAGGGAAGCAGTCTGAAGGCCGACTCGATGTCTAGCTTTGCCATGAGAGCTCCTTTCCCTTGTGCTCTCACCATCTTGACCGCCTGGTCAAAGGATTGATACTGCACTGAACATTGCTCTTTGTCCAGTGCGTCGTTTACTGACCCTCCCTCGGGGTAAGACAGGTGCTGAATGAGCCTGAACTTCCCCGGTGCCTTTTTTGGGACCAGTCCCAAAGGTGACACTATCAAATCCTGTAATGGTGGGGCTGCAAATGGCCCCGCCATTCTACCTAACTCTAGCTCCTTTGCGATCTTCTCCCGTACCACCCCCGGTTGCTCCTTGACGGATTTCAGGTTTCTTATTTTTTCTGTGGGCGGGACCTCTCTTATTATTGGTATCCTAAAGCCCTCCCTAAAACCGTCCCGCAGCAATTTGGCTTCCTGCTGCTTGGGATACCTGGCTAGCCACCCCAGGATCCTGCTTAAATTCACTGGGCTAACCGCTTTTCCCAGCCCCTGCTGCCGCGGGTAGTTTTCTTGGGAGATTTGCTCTCTTCCTATAGCAATCCTTTGCTGCATGACTTGCGTTGCAAAAGGAACATGCGTGCCTGAATTTGCACTGCGCGCGGGTGCACTGAGATTCGTTAAACGCCCAGCATTTGAGGTCATGTTTCTGCGTGCTAGGCCTCCCTGCCCCGGGTGCTTGTGCCGGTGCCGCCTTCTCCGCTATACCGCTTGCTAATGCCTTGAGCCACGCGTCGAGGTCCCTAACTCCGAAGTCGATGGGCTTACCGCCCTCTGCCTTCGCTCTAAAACTCTCGTCGTACCTCAGCCAGACTGATCCCCCTTGTTCCTTGTACACAGAGTATATAAAATCTGTATACTTTAACATGCTCATCGCTACCTCGGGGTACGCTTCTATGTAACAGCCGGAGTAGGCGAACATTCCGCTCAGCCAGTTCTCAATAGTCTTGTAGCTATTGACTTGTGTACCCCCTTTCGGTTTTGCCTTTTCCTTGTCGCTCAAGCCCTTCTCTGTCAATGAACATATATCGACAAAACCCCCTTTTTCTATCTCCTTTCTGATTTGTTTTGGCAAGTGGCCTGCCACTGCGCTAAACTCGCAACCCACTGCGGATCCTGTCTGCAAAAATTTCTTAGCCGTTTCCTGCTGCACCTGCCCCATCCGTTCCCTAACCGCATCTGTCCCCGGCGTAAGCCCCTTCCTTTTCTTACATGTCGCTCTGGCTAACTTTAGCTGCTCCCTCAACACTCTACATGATTCGTCCTCGTCTGAATCCGTTGCGCTATCCCCCTGCTCCCTCGCCTGACCTGCTCCGCCCTTACCGACCACCCCCGTGAACTTAACCATAACGTTACCAACATTCTGCGATATATCTGGGGACACCATAACATTGCACAAACTGTTCATATCGACATTGGTCTCACCCGTCCCGTGTGAGGATTCCCTCGCTGGACCGTCCGCGCTGGTCATCGCGCCGGATGCTGCCTTCGGTGTGGTGGCCACTTGGACCGTGCTGACTGCTGGGGCATCGCTGGCCGTAGCGTAGCCCGTGACGCCCTCTCCGCGATGGAATTCCGCGCCTCCTGACCGCTGCGTGTATGCCCTCTGCCGTTCCCGTGGCGTGATGGTACCGTGGACCGCCGTATTGCTCCCGTGCGTTGATCTTGCTGGCGTGGTGAAGACTTGCAAGTTCCTGTGCACTGCCTCCCTGTCGCCTTGTCTTGTCGGTGTGCCGTGCTGGCTGCTGTGCTGCACTGATCGCTGCCCTCCTCCCGTCGACTGATAACGCTGCTCTTGCCTGTCTTCTCCCCTGCTGCAGCTGCACCCTCGACAGCCGTGCCGTGATGTGATGTATGCCGCCGGCGGTGATGCGTGTCGGCTGTAACCCCTGACCGGTGATGACCTGCGTGCTGTGAAATGTAGGCTGTACTGATGCCGGGAGCTGGGCGGTGGCGAATGGTAACGCGGGGATCTACGGCCGTAAGATGACTCCCTGCTTCCATGCCCGTTGTGATGCCTCTCCCTGCTGTGACGGTGTCCGTTGTCATGCCTCCCCCTGCCCGGTTGCCCCGCCGCCGGAAGCTGTGACATCTCCTTGAACAGCTGGGTGGAAGCCTCCTGTACCCACGCATCCCGGCCGCTTGATGATGGCCCGCCCTCTCCTTTCTCCCATCTCCGGGCTGGGGTTTGCGGTTGTGTGGCGGGTGAAGTGGGATTGGCGCTGCTCAAAACTTTGCCCCAACCTTTCCGCCCCTCCCCCCCGGAGTCAGATCCATCTGACTCCGCTGCCGCGGGGATATCTTCGTAAATAGGCGGCAGGTCACTCACCCCGTATTGCTGCCCGCTGGTGATCACTGCTGCCGGCTGCTTCTTCCTCTTCGCAGCCCTGGCTGCCGGATTGGAGCTGCTTTTTCTTCTCTTCTGCACATGCGGCCGTCCTCCTCCTTTCCTGCCACCAGGGGGAGCTCCTGCCTCATTATCCCTGTGCTGCTGCTGATGACGTGCTCCTTCCCTCCCTGCAGGGTTAAAGTGTAACCCTGCACTGTCCTCGGTCTCCTCCCTGAACCTGTGGGGTATGCTCCTTCTTCTGACCCCCCTCTCTGATTGCCCTTCCATTCTTCTTTCCTTTTGCAGGGGATACAATGTGGCTTGTGCAGCTGCCCTGCGGTGCTGTTCTCGCTGGTGACCTGGTCCGACGAAATGCGCCCCTTTTTCGGCCCCCCCGCGCTGCACCCAGCCTCTGGAGCCGCCTCGCGACCGGAAGTGACCGGAAGTTGCTTCCGCGACCTGTGCCCGACTTCTCTCCGTCCCCCCCTGCTGCCGCTTCTTGCTCGTACTTGCCGAGCTGCGCTCACCCGCGAGTGACCTCTTCCTCCTGATCGGCGGCTGCTGGCGCCCTCCGTGGATCCTCTCCTCGCTGGCCGCTGCTGCTACAGTTCGTTCGTCGCGCTGCTGCTGTCGACCACTGAGATCACTCTCTGCGCTCACCTTTCTCAGTGGCCGCCTCCTCCCCCCCGCCTTCCTATTTAACCCGCCCGCTATCCGGCCGGCCCCCTCGCCTCCTACAGGCTACCAGCGCCTGTAGGTGTGAAAGAGGGGACGGGCACACCTGCCCGCCCCTCCTTTCCTTCGTGTCGCTGGCCCGCGGGCCACCTGACGCCCCTCCCCCTTACCCCTCTCCGGCGCCATCACGGGCTCGGCGCCTTTGTTACCATTCTCCTCTGGTGAAGCTACTGATGATGTGCTGCAGAAAGTGTTGGAAGCCCTGGTGGCTAACGAGTCCCGTCTATCTGACAAAAGATGGCCAGGTACAGGCTGATTTGACCATAATTCATCACGATATCCAGAAAGTTAGAGAGCGGGTTGGGGAATTCGAGACCCGTACCTCTACGTTGGAGGATAAGATCTAACCGCTTAGCTCCCGTATCACTGCCATCAATGGTCAGCTGTCCGATATGAAAGGCAAAGTGCTAGATATGGAAGGCAGACTAAGGAGGAATAATGTCCGCTTTGTGGGGCTTCCGGAAAAAGAGGAGGGCGCTAACCCGGAGCAGTTCGTTGAATCTTGGCTGAAGAATTCCCTTGGTGCTGACTCCTTTACGCCTTTCTTCACGGTTGAACGAGCTCACAGAATCCCCTTCAGACCGCTGCCGCCAGGTGCACCGCCGCGCACACTGATAGCGAAATTTCTCCATGTTATGGAACGGTTCCAAAATTTCTGTGTTTCCTGACTTTGCGCTGGAGGTGCAAAAGGACTGTGCACAATTTTTTCCGATTAAAAGATGTCTCAGGGAACTTAATCTACAGTAGGCAATGCTTTTTCCTTCTAGGCTTAGGGTGGTAGCGGACGGAGAAACAAAATTTTTTGCTACACCTCGGGACGCTGCCCTATGGCTAGACCGCTGGGCCCCGGCTAGACGGGCACTTGCAGCTGATCCATAATGTCTGGTTTTACTTTATACCTATGCTAAGTTTATTTCTGATGTCCATGTTGCAATATGTCACCCGGATGACACTACGTTAATTCTGTTACTGATTATCATCTCACTCCACTGATGTTTCAGTATTTTTTTGTTTTCTATATTCAGGGCTCGGGGTGGTATCTCCACACTTTTCTCATGTGAGGGTGGGAGGCCTGCACCTTTGTCTTTAGGTCATTTTATTGGGTTCACTACGATATGCCGGCGGTCGGGCTCCCGGCGACCAGCATACCGGCGCCGGGAGCCCGACCGCCAGCTTACCGACAGTGTGGCGAGCGCAAATGAGCCCCTTGCGGGCTCGCTGCGCTCACCACACTACGGGCACGGTGGCGCGCTACGCGCGCCACACTATTTTATTCTCCCTCCAGGGGGGTCGTGGACCCCCACGAGGGAGAATAAGTGTCGGTATGCCGGCTGTCGGGCTCCCGGCGCCGGTATGCTGGTCGCCGGGAGCCCGACCGCCGGCATACTGAAGACCACCCATTTTATTCATTGCCTTTTTATGTTGGTATAGTTTTCTTTTTCTTTGTTAGGGGGAACAGTTTATTGGGACAAGGTATGCCTCAGTTTGGGTGGGTATACAGGGAGGGGGGACACAGGGCCGTTTCTAGCCAATTTGGCTCCCAGTGCAAGATTTAAAAATGCGCCCCCCCCCCATTCACATAAGAAAAAATGCGCCCCCCCATAGATATAAAGAGGAAAAGCAAGATGGACGTGGCCTCATCTGATCTCATCATCACGGCCACCACAGGATTAAAAAAAAAAAGTCCTCATTTTACACATTACAGCAGGCACGCGACCCCATTTTACACAGCACGGCAGGCAAGTGTCCCCATTTTACACATTGCGGCAGGAAAGTGTCCCCATTTTACACATTGTGGCAGGCAAGTGTCCCCATTTTACACATTGCGGCAGACAAGTGCCCCCATTTTACACATTGCGGCAGAAAAGTGTCCCCATTTTACACATTGCGGCAGGAAAGTGTCCCCATTTTACACATTGTGGCAGGCACGTGCCCCCATTTTACACAGCACGGCAGGCAAGTGTCCCCATTTTACACATTGCGGCAGGAAAGTGTCCCCATTTTACACATTGTGGCAGGCAAGTGTCCCCATTTTACACATTGCGGCAGGAAAGTGTCCCCATTTTACACATTGTGGCAGGCACGTGCCCCCATTTTACACATTGCGGCAGGAAAGTGCCCCCATTTTACACATTGTGGCAGGCAAGTGTCCCCATTTTACACATTGCGGCAGGAAAGTGTCCCCATTTTACACATTGTGGCAGGCACGTGCCCCCATTTTACACATTGCGGCAGGAAAGTGTCCCCATTTTACACATTGCGGCAGGCAAGTGCCCCCATTTTACACATTGCGGCAGGAAAAAGTGTCCCCATTTTACACATTGCGGCAGGCACGTGCCCCCATTTTACACAGTACAACAGGCAAGTGTCCCCATTTTACACATTGCGGCAGGCACGTGCCCCCATTTTACACATTGCGGCAGGCACATGCCCCCATTTTACACAGTACGGCAGGCGTGTGTCCCTATTTTACACATTGCGGCAGGCACGTGCCCCCATTTTACACATTGCGGCAGGAAAGTGTCCCCATTTTACACATTACGGCAGACAGGTGTCCCCATTCTACACAATACGCAAGGCAAGAGTCCCCATTTTACACGTTACGGCAGACTGCGTCTCCATTTTACACATTCCGGCAGGCAAGAGTCCCCATTTTACATATTACGGCAGGCAAGTGTCCCCATTTTACACATTCCGGCAGGCAAGAGTCCCCATTTTACACATTCCGGCAGACAGGTGTCCCCATTTTACACATTAAGGCAGGCAAGAGTCCCCATTTTACTTATTACGGCAAGCAAGTGTCCCCATTTTACACATTCCGGCAGACAGGTGTCCCCATTTTACACAGTACGGCAGGTGGGGGGGGGGGGGGGGAGGGAGGGAGAGGGGCTGACTTACATTTGAAGCGGTTCTTCCCGCTCTTCAGCCGCCTCTCCCTCGTCTGCGCGGCTCTCCCTTCTTACACAAAAAAAGAAGGGTTTTTGATCCTGCACCGACCTAGATTCACACTGTATACTTTCACACCAGATATGTCCAGTTGTACCATCTCTGGCAATCTGGTACCAATACCAACTATCTTCACTTATCACTTGTCATTCATTCATTTATTCTCCCATCATGCTTCTCTCCGAGTAATCTATACAATCTCATTTATATCTCAACATCCGTCCACTTGTGCATATATATATATATATATATATATATATATATAAGTCATTTTTCCTCACGCTTCCATCTAAACATCTACCTGAGTAGGTCACTATTCACCATTAACCAATGGCTGCTGCCCATTTACGTCCCCGCACACTTCAGTATCCCTCACCCTAATTATTCTTCATTTTTATTCTCTCCCCTTTTCTTTCTATTTTGATAGTCATTTTCATTATTATTGTTACTCTATTTCCATTTTTGCTGATTGTAAATTATACCTATTTGTATATTGTTATACTAGGTGCTTCATCGCGCCCTACGGGCGCTCTTCACACCGTCGCAAGGGGCTACGCCCCCTTAACCCTTGCATGCCTTTCTGGGGTTCAATATTTGTATTATATGGAGTATTACCTGCATTCCTTTGTTAGTGGTTAAATATTGCACAATGAAAGGGCGTGTGATGGTGAAGGAGGCGCAGCCCCTTGCGACAGCGTGAACAGCACCTGCAGGGCATGATGTACAAAATGTAGCGGGTGCGGGGGGGACTGCGGATGGGGGAGGGTGTCTGTAGATGCTGCGGAAGCGGGGGGGCCCGGATGGGGAAGGGTCGGGAGGTGCTGCGGATGGGGGAGGGGCATAGGAGTGGGGGCTGCAGATGGGGGAGGGGTCCGGAGGCACTGCAGGTGGGGGAGGGGCATGGGTGCCATGGGTGGGAGAGGGGCAGGTGCGGGGATGTTGTGGATGGGTGAAGGGTTCCAGAGGTGCTGTGGGATGGGAAGGGGCGGGGGTGCCGGGAGTGGGGTAGGGGGTCCGGAAGCACCATGGGTGGGGGAGGAGCAGGTACAGGTGGTGCGGCGGATGGGGAAGGGGGTCTCGAGGCGCTGCAGGTGGTAGAGGGGCAGGTGTGGGGGTGCAGTGGGTGGGGGAGGGGACCACGAATTGAGGAGGGTGTCTGCAGATGCTGCGGGTGGAGGGGGGGCAGGTGTGGGGGGAGACATATATGGGGAGAGGATGGTGGAGGGGGCCTGGAGGTGCTGTGGGTGGTGGAGGGGCGGGGGAGTGGGAGCCGCGGGTGGTGTAGGGGGTCTGGAGGCACAGCGTGTGGGGGAGGGGAAGGTACGGAGGTGTGGTGCATTGGGGAGGGGTCTGGAGGCGCTGCGGGTACTGTACCTGCCAAAAAGGTAGTTGGAGGGTATGCAGTAACAGGGCCAGGACAGGGGTGACAGGGTCAGAACAGGGGTGACAGGGCCAGGACAGGGGTGACAGGGGCTGGCTGCTGCTGTTCCACTCCAACCTGTTGGGATCTGCTGCTGGTGGAGACTTGGCATGGCTGACTCTCTCAGGCTGGAGTCCTGCTTCCTCTGCCCGTCCGCATTCCTCCCCCCCTCCTCAGTCACACACCGCGGACCTCGCGCGGCTGCCGGGAACTGCGGTAAGGGGAGACTGGGAGTGACTGGTTAGTCCCCAGGAGACGCCGCGGCTGGAGGGAGGAGGGGGTCATAGCATGCACGTGTAAGGATGTGCCCTGTGGGCACATCCATGTTGTGGTCCCTAGCTGGGGACAGCGCTGGGGCAGCTTGTCTGTCCCCAGCGCTTGGTGCGTGGCGGCGGGTGTCCGGTGCAGGGATTACCCTTTTCCCTGCACCGGACAGGAGGCTGCAGGAGGATTCGAATGTTGGCGCCCTCCGGGAGCCAATCGCGGCTCCCGGAGCGGCGGCCAATCAGGAAGAGACGCGGCGAGCCAATCGGCGCTCCCCGCGTCATAGGCCCCGCCCCCGGTGTCTGACGTCAGACGCCGGGCGGGACGGAGAAGAGGAGGCCGCGCCGAAGAGCGGCGAAGACAGAAGACACGTGCGGGAGCAGCGGAGGAGGAATGCCGGGCGCGCGCGGAAGAGCGCGAAGAGGAAAGAAGATCCCGGCGGCGCAAGGAAGAGAAGACGACGACCGCGGGGAGAGGAGGTCCTGAGGCCGCGGAAGAGGCCAGAAGACGTCGGCCTGCAGGAAGGAGATGTCCAGCGGCGGCTGGACGCAGAAGAGTGGAGGCGGCGCCGCTGGCCAGGACGGGTCAGCGGCAGAAGAGGACGTTGGAGACCCCGGGTTAGGTAAGGCCTCAGTGAGGCTATCCTCTTCCTCCCTCGACCACCAGGGACGGGCATTAGGCCCGAGGGCACAAGTCAGGCACTAGGCCTGTGGCGCAGTTAGGAGTTTGGGGGCCCCAATATTTGATGAGGTGGTTTGGGCACTAGGCCCAAGCCACCCCACCCCTGCGGCGCCAGTTAGACAGACACTAGGCCCGGGGGGGGACAATCTAGGCACTAGGCCTGTGGGTAATAGAGGGCGTTAGGCCCTAGGGTATTTGTGGCCAAATCAGGGATACGATAAGGTGACCCTGGGCACAAGGCCCAGGTCACCCAACGGGCGGCAAGTTAGGCGGGCGCTAGGCCCGTAGGCGAAGTCAGGCCTCCGGCCTGTGTGCAGTTAGGGGGCGCTAGGCCCAGTGAATTAGTGTTCCCCCGAGGTGAGTACAGGTGGCCCTGGGCGCTAGGCCCCGGCCACCCTGAGGTGTTAAGTAGGCTCGGCCTGAGCCCCTAAGGAGAGAGCACGGTAGGTGGGTGGGCTGTGCGGCCCCCACTACGGGGTGTTCTGAGTCGGGTAGATAAAGGGACAGCACCGTTTTATGTTGTAACTCCGATAGTGTGATATATGTTGTTACCGTGCAGGGCAAAGTGTATGTGTTGTGTAAGTTGTGCATAGTTGTGTCGCACCACCCACACGAGCTAGTTTGAGGGCTCTATTTATGTAGCTAGTGTAGCGGACGCACACTAGGGTAGTTCTTGGCCCTGCACGGCTGTTTCTCTTTGCCTCCTTACAGGGACCTGTAAGTGGAGAAGATCGGAGTGCAAGACTCGTGACGGTGAGTAGCATCCGTGTACGTCTGTCCCTTGTTTGTCCCCGAGCGCCGGAGTTAGGATTGCTCACGGACGTGAGAATCCCTTTTCATCACACTACGTGCGAAAGCGCGAGTGTGTGAAATCTGGGTAGCTGAGGCTTTGTGCCGGTGATGACCATTCACCCAGCCGGTGAAGGTCGCGGCCACCCCTGGGGTATCCCCTGTTCCAGCGGAAGAAGGGTCGATACCCCCTTTAATGTAGACCATTCTCTCCTCAGCTCGGTCGTCGGTCAGCTCCGAGAGGGAATCGCCGTGTCCGGATCCGACTGAAGAATACCAGGTCCGTTGAAGGTTCCGGTACCTGAAGGTGAGAGAGAGCGGCGCCTGGTGAGTACCGAGTCTACACCTGCACGGCAGCAGGCACCACCACACGCACCGCATTACCACCCTCTCACACTTGGCGTAGTCGGCAGGATCTAGAGACCGGATCACGGACACGATGTGGAACGCCACCAAGAAGACCTCCCTGCGGACGGCTCCGGAGAAGACTCACCCCCGGATGTGTGCGGACCAGAGCGACTGGGTGACGGTGTCTGGGGCAGACATCCTGAAGATGGTGCAGCGGTCGGTCCAGCGTAGAAAGGAAGAGCGCCGGGAGAAGGGGCGCAAGAAAGCCGCTGTGACGCCCTGCAAGAGATGTCGGCAAACAGGGCACTTTGCCAGCGAGTGTACTTGGCGAGAGACGTCCCCAAAGAAGGTGGTCCAGGAAGCGGACCGAAGACGTCAGCAGGGCCAAGCGAAGAAGGAGTCCCGATGTTTGCTCTGCGGAAACTACGGGCATGAGCACAACAGTTGTCCTTGGGACGAAGAGTTGAGCGAAGACGAGGTTGATTCCCGGTGTGAAAGCTGTGGAGATCCCCGACATCGGCTCCTGGAATGTCCATGGACGGAAGACAGGACGGACTACGAGGCCACGGTGAAGCAGCTGACGGAATCTCGTCAGCAGCTTTGGGACCGGGTGGCTGCAGAGCCTGTGTGTGCGCTCTGCGAGGCGAGAGGGCATGCGCTTCCCGATTGTCCGTGGAATGAAGACCGGATGATTGCGGATGGTCGCGCCCAGAGATGGGAGGAGGAAATCAGGGAAATGGAGCGGAAGGCCTTGCTTGAAGTTAATTCGCAGGTGCCCATTTCCTCTGAGCCGGAACCAACGGGTGAAGATTCCCCAGTGAAGGAGGTGGACCAGGAACCCGTCTTGGAGAAGGTGGCAGTGGCCCTCCCTTGTTGGAAGTGTCGGTGACCAGGACATGCGGCCAGTGAGTGCCCTTGGGAAGATGCCGCGGACCTACTCTGTCCCAAGAAAGTGACCCCAGTAAGGCAGAATCCTTTCCCGCATGAGGCGGAGGTGGACGACTGGGAGGTGAAGAGGCCACGCTGCGAAGAAAAGCGTGAAGACCCAGTGACTGAGACGTCCGGAATCTCCCCGCGATGGAACCGTCCACGACCAGGACGTGCGGAACAGGAGTGTCCTGGGTACCAAGAGATGCCAGCGGAAGCAAAGGAGTACGCTGAGGAAGTAACGATGCCAGCGGAAGCGAAGGAGTACGCTGAGGAAGTAACGATGCCAGCGGAAGCGCAAGAGTACGCTGAGGAAGCAGAGGTGCCAGCGGAAGCGAAGAAGTACGCTGAGGAGGAAAGTAATACCCCAGTCCAGATATCGGAGGAGAACTCGGACTACGGTGAGCTGTCCGCCGACGAATCCCTCCCAGAACAGATGGAGGACGACTCTGGCATCGGAAGCGCCGACGAGAGTGACTGGCAGGATCGGGTGGAGTCATGCTCCCAGTTGAATGCCCTCCGTGAAGAGGAGGAGATAGTCCTGGAGCATGAGTACCTGCCGGGAGTGCCGAGATGGACCGACGTACGGGGACAGGACTGTGATGCCGTGGGAGGACCCGTTCCAGAGGAAGAGACAGGACCTTTGGAGATGCCCCACGAGGAAATTCGACATGTGGTGGCTGTTGCCCGGGAGGAAACGGATGCCCCGGAGGATTCCGCTGTTGGGTGGTGGTCGATACCACACCCGGAAGACAGGGACGAAGCCACAGACGATATCGGAGGCCAAGAGTGGGTGACTGTTGTCCCCGTGGAGGAAGATTCCCCTTGGTGGCCAACGTCAAGCGACCGTGAGGAGATGCCACTCCCCCAGAGGATCCGCCGATGGAGGTCAGGACGTGAGAGGAACCCGGAGCTGGAGGAGGAGGGATGTGGGGTCACAGCTGGTCCAGGCTGGGCCCCCGAATGCACCTTCGCCGGAAGGACCTTGGAATTCCCTGACCCGCGGACAATGGAAGTCGTGAGGAACTTTGTAGGGACTACAAAGGATAAAGGGGGGGGAAATGTAAGGATGTGCCCTGTGGGCACATCCATGTTGTGGTCCCTAGCTGGGGACAGCGCTGGGGCAGCTTGTCTGTCCCCAGCGCTTGGTGCGTGGCGGCGGGTGTCCGGTGCAGGGATTACCCTTTTCCCTGCACCGGACAGGAGGCTGCAGGAGGATTCGAATGTTGGCGCCCTCCGGGAGCCAATCGCGGCTCCCGGAGCGGCGGCCAATCAGGAAGAGACGCGGCGAGCCAATCGGCGCTCGCCGCGTCATAGGCCCCGCCCCCGGCGTCTGACGTCAGACGCCGGGCGGGACGGAGAAGAGGAGGCCGCGCCGAAGAGCGGCGAAGACAGAAGACACGTGCGGGAGCAGCGGAGGAGGAATGCCGGGCGCGCGCGGAAGAGCGCGAAGAGGAAAGAAGATCCCGGCGGCGCAAGGAAGAGAAGACGACGACCGCGGGGAGAGGAGGTCCTGAGGCCGCGGAAGAGGCCAGAAGACGTCGGCCTGCAGGAAGGAGATGTCCAGCGGCGGCTGGACGCAGAAGAGTGGAGGCGGCGCCGCTGGCCAGGACGGGTCAGCGGCAGAAGAGGACGTTGGAGACCCCGGGTTAGGTAAGGCCTCAGTGAGGCTATCCTCTTCCTCCCTCGACCACCAGGGACGGGCATTAGGCCCGAGGGCACAAGTCAGGCACTAGGCCTGTGGCGCAGTTAGGAGTTTGGGGGCCCCAATATTTGATGAGGTGGTTTGGGCACTAGACCCAAGCCACCCCACCCCTGCGGCGCCAGTTAGACGGGCACTAGGCCCGGGGGGGGACAATCTAGGCACTAGGCCTGTGGGTAATAGAGGGCGTTAGGCCCTAGGGTATTTGTGGCCAAATCAGGGATACGATAAGGTGACCCTGGGCACAAGGCCCAGGTCACCCAACGGGCGGCAAGTTAGGCGGGCGCTAGGCCCGTAGGCGAAGTAAGGCCTCCGGCCTGTGTGCAGTTAGGGGGCGCTAGGCCCAGTGAATTAGTGTTCCCCCGAGGTGAGTACAGGTGGCCCTGGGCGCTAGGCCCCGGCCACCCTGAGGTGTTAAGTAGGCCGGTCAGCTCGGCCTGAGCCCCTAAGGAGAGAGCACGGTAGGTGGGTGGGCTGTGCGGCCCCCACTACGGGGTGTTCTGAGTCGGGTAGATAAAGGGACAGCACCGTTTTATGTTGTAACTCCGATAGTGTGATATATGTTGTTACCGTGCAGGGCAAAGTGTATGTGTTGTGTAAGTTGTGCATAGTTGTGTCGCACCACCCACACGAGCTAGTTTGAGGGCTCTATTTATGTAGCTAGTGTAGCGGACGCACACTAGGGTAGTTCTTGGCCCTGCACGGCTGTTTCTCTTTGCCTCCTTACAGGGACCTGTAAGTGGAGAAGATCGGAGTGCAAGACTCGTGACGGTGAGTAGCATCCGTGTACGTCTGTCCCTTGTTTGTCCCCGAGCGCCGGAGTTAGGATTGCTCACGGACGTGAGAATCCCTTTTCATCACACTACGTGCGAAAGCGCGAGTGTGTGAAATCTGGGTAGCTGAGGCTTTGTGCCGGTGATGACCATTCACCCAGCCGGTGAAGGTCGCGGCCACCCCTGGGGTATCCCCTGTTCCAGCGGAAGAAGGGTCGATACCCCCTTTAATGTAGACCATTCTCTCCTCAGCTCGGTCGTCGGTCAGCTCCGAGAGGGAATCGCCGTGTCCGGATCCGACTGAAGAATTCCAGGTCCGTTGAAGGTTCCGGTACCTGAAGGTGAGAGAGAGCGGCGCCTGGTGAGTACCGAGTCTACACCTGCACGGCAGCAGGCACCACCACACGCACCGCATTACCACCCTCTCACACACGCGGCGCGGACCTCGCGGCTGCCAGGCACTGTGGAAAGGGGAGACTGGGAGTGACTGGTTAGCTCCCAGGAGACGCTGCGGCTGGAGGGAGGAGGGGGACGGAGCCTGCAAACAGCGCGGACTTCTGCAGCGCTATCTGCCAGCTAAAGTGTGTGAAGGAGCTGGGCGCACCTCACTGCGAGTGGCAGCGCTGCAGCTAGCGGTGGGGTTGCCGGGACTGGAGATAACAGAGGCAGTACGGAACCTGCACAGCGGCAGGTGCCCCACAAAACTGCAGCTAAGAAGCGTGGAGTGTGCCAGAAAGTGATGCTCCTCCGCGCCAGAGAGACCCTGCTGAGTTTGCTGATGTGTTGGGAAGCTGCTGAACTCGCTGTTCTGCTTAGCAGAGCAGCGGTGAATAGATGCGCACAGCGTCTATTTAGTGGAGACAGGAGGAGAGGTGGCATCAGGGGGTACGGATTAAGGGGGTTCCGGCAGCAGAGCCGGATTAAGGGGGGGGGGGCAGGGGGTACGTACCGTGGGCCCCACAGTTTTAGGGGCCTTCCCGGCTGGAGTAGCTCTGTCCCAGCTCTGTAGCTCCCCCGTCCTGCCAGCAACAGCAGCAGCATTGTGCTACAGTCAGCACACGCTGCTGCGTGTTGGCAGGTCTGTGGTGTTGCTTTCTTCTGCCTGTGCGGGTGTGTAGGGGAGAGCAACCACCCCCTCTGGATTTACTCCTAGCTAAGGAGCCAAAATCCCAATAAATTTCCCCCCATAATTTGCATAATGGGCGTGGCCACGCAAACCGCGATTAGGCCACGCCCCCAAACCCACAGCAGGCACAGCAATGAGATAGGGACCCCCTGTTTCAAGTGCTCTGGGCCCCCCGGACTCATAATCCGCCCCAGGGGGCATGCCAGCAGCTCACAGAGCGCTGGGCATGTCCCCTCACTGACAAAAACGGGGGCCCTCCGTGAAGCCACTCCCCTTTTAATTGACCACACCCCCTTTTCGCTGCCTGTGTGTCCCTCCTTCTGCCTGAAGAAAGCTGGGAGGTATGCACCCCTGTCTGCCTGAAGAAAGCTGGGAGGTATGCACCCCTGTCTGCCTGAAGAAAGCTGGGAGCAGTGGCGCACCCAGGGGGGGGTTCCGAGTACCCAGAAACCCCCCTCCACTAAAAAAAAAAAATAATTTTTTTTTTTTTTTTTAGCTGCTTGAGTATTATTAATGACTGTCTAGCGTCCTCTGCAGTCTGCTGTCTTCCTGGTGGCACTTGCAAGTGCAATAAAAGTTTACTTTATTTTAATTATAGTACATATATATCCATGTGCCTACATATATACACATGTATATACATAAATGCAAATCCATGAAGAAGGCACTCTGGAGTCATCAATAATGGCAAAGTAGCAAATGTGTATTAAAGGTTCAGGTCGAGTACTTTCGGGGACAGCACCCCGTCCTCAGGACCACACCACAACAGTACAATCATATACATACATACATACATACACACACACACACACATATGATATATATATATATACATGTGTATATATATGTGTACTGTATGTGTGTGTATATATATATATATATATATATATATATATATGTATGCATGTTTAATATGCTATGTATATGTGTATATGGGTTCACTACGATCTCCCGGCGGCCGGCCTCCCGGCGACCAGCATACCGGCGCCGGGAGGCCGGCCGCCGGCTTACCAACAGTGTGGCGAGCGCAAATGAGCCCCTTGCGGGCTCGCTGCGCTCGCCACGCTACGCGCGCCACACTATTCTATTCTCCCTCCAGGGGGGTCGTGGACCCCCACGAGGGAGAATAAGTGTTGGTATGCCGGCGGTCAGGCTCCCGGCGCCGGTATGCTGGTCGCCGGGAGCCCGACCGCTGGCATACTGAAGACCACCCGTGTATATGTATGTGTGTGTATGTATGTATATATATATATATATATATGTGTGTGTGTGTGTGTAGATATATGTATATCGATGGTTCTGAAACATCAGACATCGATGACCATCTCTACACTGTTTATACTTCGCCTTCAAAGGAGTTTGACCCTCTGCCCCTGTCGTGGTTGCTAAGTAACACATTTCTTGGACTGCCGCGTCCCGTTACTTAGGAGACAGAAACATGGCTGCTCTGGAACTGTAAGGACAGAAACTCAGGGGAATAGCGTTGTTCAGGATTTGAAATTTATCTAAGTCCTCTGTTTGGTGACATTTACGTAAACAGAGGTGGATTATAAAGCTCCACCGCTCTTGACTGATAATAGGGAATATAACATCACCAATTTCAACTGAATTATTATTATATTTTGAAGTCTATTTAGATATCATATTCATTGAATTGAACATGTGATTGGATGTAATCATTGGATATTCTAAACCTTTCTAACCAATGGTAATTACTCCTACTATAAGAACTGATTATAAACCCCTGATGAAGTCCTAACGGACGAAACGTGTTGGGTTTCGTAACATCTGGTTAATAAAGCCTTTATTACAAGCATCTGGTTGGAGATACATCCATTTCAAGTTCTGACTGTGATCACCTGACTGTAAAATCCTCACATCTACTGTAAATTGTTTATGTATAAGACTGTAACATTGTTTTATTGAATTTTTAGAAGGTTGTGTCAATGACAAACGTTTAGGATAAATATCGTTTGTTTCTGTGCAATAAAAATTTTTAATTATTGTCATACAAAAGGCATATTGGCTCCCACGAGAATCCTTTTCTATTCTATATATATATATATATATATATATATATATATATGTATATATATATATATATATATATATATATATATACACACACACACACACACACACACACACACACACACACACACACACACACACACTAGTTTTACGGACCAAGCATATACTGGGTCACCTCAGTCCCCACCCCCGTGATTGGCTCCGCCCAGTTCTGGAAACCCCCCCCCCCATGCAAATCCCGCATTTGCCACTGGGGAGGTATGCACCCCTGCCTGTGCCATGCCCATACCATCTGCTTCTGCTCCTAGTCTCCTATAGATTTGCCCAGATCTGTGACTCATTTGACTAACTCCGCCCAGTGTTGTGACTCCGCCCAGCGTTAGCAAATGAGTCACAAAGTCACAGATCTGGGCTATTATATAGGAGATTCCTAGCCATCCCACCATCACTACTTTTATACTTATTATTATTTTTATTATTTATTTTTTATTTATTTTTTAATACTATTTCTTTCACACACATAATCGTACCTATATCTGTACCTACAGCCTTTAAAGTGGGTACACACTATTAGATATATCTGCAGATCAATTGATCTGCAGATATATCTATGTACGGATCGAGCAGTGTGCTGTGCATACACACAGCCCGATCCGTCGGGAGACTGACGTCATGAACTGGGCGGGTGGGCGCCCGCCCAGTTCACCTGTCAATCACCGCCGGCCGCCGCAGCATGTGTACGGGCGGTCGGACGACCGCCCCGTACACACACAGCGACGGGCCAATATATCGTTAGATATATTGGCTGTCGGCTGTGCTGCGCGGCCGACGCGATACGTCTGTGAACGACAGAGTTCACAGACGTATCGCCCGTACACACTGGCCGACGGTCCCGCGATGTATCGGCCGTTCAAGAGAACGGCCGATACATCGACCAGTGTGTACGGGCCTTTATACTACGGGGGATGGGCGGGGTATACTGGCCCCTCTCCGTGTGTCCTCCTGTGTGTCACTATGGTATCCTAGCAACCTTATGCTGGCCCCTCGCAGCCTTTGGTTACGTTTACTCTGACGCGGGTATCCTAGCAACCCGATATCCTTAGTGCGGGCGGAAGTCCAGATGACAACTTCCGCCCACACTCACCGGCGTCATACCGCCCTTCGCGGCCGCTTTGATCAGGACGATACCGTCCAGGGCAGGAGTAATCCCCGCCCTCCCCAGCACGCTGCAGCCCGCCCAATATGACACTGTTGTTACACTACTCTCCATATCCTCACCACGGCGATACAGTCAGGGCGGAAGTGAGAAGACGAACTTCCGCCCTCTTCTGTCCATCTCACTTTCCTAATTTAAGCCGCCCATATGATGCATTTTTAGAAGGCCCGCGGTTGGACTATATGTTTATTGTATTCCCGCCCACATGGTCAGCTATTGGCTGACATGAATCATAAAGGGTTTTTAAACACTCAGGTTCCTGACTCTTAGGAGCTGCTCAGAATGGAAGTGAACAAGCCCGTGACCGGGTGAAACGCGTTTTCCTTGCGGGCACCTTACTTGTCTGACACTTGAAGTGGTGATATTTGATGCTTATTTACTCTATTGCAACATACCTAATGCTAAAGCAGTATATTTCTTTGCCATTGCAAAAATTACTCTTATCTATATTGCTGGAGCTTCCAGCTTTGCTGCATTACATACACGTGTACTATTTCATTCAGGTATTTTGTGGTATAACTTTGTGATAGGGGCAGGTCATTGGTGGCCCCGCATCTCCTGCGGGCACCCCGCCTGCCTACCAACTGAATGAGTGATATTTCATACTCATCTACTTTATTCACTTGAGCCTGTCTTATCACAGAGAGAATCTCTGCCGTTGACACTGCTGGTGTTTACAGACAATGAGCATGGCATATCCATGTTTATTCCTTGCTTAAGTACAGTGTGTAATATTCTTCCCTCGCATTCAAGTGTAATTAGGACAGGTGTGGTGTGATCCTGCATATACTCTGCCTAGGTACTCTCAAACTGTGTATTCTATATTTTTGTTCCTTTGAGGTTTTTCACCAAAGAGAGAATGGTACAGGTAATAATTCTTTTTTCCTCATATATTGGTTTATGTTAGAAACTAATATTTGCTGTGATAAAGAACATTCTGGTAATATCACCAGTGACATTCAAGGCCTTGGTGCACTGCACAAGTTCATCAATCATTAGATGCCACTGAAATCTGTTATATACAAGTAACGATATACATACCCTGTGATCTGGCACCGCTTATAAGAAATTATTATCTTTATTTCTTTTGGAAATCTGTCTTGGCACCTGTCACTGTGATCTATTTTTGAACCAGGATTTGTTAGTATTCAAATAACTGAGATAACCCAAAGGGACCCACTGTAATTTTATATAACTATCCATTTGCAACTACTTTCTTCTATCCTTGCAACATTTTTCTTACTGTCCTTCCTTCTGTGAACTCTCATCCACGATTCAGGGGAGCGTGTCCCCTCAGGAGACACGTCTCTTCAGTCTAACGTGGACAGCAGATTCACACTTACTTATCTACTATCATTCTTTTCTTTACGCATTCTTAGCATTCTTTTTCGGAGGAGGAATCAATCCTCCCATTTTGGTGCACTCTCATTGGTGCTATAGGGTCAAACCTTCCTACGACCATACCCCTACGTTCACGCCCAATCTCGTCCGATCCTGGAAGCTAAACGTAGGTGGGCTGGGTCAGTACCTAGACGGGCGACCACTAGGGAATACCCAGTGAAGTAGGGAGACTCTCTTCCCCGTAGGAACCACACCAACAGCAGTATCACCACTTATACCTCATCCCTCTACTTCTTTTATTTTATTCATTATTCTTTTCATCCATTACAGTGGTTAATTGTTAGAACTGTTACCTAGTGCGTGGGCTCTCCCACTCACGATTGTAACCCAATTTAGGGCTGCATTAATACACAGTTTATACAGATCTTGGGCAGACTGAAGCAGCATAGTATGTAGCTATCTTCCGATATGCATTTATCCAGGTATAATTAAGATCTGGACATTTTTAATTTTGGGAGACTTATTTCTCCAACTGGCATATCCACATTTGCTTTATGTCTAACTTGTTTTGTTTAGTCCCTGTGCATTTTAAAGAGTAGAAATAAAGATTTCATCATTAATTTTTAGATACATTACTTATTAATTAACATTTAGTTAACACAAGAGTGCGCCCAAACAAGAGTCATACTTTTATCTCTCCGCACGGCTCCCCCTTCTCCCTCCTCCCGAGTGCCCAGTCGCGTCATTCCGCGAAACCCCGCCCTCCGAGCTGGGCACTCGGGAGGAGAGGGGGGATTCAAAGTGCTGAAGAAGTGCCACGGCGGGCGCCCCGTGCGGTTGCACGGCTCACCCGCCGCAAGAAACGGCACTGGGGGTACAGGACGGGAGGGATTGTTCTTTGTTGTTTGATTTCTTTTTCTTTTCTTATTTGTGTTGCAAACGCTGTGGTATTTTCAATTTTCTTTACAATTAGGTTTAGTGTTGGTGGCCTGTCGGGGATACACGGGACTGATCATACATTTTGTTTTATCTTGACTTATTGCCTCTAATCAACTTAAAATAATATCCTGGAATGTCCGGGGACTGAACGACAAGGTTAAACGTTCGCTTGTGCTCCGTCACTTTAAGCAATATGGTGCAGACATTGTTTGCCTCATGGAGACCCATCTGGTGGGGGCAAAAGTTCTAGCTCTTAAGAAACCGTGGGTGGGCTGGGCCTACCACTCCACTCATACGTCTCATTCACGGGGTGTGTCAATTTTGGTTAGAAGATCGGTCCCATTTGTCCTTGATCAGGTCCAATTGGACCAGTGGGGCCGGTATGTTTTTCTAAAATGTCAAGTATACTCCATGTCTTTGCTTGTCCTTGTTATCTATATACCACCCCCTTATTCTCCAGAGGTTCTCAAGAAGGCAGCTGAGTTTATTACGCTATATCCTAATGTTGCTATTGCCTGTCTTGGTGACTTTAATAACGTCATTGACCATGCTTTAGATAGAACTAGAATATCACCTGATGCTCCTGTGGCGCTACTGGTGGAAAGTCTGGGTCTAGTAGATGCGTGGAAGGTCCGTCACCCTGGCGTACGAAAATATTATTGCTTTTCTCCTGCGTACTTATCCTTCTCCAGAATAGACCTGGCCCTCACCTCTAAAGGTTTGCTGCCGAGGCTGGTTGATGTTCAGTATGCTACCAGGGGCTTCTCAGATCACTCCCCGATAATTCTATGTTTGGACATGGGTGACATTAGGGGGGCATGGTTTTGGAGGTTTAATTCCTTTTGGTTGACTTAGATGGGCACTGGGGCGGAGCTGGTGGAGATGTGGGAGGCCTTTTTACTGGAAAATCAGGGCTCGGTATCTGACATAGTTTTATGGGATGCCTTTAAGGCTTATGTCCGTGGCACCCTGATTAAATCGGTAACTGTTTTGAAGTCCGGTTATGCACAGAGGGAGCGTGACCTTGAGGCAGACTGTAGGAGATTGGAGATTCAGAATATTGCTGATGGTCTTGACACCACGAGGGAGAGGTGTTTGCTTGCCCAGGCTGAATGGCGTGATTACTTGGCTGACAAAGCTAAGTACCGTCTACTTTACAACCAAAACACGTATTATGCAACGGGTGACAGACCTGGTAGCTTTATGGCAACACTGGCGGGTGCGGACAGGGCATCCACTACGGTGCCTGCTGTCAGTACTAGCGACAATGTGACTCATTTTAAAACTTCCGATATTGTAGGGGACTTTGTCGGTTACTATAAACGGCTGTATAGTTCTAGGCTAACCCACACTGTGACGGAACTAGAGATGTATTTGGCTAATATCCCGCTACCCACATTGTCCCTGGATGCTATAGAATTTTTAGACTCCCCCTTAACGTTGACTGAGTTGGAGTCAGCTGTCAGTTCATTTCCTGGAGGGAAGACCCCAGGTCTCGATGGGATACCCCTGGAACTTTATAAAAAGCACTTACCTTTTTATGGCCCTAAACTTCTTGATATATATAATAGTTTATTTGTACAAGGAAGGTTGCCTGACTCTATGGCAGAGACCCTCATTATAGTCCTCCTGAAGCCGGATTGAATCTTATCGCCCAATTTCCTTATTAACGACTGATGTTAAAATTCTGACTAAAATACTGGCGACAAGGCTAAGCTCTGATTCTGCAGTTGATTCATGATGACCAATCAGGGTTCATGCCGGGCCGGTCCACTTTACCTAATCTACGTAGACTTTATACGCACCTCCAGGCACCTCACGAGAGTTCCTGCTCCTCGGTTATAGTTTCTTTGGATGCTGCTAAGGCATTTGATTCAGTGGAGTGGGGCTTCTTGTGGGGGACCTTGGACCGATTTGGTATTGGACCTAACTTTAAAAAGTGGGTCCAGCTGCTTTATTCTACTCCCACGGCTAGGGTTTCTGTTAACGGCCACATATCATCCAGTTTTTCCCCGATCCTTTTTGCTCTGGCCATAGAGCCTTTGGCCTGTATTGTTAGATCCTTCTCGCAGGTGGCGGGCTCCTGGTTGGGTAGCAGGACAGACAAAATTGCTCTTTATGCAGATGATATTCTGTTATTTGTATCTGACTATTTTACCACTATGCCTCATATCTTGGAATTAATTGACACTTTTGGGGGATTCTCTGGTTTGTACATTAACTGGGACAAATCCTGTGTCCTTCCGCTTAGAGGCCCCTGTCCTGTTTGCCTCCCGGGGATCTGCCGCTACGCTGGGTGGACTCTTTTAAATACCTGGGTGTTTGGATTACCAACCGGTCCTCACACTTTATTGACCTGAATATACATCCACAACTGGACTATCTACGGTCTCGTATTAGGGTGTGGAGTAAATTGACACTTACTGCTACGGGTAGGATCAACCTCATTAAAATGGTTGTATTACCTAAAATGCTGTATGTCCTCCAACATTCCCCTGTCTATCTCCTTCAGAAACTATTTGGTATCATAGATGGCCTCTTGTCCTCACTGGTTTGGTCCAACCGTAGAGCTGGAATTAAATTAGATACTCTAATTAGGCCCCGTGACTCGGGTGGTCTGGCCCTTCCTAAAATCAGATTCTATTACTTAGCGGCTCAGCTATTCCATCTAATTCCTTGTGTCACCAACTCCTCTGGGGACTTATTAATCTCCAGTATATTATTAGTATCTAGAATCAATCTGTCACCTCTGCAGCTCTTACTAAGTGATAATGTTACTCTCCTTATGATGCCGCTTGTTAAACAAGCGATTATGGTATGGAGGCAGGTACATTCTTTGTTGCGGGGGGAGGGTTGGGACCCTGACACCCCACTGACATACACTCGTTCTCTCCCTCATCTCACTTCCCTACAAATGGGAACGGTATGGGGGTGCTGGGGTATTTGTTCCCTTGATCATTTGTACTCCTCGGGCACACTTAAATCTTTTGGACAACTACAAATTGAATTTGATATACCCACGTCCTACTATTATAGATATTTCCAGCTTCGTCATGCATGCGCATCTCAGTTTAAGGCTGCGCCACCTCTCCTTCGGAAGTCACCGGTCCACCTGCTTTTGGCTGATACATTAGGCTCAGGGACTGTCTCTGCTGTCTATTCCGCTCTGCTCGGTGCCCATCACTCTGACAGTCTCTCCCATCTTAAATCTAAATGGGAAGTTGATTTGGGACCTGTTTCCTTAGACATATGGGAGGAGGCCTTGGGGGCCGCACGTACAGCTACCACCTCGGCTCGCTTTCAACAGATACACTTATTTATACTTCATCAAGTCTACATTACCCCCATCCGTCTCGCTAGTATAGGAGGACGGGGTGACTCTAGGTGCCCGAAGTGTGCCTCTCTTGATGGTACCTTCTGGCATCTGTTGTGGGCTTATTGGGTGGTACAGGGCTTCTGGCAAGCGGTGATTCGGATAATAACCTCTACGAGAATCCTCTTTGACGTGCTCACCCTCCTTGTATGTATCCTTGGAGTCATAGATGAGGAGATATTGGATGCACATTCTAGAAGATATGTTCTTAATTTATGCACTTTGGCCAAAGTGTTGATTGCACGCTCATGGATGGCGACTACGGGCCCTGATATTAATCAATGGATCCCGCTAGTGAATTCAGTTGCCTCCCATGAAAAGTTTGTTTATATTTCTAGGAAAGCCCCGGATAAATTTTACAAGGTATGGGATAGGTGTGTATCATCTCCACTCTACCAGGGGACTCGTGTTTATGCAACGCACTGACACCTGGTCACCTCATGCAGTACTATCTGATAGATTAATGATAAGAAATCACGCCACTCCTTCTGTATACTCTGCAGCTGTTTGCACATTTATTTAGTATTGCCTGCAAGTTGAAACACTGTCATACACCACAAGCGCTGAATTAAGATATCACCGTAACGTCCCTTTTAGGTTGAATGACGGATCATTTCTTCTCAGATGTATCTCCAATTCAAATCAATAGAATATATAGGCTTCCCAGGTATGGATACCATAAAAGAGACAAAATAACAAGAACAAACCAATGTGTAGTAAATAATATCAACACTTATTCAAGTTCGTATGGTGCCTTTGAACAATTGAAGTGGATTCAAAGCGTACCCCACTCACACTGAAAAAGGAAATGTAAAGCACATCAGGGTTTCTTTGTGGGGGTCACCTTCATTAGTTCGTATAACACCCAGCGTGCCAAAGATAGAATCGCACTCAGACTCAAGGGTGACCTATGATAGTTTCCTTGATAAAGGCCCAGGTGTTTGTCTTGATAAAGGCCCAGGTGTGGGCTGAAACGCGTCGACAAACAGGAGTGTGAGTAGCTATTTTTATCCGGATTTTCCAATTATTTTGTTTTACTTTTTAATTAAGTGTTTTTTGCTTTTTTTTGCAAGAGGTTACCATCTCTCTTTGCCGTTTTTTACTCAACCATTTTATGTACTGCTATGCAAGGTCTTCCATGCATTCCATTTTTTACCTTCATATATTGTTAAATAAAATCTGTAATCCCCTATTTTTACTCACTTTGGTATGAGCATTGCTATTTTTTCTTTTTTTTGGGGGTTCATGGAATAATACACGATTTTAATATACAAGCCGCATTTGCTATTTGAAGCCCAAAGATACCTTGATAGGAGTCCTTTAACACATCAAACTGTGAGTTGGGGTACGCCATATTGAATTACCATCTATCACTCCGGGAAAAGTAAAGATACCTTGATGAGTTTGCCACCTGCCTCCAGAGTGTGAGTGTTGGGGTACGCATTGGCTGTCTACCTCTTGAAGTCTGTCTGAACCCCGTGAACGTTCTACTATAAAGAAACCGCTATATGCTTTGAGTGCTTGATGCATGTGTGAGTGGGGTACGCCCTAAATCTATTTAAATTTGTTGGGGATATTGTGAACATCACACTCAGTAGGACCCATTACATATTGGCTGTTTTTTATCTTTACTCATGATCTACGCCTGAAGATTATACCAGAAACTTTACAGCTGTGATCCTCATATGAAAATCTAAAGATACCTTGATAGAAGTTACACAGTTCTTCTAATTGTGAGTTGGGGTACGCGATCTTTGGATTGTCCTTTTCCTTGAAGGAGAGAAAGATACCTTTACGTGTTTGCAA
Source organism: Pseudophryne corroboree (assembly GCF_028390025.1). NCBI lineage: Eukaryota > Metazoa > Chordata > Amphibia > Anura > Myobatrachidae > Pseudophryne > Pseudophryne corroboree. The sequence continues at coordinate 441,950,457 of NC_086451.1, forward strand.
CCAGTCTATCGAGTGTGAGTGTTGGGGTACGCATCTCCTGCCTTCTTTAGGAAACTATCATAGGTCACCCTTGAGTCTGAGTGCGATTCTATCTTTGGCACGCTGGGTGTTATACGAACTAATGAAGGTGACCCCCACAAAGAAACCCTGATTTGCTTTACATTTCCTTTTTCAGTGTGAGTGGGGTACGCTTTGAATCCACTTCAATTGTTCAAAGGCACCATACGAACTTGAATAAGTGTTGATATTATTTACTACACATTGGTTTGTTCTTGTTATTTTGTCTCTTTTATGGTATCCATACCTGGGAAGCCTATATATTCTATTGATTTGAATTGGAGATACATCTGAGAAGAAATTATCCGTCATTCAACCTAAAAGGGACGTTACGGTGATATCTTAATTTAGCGCTTGTGGTGTATGACAGTGTTTCAACTTGCTGGTTTTTTGTTTCTTGATCTAAATGTGGTGACATTTATTCCGAAATCTGTTACATCTGAGCAGCTTAGCGCCAGTTAGGACTACCCTGACACATTCTGTTTCCATTTAGTATTGCCTGTTTACGCATACAACATTCGTAATCTCTTCTGTGTAAACATTATGCATACGTTGTTATTGTATGTTATGTTCTGTCTGTCTGAAAAAAACAATAAAAAGATATTGAATTTAAAAAAAAAATGCCGGATTTGTTCGTAACAGCGCTAGTGCCGAAAACCTATTATGAGATATCAGAAAAGAAAGGAAGGAATGCAGAGGTCAAAACACTAGGCCTGTAATTTATTGGATTTACCTTTAAAGCTGGGTACACATTAAACGATGTGTACCCAGCACGATATCATCAGCAGAGTGGCCGGCGTCAGCAAGGGCATACACACTTGCCAAGGCCAGCAGTGATGAGCAATGGTGGGGGGGGAATGTCGCTGACGACGCGCGGTAGCATGTGTCATTTTGTCTTCTACATAGGTTGTTTATTGCTGCTAATTCACCAGTTTTTATTATTTATTGGTTTATAGTTACCACTTGGTACGGCTCCCTCCCGTGACGCTGAGTCTCACGATCTTTGTGACGTCGTCCTGTGCAGGATTTCGCTGTGGAACGGCGCCATGGACGGTCCAGTAAGGGTATTTAGGTGAGTAAATGTTGTATTATTATTTATTTATTATTTATTACCAGTTATTTATATAGCGCACACATATTCCGCAGCGCTTTCCAGAGAATATTTGGCCATTCACATCAGTCCCTGCCCCAGTGGAGCTTACAATCTATATCACATGTACACGCACACACTTTCACGCTAGGGTTAATTTTTGTTGGGATCCAATTAACCTACCAATATATTTTTGGATTGTGGGAGGAAACCGGAGTACCCGGAGGAAACCCACGCAAGTACGGGGAGAATATACAAACTCCACACAGTTGGGCCATGGTGGGAATCGAACCCATGACCTCAGTGCTGTGAGGCAGTAATGCTAACCATTACACCATCCGTACTGCCCATAATGTTGTAATGTTGTTATGCACACTGAGGAAAATGTGTTAATAAAGTTTGAAACGTTTGTGAACCCCTGCTGTTGACTACCTTTTTTGCATGGACTGCCGCCCAATATGTGATATATTGGACTGGGCGGTCATTATGGAAAGCACCTAATATACAGATGGGTACACAGTTATCTTGACTAGTTTTCTGCGCCTAGGCACAACATGATTTATTAGCATAAACCCTTCATCTATTGTTCTCAGCTGCAATACAATACAGAGAACAATACATCAGGGGATTAAGTCATTACAGCAGGGGATTAAATCCGACTGGCCAGTCTCAGCTAATCCTATTAAAGGTCAAGATAAACGTTGTCCCATCTGTATGCAGAAAAAAGCAACAATGAACATTTGCATGCGCAGATGGTTAAACCACGGCCTTCAGAGCGATGGCAGCCATTGTGAACAGCTCTGCATAAGGCCCTCTTTCTGGATTTTTCTGGTAGTGTCATAACAGCTCTCCAATGTAACGCAGATGATTACTTAAAAGGTTAGAACATAAGTTTCTTTAACATGCCCTGTCATTTGAAGCTATTATTTTTTGCTAGTTGTATAACGTGTTCGATCTGTGCAACAGAAGAAAAAATGCAGATTATGGTCCAGCCATAAAGGTTAATTATTAAAATTACGTTTCCCGGTAACTAGACAGATTGTAAAAACAAAAGTAAGTCAAACTTCATCTGTCAAGAGGAGTGGCCACTATTTTAAGTAAAAATAATTACAATAAGATTTACATTTATCTACACATAAAGATATCTGCAGATAAGTAAAATGTATGCACAGCGCAGGTTTGTAACGTTTGTACGTTTCGATGTTTTGCTGAAACTCCTTACCAGAGCATAAACTTGATCAAGCACATTGTCACCAAGAGAGGGGGGGAGAGGGTACAAATTACCAGGGCCCAGGTCTAATAAAGGGGCCCAGTGGGGGCCCTGGGCTTCCTCCCCCTTAACTTGCAGCAGCAGCTGCAGCTTGTCCTCAGCCCAGCACACACTGCTGTGTGCTGGGCTAGTGTGCGGCCATGGTGGCAGTTAAAATACAATTTTTTCAGTATTTTTTTCTAAGGATGCATGGCCACACCTTGTGTGATTAGGCCACGCCCCCTGAAAGTCTGTGGGCCCAGCCAGGCTCTCGACAGCCCTGATCACGCACAGTTACTACAGACATGCTAGAACGCTGGGTAAGCCAATATTGAGCATGTTATGAAATGTAAAGGGATATCCTCTTGTTTTTGATTCATTGTGATGCCTTGGGGGGGTATCCAATTAGCAGCGGTAACGCGATCCGCGATCACGGCTAATGTCGGGCCTATCTCCTGAAAAATCGGCTTATCGCAGCCTGTGTGCTCCCGTTTATAGCACCTATCCTATTCCAAAATGGCGATAACGGGATTCGCGCGATAATTCTAACTGGCAAAAGCGGAGATAAGTATAGGAGAAAGTGGGGAAATGTGCCTGTATCTCCCAAAAAGCCAAACTACTATAGGAAGACATTATAGAAGTCTATTAGCGGCCATAATAAAATTAATTGGTGTAATTAAATTGGGTGAAATGACTGTTGTATGCATTTTTTAAAAGATGTTCCTAAATGACAGGAAGCTATTTTTTTCTGCAAAATAAGTGCTCTCATTAAATTCGGGGTACATAAACACGGGTAGAAGTATGTATGTGGGTGATTTCAGGGGACTTTAAAAAAACAAAAGTGGAAACAGACCGATTACTCCCACCTGCAAGCCTTAAAGGCCCACCTGCAAGCCTTAAAAGACCGATTACTCCCACTGGTCGATGTATCGGCCGTTCTCTTGAACGGCCGATACATCGCGGGACCGTCGGCCAGTGTGTACGGGCGATACGTCTGTGAACTCCGTCGTTCACAGACGTATCGCGTCGGCCGCGCAGCATAGCCGACAGCCAATATATCTAACGATATATTGGCCCGTCGCTGTGTGTGTACGGGGCGGTCGTCCGACCGCCCGTACACATGCTACGGCGGCCGGCGGTGATTGACAGGTGAACTGGGCGGGCGCTCGGGCTGTGTGTATGCACAGCACACTGCCCGATCCGTACATAGATATATCTGCAGATATATCTAATAGTGTGTACCCACCTTAAAACACTTGTCCCACTCACCCAATATACCTGTCCCATAACTTGTACTCCAATTTCCATCACGTTGCATTTTTTGACCCCAAAACTGACATGTCATTATTGTCCAATTAAAAATAATTCAAAACTTCAAAGTGCCTAATTAGTAATTAGGGAGGTGTCCCAGGGGTTCTGAACCAAATTCAGATTCACCTTAAAATAGAGATTTTTGCCCTGCATATCACCTGCTCAGAGATGGTGAAGAGAAAGCCGCGGTAAACCCTATGGAGACTTATTGCCGATAACTTATTGCCTCTAATAGGATACCGAATTATCGCGGCTAATTGGATACCCCCCTTTGCCTTCATCACAGCTGCTGTTCTGTGGTGCTGTCACGCAACACTGTTCTCGTTAGTAGGTGGTCTAACTAGATGTGAAACAAAGTGGTAAACAAAAATGAGAACCCATTACACGTCTATGGGTATAAAATGCATCTGACAGTGATTAGTTCTAGATGCCGGGAATTCCCTCACTAAGCTACAATTACTGTGCAAAAATTAAAATAGACCAAAAAAAGTCATTTTTCCAATTCTAGCATTGCACTTGTACTGAGTCGTCTCTGCAGTGCACAGTGTGTCCTGCTCCTCAAATGGGTTGGGTATGTGCAGAGCAGGCCTTAGCTATGGGCAGGCTAGGCATTTGCCTAGGGCATCCAAGCATGTCCCTGCAGTATCTCATGCTGGGAGGGACAGTCTGCAAACTAACTGTTACTTTCCAAATGTATTCAATCAGTACTTCTATACACTGCTGTTTACACTTGTCAAATAGAATGCAAACAGTCCCTTGAAATCCCTCGACATGCTTGAATGCCCCTGACTTGTGAGACCTCAGACAGCAGAAGCCCGGTAACTGCAATACCTGGACCTGTGACATTTTTACTGACTATATAAGGTTATTACTGGATGTCTCCTTATGACACCACATGTGTATTGTGGAAGACTGTTTCACATAAATCTGACATCACCTATACTGCTTGTGCACATGGGGGAGGGAAACCCTGCCATCCTGTGTGTGTCCCTTATCCCTGTGCAAACCCCTGGTGTCTGCAGGGACATAACATGGGCAGTGTTCTCCCCACACTTTATTTATCAGTCAGTCCATGCCGTAAAATTCCCCTGCCATCCAGCACTGTAACATGGTCAGTAAGTTGCGTTGCGCTATTTCTATATGAAACGTCAGACTGGAGAGCAGAGTATATTGCTCCCGCAATATAAAATAAAGGGCATGCAGTTGCCGGGAGTAACAGACACCAGCAAACACACTGAACAGTGAAGAGAATGGACAGTTGCTACATGTTTGATACTGGTCTTTTTGTATAACCAGCAAGTATGGCAGTATCTGGACTTTGCTGCCATCTGTGTCCAACCAGCAAGCGAAAATAAAGGGTGAGGCTTGTAATGGACGGCATACCCTGTGAGGTCACATCCCTTGTACGGGTGCCCCTTTAATGGGTGTGAGCGCAAGCACTCACCCATCCTGCCACCCCCATCTCACAAAGCGCAGTCACGGATCCAGGGAGCTGCATGGGCGCACACACTGACGCAAGCACGCCAGCAAGCAAAAGTAAGTTTTATAAAAATAAACTACTAGCATTACTAATGTGGGGCATATGTGTAAGGTGCATTACTATGTGGCATTATGTGTATTATGGGCATTACTAATGTGGGGCATATGTGTAAGGTGCATTACTATGTGGCATTATGTGTATTATGGGCATTACTAATGTGGGGCATATGTGTAAGGTGCATTACTGTGTGGCATTATGTGTATTATGGGCATTACTAATGTGGGGCATATGTGTAAGGTGCATTGTGTTGAATTATGTGTATTATGGGCATTACTAATGTGGGGCATATGTGTAAGGTGCATTACGGTTTGGAATTTTGTGTATTATGGGCATTACTAATGTGGGGCATATGTGTAAGGTGCATTACTGTGTGGCATTATGTGTATTATGGGCATTACTAATGTGGGGCATATGTGTAAGGTGCATTACTGTGTGGCATTATGTGTATTATGGGCATTACTAATGTGGGGCATATGTGTAAGGTGCATTATTGTGTTGTATTATGGGCATTACTAATGTGGGGCATAAGTGTAAGGTGCATTACTGTGTGGAATCATGTGTATTATGGGCATTACTTTGGGGCATTATGCAGGGTTGAACTGGCCCACAGGCTGAGTGTTGCTGGGTCAGATGCAGAACTAGCGGCGGTGCTAGGGCATATAATTGTCTAGAGCCGGCTCTGGGTATGTGTGACCAGCAGTCACATAACCGCATACCTCTCCAATGCAGTACATATGTATAATGGCCCTCATTCCGAGTTGATCGGTCGCAAGGCGATTTTAGCAGAGTTACACACGCTAAGCCTACGCCTACTGGGAGTGTATCTTAGCTTCTTAAAATTGCGACCGAAGTATTCGCAATATTGCGATCACAAACTACTTAGCAGTTTCAGAGTAGCTCCACACTTACTCTGCCTGTGCGATCAGTTCAGTGCTTGTCGTTCCTGGTTTGACGTCACAAACACACCCAGCGTTCGCCCAGACACTCCCCCGTTTCCTCGGCCACTCCTGCGTTTTTTCCGGAAACGGTAGCGTTTTCATCCACACGCCCATAAACGCCGTGTTTCCGCCCAGTAACACCCATTTCCTGTCAATCACATTACGATCGCCGGAGCGATGAAAAAGCCGTGAGTAAAAATACTATCTTCATTGTTAAATTAATTGGCGCAGTCGCAGTGCGAATATTGCGCATGCGTACTAAGCGGATTTTCATTGCGATGCGATGAAAAATACCGAGCGATCAACTCGGAATGAGGGCCAATGTTCGTTGTACATAGCATATAGGGGGATGCCACCGCCGGAATCCCAACACCAGCTGAAAAACCGGCAGTCTGGGCTCGTTACCCCTCTTGGGTGGTGGTCTACACCACCACCCGAGGGGGAAAAGAATCCTGACCGCCGGGATCCCGTACTGATCCCCATGTAGGGAACTGTGTACAGTACTGTATATCATTCTTATGCAGTGGGGGTATTCCATGCAAAAAGCAGAAATAAAAACATCTCAACTAGTCTTCAGGATTATAAATCTTTGTACTGCATATTCATTTAACAAAGCAATGGATGTTCTAGGCGCAGACCTTCCTTCAGAAAGGGGGTGGGAGAGGGCTATAGAAAGGATGTTATAGGGTAATAGAAAATGATCCACTGTGCATAGTAAAGCAAAAGTAATCCATAAAATAGGATTTTAATTACCTACCAGTAAATCCTTTTCTCGTAGTCCGTAGAGGATGCTGGGGTCCACATTAGTACCATGGGGTATAGACAGGTCCACCAGGAGCCATTGGCACTTTAAGAGTTTAATAGTGTGGGCTGGCTTCTCCCTCTATGCCCCTCCTACCAGACTCAGTCTAGAAACTGTGCCCGAGGAGACGGACATACTTCGAGAGAAGGAAATACACAGATAGTGGGTGAGATTCACACCAGCTCACACATACAAGGCAAACCAAGCTAACCAGCTTGAAAACTCAGCAACAGCTGACTAACATTATTGAACCAAGTAATAACGCAGTACTTACAGTAACTAAGAACGAAGCAGTACTGACCAAGTAACTACTGTAGGATAACAAAGCGATGGGCGGGCGCCCAGCATCCTCTACGGACTACGAGAAAAGGATTTACCGGTAGGTAATTAAAATCCCATTTTCTCTTACGACAGACCAGTGACATAGCCAAAGTCCCCTGCGAGCTGAGACAGACATGGAAGATATCCTTGCATTCAGCGTACCCGGGTCCTTCATGGATTCCACCATGAACCCCGCAGAATCCTGTATGTTACATAAAAACAGTTCAATTTCACCTCTATCCATTGTATCCAAACCCTCTAGTACCGTGCCTGACCACTGTACTATAGCTTTAGAGATCACGGCTTGCGGGTCCCTCGACCTGGAACAATACCTCCGAAGCTTCTTGTTGAGATGGGAGGCCATCATGTCTATTTGAGGTACACCCCAAAGATCTGTCACCTCTGTGAACACCTCCGAATGGAGGCCCCATTCACCTGGATGAAGATCGTATCTGCTGAGGAAGTCTGCTTCCCAGTTGTCTACTCCCGGAATGAAGATTGCTGACAGCGCCAACGCGTGTTTTTCTGCCCAGAGTACGATTCTTGTTACCTCTGACATTACAGGTCTGCTCTTCGTTCCGCCCTGTCGGTTTATGTAGGCCACCGTCATTACATTGTCCGACTGCACTTGAATGGCTCGATCTTGCAGAAGATGGGCCACTTGGAGAAGACCGTTGTAGACGGCTCTTAGTTCCAGAATGTTTATTGGAAGACTGGATTCCAGGCTTGACCACCTTCCTTGGAAAGTTTCCCCCTGAGTGACTGCGCCCCAGCCCCGGAGACTTACATCCGTGGTTAGAAGGATCCAGTTCTGATTCCCGAACCTGTGGCCCTCCAGAAGGTGAGGTAGTTGCAGCCACCAGAGGAGTGAAATCCTGGCTTTCGGTGACAGACGTATTCTCAGGTGCATGTGTAGATGAGATCCCGACCACTTGTCCAGGAAATCCAGCTGGATGGACCGAGCATGAAAATTTGCGTACTGTAGAGCCTCGTAAGAGGCCACCATCTTCCCCAGAAGGCAAATGCACTGATTAACTGATACCCGGGCTGGCTTCAGGACGTCCCGGACCATTGTTGAATCACCAACGATTTCTCCTCCGGCAGAAACATCCTCTGCACTTCCGTGTCGAGGATCATTCCCAGAAAAGACAATCTCCTTGTCTGCTCCAAATGTGATTTTGGCAGGTTCAGGATCCAACCGTGTTCCCTGAGCAGTCGAGTCGTGAGAGCAATGAACTGAAACAACTTCTCCCTGGACAATGCCTTTATGAGCAGATCGTCCAGATATAGAATGATGTTCACTCCCTGCCTGCGGAGGAGAACCATCATCTCTGCCATCACCTTGGTGAACACCCTCGGTGCCGTGGATAGGCCGAATGGCAGAGCCTGGAACTGACTGTCTAACAGTGCGAATCTGAGGTAAGCCTGATGTGGCAGCCAGATCGGAATGTGGAGGTACGCATCTTGATATCCAGGGATACCAGAAACTCCCCCCTCCTCCAGACCTGAGATCACAGCTCTGAGACTCCATTTTGAATTTGAACTCCCTCAGATAAGGATTTAACGATTTCAAGTTAAAAATCGGTCTGACCGAACCATCCGGTTTCGGTACCACGAAAAGGTTTGAATAATACCCCTTGATTTGCATATGAGGCGGAACTGGGACAATGACCTCTGACTTTTCCAATTTTTGGATGGCTTCCTGTAGGATAGCACTGTCTGTCAGCAAAGCTGGCAAGCCTGATCTTAAGAATCGGCGAGGCGGGAGCTCTTGAAACTCCAGTCTGTACCCCTGGGACACAATATCCTGTACCCAAGGATCCAGGCCGGACGACCCCCAGACGTGGCTGAAATGCCTGAGTCTTGCCCCCACCGGCCCGTCTTCCAGGCTGTGTGGTCCACCATCATGCTGAGGATTTAGAGGTACCAGAAGCAGGTTTCTGGTCCTGGGAACCTGCAGTGGTAGGTTTTTTTATTTTGCACAACCTCCTCTAAAGAAGGTGTTAGAAGGCTTGACCTTTTTTGTCCTAACTGTCCGAAAAGACTGCGATGTAGATGGAGAAAAGGGGTTCTTCGTATCAGGCATAGCTGAGGGAAGAAAAGGTGACTTACCCACGGTTGCTGTGGAAATCCACGCATCCAGCGCTTCCCCAAATAGAGCCTGACGTGTAGGGTAGGTTCTCCACACTTCTCCTGGATTCCGCATCGACAGACCAGTGACGTAGCCAAAGTCCCCTGCGAGCTGAGACAGACATGGAAGATATCCTTGCATTCAGCGTACCCGGGTCCTTCATGGATTCCACCATGAACCCCGCAGAATCCTGTATGTTACATAAAAACAGTTCAATTTCACCTCTATCCATTGTATCCAAACCCTCTAGTACCGTGCCTGACCACTGTACTATAGCTTTAGAGATCCATGCACAGGCAATAGTAGGCCTTAACGCCACACCTGAAGCAGGGTAAATGGACTTGAGTGTTGTGTCAATCTTACATTCAGCCGGTTCTTTCAATGCGTCGACTATGGGTGGGGTCTCCCAACTTTTCCTATCCTCTTCAGGGAAAGGAAAAGCAACCAGAACCCCTTTGGGGATCTGGAATTTTTTCTCTGGATTTTCCCAGGATTTAACAAATATAGCGTTTCATTCTTTAGACGCAGGGAAGGTTAGCAAGGCTTTCTTATTGTCTGTGAAGTAAGCAGAGCCGGCCTTGGCTATAGGCAGGCTAGGCATTTGCCTAGGGCATTCAAGCATGTCTAGGGGCATCCAAGCATGTCCCTGCAGCATCTCATGCTGAGAGGGACAGTCCGCAAACTAACTGTTACTTTCCAAATGTATTCAATCAGTACTTGTATACACTGCTGTTTACATTTGTAAAAAAAAAATGCACACTGTGCCTTAAACTTCCTCCGACATGCTTGAATGCCCCTGACTTGTGAGACCACAGACAGACAGCAGAAGCCCAGTAAATGCAATTCCTGGACCTGTGACATTTTTACTGACTATATAAGGTTATTACTGGATGGCTTCTTATGATAACACATGTGTATTTTGGGAGACTGCTTCACAGAAACCTGACATCACCTATACTGCTTGTGCACATGGCGGAGGGGGACCCTGCCATCCTGTGTGTCCCTTATCCCTGTGCAAACCCCAGGTGTCTGCAGGGACATAACATGGGCAGTGTTCTCCCCACACTTTATTTCCTAGTCAGTCCATACCGTAAAATTCCCCTGCCATCTAGCACTGTAACGTGGTCAGTAAGTTGCGTTGTGCTATTTTTATATGAAACATCAGTGCAGCGTGACTTTTGGACACATCAGACTGGAGGGCAGAGCATTTAGCTCCCACAGTATAAAGCAGGCATTCTCAACCACGGTCCTCAAGGCACACTAACAGTGCAGGTTTTAGTGATATCCAGCCTTCAGCATAGGTGACTTAATTAGTAGCTGAGCTATTGTGATTTAACCATCTGTGCTGCAGCCTGGATATCACTAAAACCTGCACTGTTGGTGTGCCTTGAGGATCGTGGTTGGGAATGCCTGGTATAAAGTAAAGTGCATGCAGTTAACGGGAGTAACAGACACCAGCAAACACACTGAATAGTGAAGAGAATGGACAGTTTCTACATGTTTGATACTGATCTTTTTGTATAACCAGCAAGTGTGGCAGTTTATGTGTATTATGGGCATTACTAATGTGGGGCATATGTGTAAGGTGCATTACTGTGTGGCATTATGTGTATTATGGGCATTACTAATGTGGGGCATATGTGTAAGGTTCCTTTACTGTGTGGTATTATATGTATTATGGTCATTACTGTGTGGCATTGTGCAGAGTTGAACTGGCACACAGGGTAACCCCCCGGTGGGCCCCACTACCTGAGCGTTGCAGGTACAGATGCAGAACTAGCGGCGGAGCTAGGGGGCACCAGACAAAATTTTGCCTAGGGCATCAAATTGGCTAGGGCCGGCTCTGGAAGTAAGACTCCTCAACCTGCACTGGTGAAGTGTCTGTAATATTCAACACATCTCTAATGGCTTCAATCATGAGCTGCACCCCCATTGCAAGGAATGCCGCCCCCCCTCAGCGTATCCCCATCACCATCTGCTGTGTCAGAATCGGTATCCGTGTCATCTTGCACAATCTGGGCAAGTGCATGCTTCTGTGGATACAAACTAGGAGATTTTGCAGGGATAGGAACATTGGGGGTAATTCTAAGTTGATCGCAGCAGGAATTTTGTTAGCAGTTGGGCAAAACCATGTGCACTGCAGGGGGGGCAGATATAACATGTGCAGAGAGAGTTAGATTTGGGTGTGGTGTGTTCAATCTGCAATCTAAATTGCAGTGTAAAAATAAAGCAGCCAGTATTTACCCTGCACAAAAACAAAATAACCCACCCAAATCTAACTCTCTCTACACATGTTATATCTGCCTCCCCTGCAGTGCACATGGTCTTGCCCAACTGCTAACAAAATTCCTGCTGCGATCAACTTGGAATTACTCCCAGAACCTGACCAACCCGCCATCTGTTTTAACACCTGAGTTTCAGTCTCAGTATGGGCTACCCTACTAGAGATCTGAGATATCATTCCCTTAATACTAGTCAGCAATTCTGGCTCAATAACAGGGATCTGAGACACATTACATTCCTGGGTACATGGAATGGACTCCTCATGAGAACAATAGTCCTCTGCAGCATAAGATACAGAGTCCCTGGACATGGTATATGTGAGAAAGCATACACCCCCACAGGAAAATGTCAGACAGTTTCCCCCCAGATCCTTCAGAGAAGCACAGAGCTTGGAGCCAGCACACACACAGCGCTACCCTAGGCAGGGATAATACCACTACCTAGCGCTGCCTGTGTAGCTTAATAGACTATACAGTAAATACACAGCCTCCCCCTCTTCTACAACCCCCTGGTACCGCACAGGATAGCTGGAGTTGCTTGGAGGGACAGCTCTCCCTGTCAGCGTCTCTGTATAGGCAGGAAAATGGCGCTGAATGCTGCTGGGTCCGCTCTGAGGAGAAGCTCCGCCCCTGAGCATGGCGCTGCTTCCCGCACTTTGGAAGATTATACTGGCCTGAGGAATGGTGCTGGCAGCGTTACCGAAGTCCCTGACAGGCTGAGTGACCAATGTAGGGCATAGGCGCTGGCTCAGGGCGCCCCTCATAGCGCCGCACTATGTACCGCTGAGCCCCGGAGCGCAGTTAGTATTGTGCTCCCACCCTGTTGCCGCCATTTTCGCTTGCTAGGGGGACCGGTGACTCACTCGCCACCGACATCTTCTGGCTCTGTAAGGGTGTGGCGGCATGATGCTGGGGTGATCGGTCGCCTGGGGCGGCTAACCATCTATCCCCTCAGGAGCTCAGTGTCCTGTCAGCGGAGATAGTGACTCTCACCCCGTAGGGTTGGACACTACTCCCCCCCCTAAGTCCCACGAAGCAGGGAGGCTGTTGCCAGCAGCATCCCTGTGCCTAACTTTACGCAAGAAAACAATAAAACTAAAGAAGCTCTAGGAGCTCCCCTAGCTGTGACCGGCTCCTCCGGGCACATTTTCGAAACTGAGTCTGGTAGGAGGGGCATAGAGGGAGGAGCCAGTCCCCACTATTAAACTCTTAAAGTGCCAATGGCTCCTGTTGGACCCGTCTATACCCCATGGTACTAATGTGGACCCCAGCATCCTCTAGGACGTAAGAGAAATATTGTTTACTTCTGCTTTACTACATACAGTGGATCATTTCCTTTCTATTACCCTATAACATTGTTTCTATATCCCCCCTCCCCCACACTTTGAAGGAAGGTTTGTGCCGAGAACGTCCATTGTTTTGTTACATGCACACTTGTACTAGTAGGGGAATCTAGTCTGTTTGGAGGCTGCGACCTTTCTGTATTCCCATTTATAGAAGTTGCACAGATTGTACAACTTGCTCCATCATGTAAACTCCATATTCATTGTTTTACTTTTACACATGTCACTTCATTAGAAGTGGGCGTGGTCATCATGGGCATAACTAGAACTTTGTGGGCCCCATAGCAAAAATTTTAAGGTGCCCCCAATACTTCTGAAGAGACACCTCTCACCACAGCGGATGTTCATTTTATGCCCCATTGTAGTGCCTCCAGTTCACATTATGCCACTCTGCAGTGCCTCCAGTTCACATAATGCCACTCTGCAGTGCCTCCAGTTCACATAATGCCACTCTGCAGTGCCTCCAGTTAACATTATTCCATACTGTGGTACCCCCAGTTCACACTATGCCGCACTGTAGTGCCCCCAGTTCACATTATTCCATACGACAGTGCCCCCAGTTCACATTATGCCACTCTGTAGTGCCTCCAGTTCACATTATTCCATACTGTGATGCCCCAGTTCACATTATGCCACTCTGAAGTGCCTCCAGTTCACATTATGATAATCTGTAGTGCCTCCAGTTCACATTTTCCATACTGTGGTGCCCAGTTCACATTATGCCACACTGTAGTGCCTCCAGTTCACATTATTCCATACTGTAGTGCCTCCAGTTCACATTATTCCATACTGTGGTACCCCCAGTTCACACTATGCCACACTGTAGTGCCCCCAGTTCACATTATTCCATACGACAGTGCCCCCAGTTCACATTATGCCACTCTGTAGTGCCTCCAGTTCACATTATTCCATACTGTGGTGCCCCAGTTCACATTATGCCACTCTGAAGTGCCTCCAGTTCACATTATGCCACACTGTAGTGCCTCCAGTTCACATTATTCCATACTGTAGTGCCTCCAGTTCACATTATGCCACACTGTAGTGCCTCCAGTTCACATTATGCCACACTGTAGTGCCTCCAGTTCACATTATTCCATACTGTAGTGCCCTTAGTTCACATTGTCACAGTGCCCACTGTTCATATTATGCAATACTGTAGTGCTCCCAGTTACCGTTATGCCACACAGTGCCACCGTTCCTACTATGCCACATTGCAGTGCCCCCAATTCACATTACGCAACACTGCTCCCCTTGGAACCTCACTGTATCCACAGTGCCCCCCCCCCCACCCCCACCCCCAATAATAATCTCTTAGAGCAACAATGTTTATGCACCAGTATCTGGTAACACAAGCACACAAAAAAACATCCTTGTGGTACTTTATAAATGAGCCTATTTGTATTCCCAAAGTTACATAACTAGGCAGAATTATAGCAAATGAAGATGTTTGGGGCTGTATAGAAATTATGTTTTTCTTGCCTGCCTTTGTGGATGCTGACTACAAGTTGTTATCTGCAATACTCAGCACAGATTCTACACAGGCCAGCCAGGATAGCTGATTAGAATGCTAGCTCTTGCTCAGATAGAGGTCGCAGGAGCACAGCTGGTACAGATTTCTCACAGTATCCCTCACATGAATCCGCCTGGGTGATGCGATCGCATACTGAAGCATTCATGCCCAGTACGCACGTGCAGGAGTAGTACTGTGCATTCATACACAGTGCGATGCGATCGCATCTCACTTTTGCAAACACCTCTGCCTGATTGAATGGCAGAGGTGTTCATGGGGCGGTGATGCGGCGTTGCTGGGGCATGCAGTCGGAAAAGGGGGGGGGGGGCCGCGTGATGCGAAAAATGACTGCCCGCACCTCCCTGCACTGGGCGTCCACAATTCAGCAATGCAATCGCAATCTAATAAACATATTATTAGAGTATAAAATACTCGGCTGACTGATCAGCCTGCAGTTACAGCATCTGCTTTGCATAATAATACAAATAATCTTTCCTCCATTGCACAGGCCAGATGTTATAGAGTTACAGGAAAATTCTGTAAGATCATCAGCTAAACCAGGCCTGGCCAACCTGTGGCTCTCCAGCTGTTGTGAAACTACAAGTCCCAGCATGCCCTGCTACCCTTTTGCTATTAGGAAATGCTAAAACTGTGGCAGAGCATGCTGGGACATATAGTTTCAGCTGGAGAACCACAGGTTGTCCAGGCCTGAACTAAACATCTGGGGGTATATTTACTAAAGGTTGATTTTATCTGTGTTTGTTCGATTTTAGATCGATGTTAAATCGATTTTAATCAATGTTGGGCTTCCAGGGTTAAAACACACATTTACTAACATTTAAAAATGAATATAAAAAATCATCTGCTAGTAAATGGGTGTTTTAACCCTGGAAGCCCAACATTGATTAAAATCGCATTAGGTGGTTCTAATTATTTCACTTTGGATTCTGTGAGATCTGGAAAACATGCATTGTTTAGCTGGGCAAACACTGGGTAATAGATCGGTCATTCCAGCAAATGGCTGATATACATCGTGAGCCAGGTCGGCGGGTGTGTACACCTGATATGTCTGCTAACGTCATTCACAGACATACAGTGGGGTAAAAAATAAGATTTTACTCACCGGTAAATCTATTTCTCGTAGTCCGTAGTGGATGCTGGGAACTCCGTAAGGACCATGGGGAATAGACGGGCTCCGCAGGAGACTGGGCACTCTAAAAGAAAGATTAGGTACTATCTGGTGTGCACTGGCTCCTCCCACTATGACCCTCCTCCAGACCTCAGTTAGGATACTGTGCCCGGAAGAGCTGACACAATAAGGAAGGATTTTGAATCCCGGGTAAGACTCATACCAGCCACACCAATCACACCGTATAACTCGTGATACTTCACCCAGTTAACAGTATGAAATATAACTGAGCCTCTCAACAGATGGCTCAACAATAACCCTTAGTTAGGCAATAACTACATACAAGTATTGCAGACAATCCGCACTTGGGATGGGCGCCCAGCATCCACTACGGACTACGAGAAATAGATTTACCGGTGAGTAAAATCTTATTTTCTCTGACGTCCTAGTGGATGCTGGGAACTCCGTAAGGACCATGGGGATTATACCAAAGCTCCCAAACGGGCGGGAGAGTGCGGATGACTCTGCAGCACTGAATGAGAGAACTCAAGGTCCTCCTCAGCCAGGGTATCAATTTTGTAGAATTTAGCAAACGTGTTTGCCCCTGACCAAGTTGCAGCTCGGCAAAATTGTAAAGCCGAGACCCCTCGGGCAGCCGCCCAAGATGAGCCCACTTTCCTCGTGGAATGGGCTTTTACTGATTTAGGATGCGGCAATCCAGCCGCAGAATGCTCCAGCTGAATTGTGCTACAAATTCAGCGAGCAATAGTCTGCTTAGAAGCAGGAGCACCTATTTTGTTGGGTGCCTACAGGATAAAAAGCGAGTCAGTTTTCCTGACTCCAGCCGTCCTGGAAATATAAATTTTTAAGGCCCTGACTACGTCCAGTAACTTGGAATCTTCCAAGTCCCTAGTAGCCGCAGGCACTACAATAGGTTGGTTCAAGTGAAAAGCTGATACCACCTTAGGGAGAAACTGGGGACGAGTCCTCAATTCTGCCCTATCCATATGGAAAATCAGATAAGGGCTTTTACATGACAAAGCCGCCAATTCTGACACACGCCTAGCCAAGGCCAATAACATGACCACTTTCCACGTGAGATATTTCAAATCCACAGTTTTAAGTGGCTCAAACCAATGTGATTTTAAGAAACTCAACACCACGTTGAGATCCCAAGGTGCCACAGGAGGCACAAAAGGGGGCTGAATATGTAGCACTCCCTTTACAAATGTCTGAACTCCAGGCAGTGAAGCCAGTTCTTTCTGGAAGAAAATCGACAGAGCCGAAATCTGGACCTTAATGGAACCCAATTTTAGGCCCATAGTCACCCCTGACTGTAGGAAGTGCAGAAAACGACCCAGCTGAAATTCCTCTGTTGGGGCCTTCCTGGCCTCACACCACGCAACATATTTTCGCCAAATACGGTGATAATGGTTTGCGGTTACTTCTTTCCTGGCTTTTATCAGCGTAGGAATGACTTCTTCCGGAATGCCCTTTTCCTTTAGGATCCGGAATTCAACCGCCATGCCGTCAAACGCAGCCACGGTAAGTCTTGGAACAGACAGGGCCCCTGCTGTAGCAGATCCTGTCTGAGCGGTAGAGGCCATGGGTCCTCTGATATCATTTCTTGAAATTCTGGGTACCAAGCTCTTCTTGGCCCATCCGGAACCACGAGTATCGTTCTTACTCCTCGTTTTCTTATTATTCTCAGTACCTTTGGTATGAGAGGCAGAGGAGGGAATACATAAACCGACTGGTACACCCACGGTGTCACTAGAGCGTCCACAGCTATTGCCTGAGGGTCCCTTGACCTGGCGCAAGTTTTTTGTTTAGGCGGGACGCCATCATGTCCACCTGTGGCCTTTCCCAACGGTTTACCAACAGTTGGAAAACTTCTGGATGAAGTCCCCACTCTCACGGGTGTAGGTCGTGTCTGCTGAGGAAGTCTGCTTCCCAGTTGTCCACTCCCGGAATGAACACTGCTGACAGTGCTAAGACGTGATTTTCCGCCCATCGGAGAATCCTTGTGGCTTCTGCCATTGCCATCCTGCTTCTTGTGCCGCCCTGTCGGTTTACATGGGCGACTGCCGTGATGTTGTCTGATTGGATCAGTACCGGCTGGTTTTGAAGCAGAGGCCTTGCCAGACTTAGGGCATTGTAAATGGCCCTCAGTTCCAGAATATTTATGTGTAGGGACGACTCCTGACTTGACCAAAGTCCTTGGAAATTTCTTCCCTGTGTGACTGCCCCCCAGCCTCGAAGGCTGGCATCCGTGGTTACCAGGACCCAGTCCTGTATGCCGAATCTGCGGCCCTCTTGAAGATGAGCACTCTGCAGCCACCACAGTAGAGATACCCTGGTCCTTGGAGACAGGGTTATCAGCCGATGCATCTGAAGATGCGATCCCGACCACTTGTCCAAGAGGTCCCACTGAAAGGTTCTTGCATGGAACCTGCCGAATGGAATTTTGCTTCGTAAGAAGCTACCATTTTTCCCAGGACTCGTGTGCAGTGATGCACCGATACCTGTTTTGGTTTCAGGAGGTCTCTGATTAGAGATGACAGCTCCTTGGCTTTCTCCTGCGGGAGAAACACTTTTTTCTGTTCTGTGTCCAGAACCATCCCCAGGAACAGTAGGCGTGTGGTAGGAACCAGCTGTGACTTTGGAATGTATAGAATCCATCCGTGCTGTTGTAGCACTTCCCGAGATAGTGCTACTCCGACCAACAACTGCTCCTTAGACCTCGCCTTTATAAGGAGATCGTCCAAGTACGGGATAATTAAAACTCCCTTTTTTCGAAGGAGTATCATCATTTCTGCCATTACCTTGGTAAAGACCCTCGGTGCCGTGGACAGTCCAAACGGCAGTGTTTGGAATTGGTAATGGCAATCCTGTACCACAAATCTGAGGTACTCCTGGTGAGGATGGTAAATGGGGACATGTAGGTAAGCATCCTTGATGTCCAGGGATACCATGTAATCCCCCTCCTCCAGGCTTGCAATAACCGCCCTGAGCGATTCCATCTTGAACTTGAATTTTTTTATGTATGTGTTCAAGGATTTCAAATTTAAAATGGGTCTCACCGAACCGTCCGGTTTCGGTACCACAAACAGTGTGGAATAGTAACCCCGTCCTTGTTGAAGTAGGGGCACCTTGACTATCACCTGCTGGGAATACAGCTTGTGAATTGCCTCTAGCACAGCCTCCCTGCCTGAGGGAGTTGTCGGCAAGGCAGATTTGAGGAAACGGCGGGGGGGAGACGCCTCGAATTCCAGCTTGTACCCCTAAGATACTACTTGAAGGATCCAGGGATCCACCTGTGAGCGAGCCCACTGATCGCTGAAATTTTTGAGGCGGCCCCCCACCGTACCTGGCTACGCCTGTGGAGCCCCCGCGTCATGCGGTGGACTCAGAGGAAGCGGGGGAAGAATTTTGATTCTGGGAACTGGCTGACTGGTGCAGCTTTTTCCCTCTTCCCTCGTCTCTGTGCAGAAAGGAAGCGCCTTTGACCCGCTTGCTTTTCTGAAGCCGAAAGGACTGTACCTGATAATACAGTGCTTTCTTAGGCTGTGAGGAAACCTGAGGTAAAAAAATTTCTTCCCAGCTGTTGCTGTGGATACGAGGTCCCAGAGACCATCCCCAAACAATTCCTCACCCTTATAAGGCTCTATGTACCTTTTAAAGTCAGCATCACCTGTCCAGTGTCGGGTCTCTAATACTCTCCTGACAGAATGGACATTGCATTAATTCTGGATGCCAGCCGGCAAAATATCCCTCTGTGCATCCCTCATATATAAGACGACGTCTTATGTTCGCAAAATAGTATCCCTGTTTGACAGGGTTACAGACCACGCTGCAGCAGCACTATCTGCAGGTCTCAGTCTAGTACCTGAGTGTGTAAATACAGACTTCAGGATAGCCTCCTGCTTTTTATCAGCAGGTACCTTCAAAGTGGCCGTATCCTAAGACGGCAGTGCCACCTTTTTTGACAAACGTGTGAGCGCCTTATCCACCCTAGGGGATATCTCCCAGCGTAACTTATCCTCTGGCGGGAAAGGGTACGCCATCAGTAACTTTTTAGAAATTACCAGTTTCTTATCGGGGGAACCCACGCTTTTTCACACTTCATTCACTCATTTGATGGGGGAACAAAACACTGCCTGCTTTTTCTCCCCAAACATAAAACCATTTTTTAGTGGTACTTGGGTTAATGTCAGAAATGTGTAACACATTTTTTATTGCCGGGATCATGTAACGGATGTTCCTAGTGGATTGTGTATATGTCTCAACCTCGTCGACACTGGAGTCAGACTCCGTGTCGACATCTGTGTCTGCCATCTGAGGGAGCGGGCGTTTTTGAGCCCCCGATGGCCTTTGAGACGCCTGGGCAGGCGCGGGCTGAGAAGCCGGCTGTCCCATAGCTGTTACGTCATCCAGCCTTTTATGTAAGGAGTTGAGACTGTCGGTTTATACCTTCCACCTATCCATCCACTCTGGTGTCTGCCCCACAGGGGGCGACATCACATTAATCGGCATCTGCTCTGCCATCACATAAGCCTCCTCATCAAACGTGTCGACACAGCCGTACCGACACACCGCACACACACACAGGGAATGTTCTGACTGAGGACAGGACCCCACACAGCCCTTTGGGGAGACAGAGAGAGAGTATGCCAGCACACACCAGAGCGCTATATAACGCAGGGATTAACACTATAACTGAGTGATTTTTTTCCCCCAATAGCTGCTTGGATACATATATTGCGCCTAAATTTAGTGCCCCCCCTCTCTTTTTAACCCTTTGAGCCTGAAAACTACAGGGGAGAGCCTGGGGAGCTGTCTTCCAGCTGCACTGTGAAGAAAAAATGGCGCCAGTGTGCTGAGGGAGAAGCCCCGCCCCTTTTTCAACTAACTTTCTCCCGCTTTTTCTGGAATACTGGCAGGGGTAATTTTACATCTATATAGCCTCTAGGACTATATATGATGTAGATTTGCCAGCCAAGGTGTCATATATTGCCCTCAGGGCGCCCCCCCCAGCGCCCTGCACCCTCAGTGACTGGAGTGTGAAGTGTGCATGAGGAGCAATGGCGCACAGCTGCAGTGCTGTGCGCTACCTTGGTGAAGACCGAAGTCTTCTGCCGCCGATTTTCCGGACCTCTTCTTGCTTCTGGCTCTGTAAGGGGGACGGCGGCGCGGCTCCGGAAAACGAACACAAAGGCCAGTTCCATGCGGTCGATCCCTCTGGAGCTAATGGTGTCCAGTAGCCTAAGAAGCCCAAGCTAGCTGCAAGCAGGTAGGTTCGCTTCTTCTCCCCTTAGTCCCTCGATGCAGTGAGCCTGTTGCCAGCAGGTCTCACTGTAAAATAAAAAACCTAAAATAAACTTTCTTTCTAGGAGCTCAGGAGAGCCCCTAGTGTGCATCCAGCTCGGCCGGGCACAGAAATCTAACCGAGGTCTGGAGGAGGGTCATAGTGGGAGGAGCCAGTGCACACCAGATAGTACCTAATCTTTCTTTTAGAGTGCCCAGTCTCCTGCGGAGCCCGTCTATTCCCCATGGTCCTTACGGAGTTCCCAGCATCCACTAGGACGTCAGAGAAAAGTATTTGGACAGCCACCGATTGTGCAAGTTGACCCACTTAAAAAGATGAGAGGTCTGTAATTTCGATCATAGGTACAGTTCAACTGTGAGAGACAGAATCTGGAAAAAAAAACTAGGAAATCACATTGTATGATTTTTTTAAACAATTTATTTGTATATTCTTGCGGAAAATAAATATTTGGACAATCAAAAAGTGGGTTGGCAATTACAGAGGTCAAACGTCTCCTATAGTTCTTGACCAGGTTTGCACACACTGTAGCAGGTATTTTGGCCCCCTCTTCCTTGCAGATATTCTCTAGATCTGTCATGTTTTGGGGCTGTCGCCGGGCAAGACAGACTTTCAACTCCCTCCACAGATTTTCTATTGGGTTGAGGTCTGGAGACTGGCTAGGCCACTCCAGTACCTTGAAATGCTTCTTACGGAGCCACTCCTTAGTTGCCCGGGCGGTGTGTTTGGGGGTCATTGTCATGCTAGAAGACCCAGCCACGTTCTATCTTCAATGCTCTTACTGAGGGAAGGCGGTTTTTGCCCAAAATCTCATGATACATGGCCCCTTTCATCCTCTCCTTAATATGGATCAGTTGTCCTGTCCCCTTTGCAGAAAAGCAGCCCCAAGCATGATGTGTCCACCCCCATGCTTCACAGTGGGTATGGTGTTCTTGGGATGCCATTCATCATTCTTCTCCCTCCAAACACGGCGAGTGGAGTTTATACCAAAAAGTTCGATTTTGCTCTCATCTGACCACATTACATTCTCCCAATCCTCCTCTGGATCATCCAGATGTCACTGGAAAACTTTAGACGGGCCTGGACACGTGCTGGCTTAAGCAGGGGGACCTTTCGGGCTCTGCAGGATTTCAATCCATGACGACGTAGTGTGTTACTAATGGTAACCTTTGTGACTGTGGTCCCAGCTCTCTTGAGGTCATTGACCAGGTCCCCCCGTGTAGTTCTGGGCTGATTCCTCACTGTTCTCAAGATCATTGATACCCCATGAGGTGAGATCTTGCATGAAGCCCCAGGTCGAGGGAGATTGTCAGTGATCTTGTATTTCTTCCATTTTTTTTATAATTGCGCCAACAGTTGATCTCTTCTCACCAAGCTGCTTGCCTATTGTCGAGTAGCTCATCCCAGCCTTGTGCAGCTCTACAGTTTTGTCCCTGGTGTCCTTAGACAGCTCTCTGGTCTTGGCCATGGTGGAGAGGCAGCAGTCTGACTGTTTGAGGGTGTGGACAGGTGTCTTTTATACAGATAACCAGTTCAAACAGGTGCCATTAATACAGGTAATGAGTGGAGGATAGAAGAGCTTCTTAAAGAAGAAGTAACAGGTCTGTGAGAGCCAGAAATCTTGCGGCTTGGTAGGTGTCCAAATATTTATTTTCCACAAGAATATACAAGTAAATTGTTTAAAAATCATACCATTTTTTTTCAGATTCTGTCTCTCACAGTTGAAGTGTACCTATGATGGAAATTACAGACCTCTCTCACCTTTTTAAGTGGGTCAACTTGCACATTCGGTGGCTGTCCAAATACTGTTTTGCCCCACTGTATCATGTCAGCTGTGAAGCACAGATATATTGGAGCATCTGCCCACTGACCGCCCATACACTTGCTGCGGGGACTGACGTCAAAGCTGGGTGGGCAAATTCAAATGCCCGCCCATCTGTGATGTCAGGACAACACATCAGTAAGCGTATATGCTTACCTGAATCAGCCACTCAGTTGCCGCAGTGTGTACCCAGCCTAGCCCTAACCCTACCCGGTGGTGCCTAAACCTAACCCCCCTCCCCGCAGCCTAAACCTAACCACCAACCCCCCACCCTAACCCTCCCCTGGAGGTGCCGAAACCTAACCCCACCCCTCTTTGCAGCCAAACATTAACCTCCCCCCCACCTCCTCCAGTGTGGCTTATCTCTCCGCCAGCCCAGCGGATGCAGGTTCGGGATCCTGATGGTCGGGATTCCGGTTGTGACCGTATTCGGGATGTCAGTGTCGGCATTCTGAGTAGTGTCAGGATTCCGGTGTCAGTGTTCTGACTGCCAGGATCCCAACCGGATGCCATCAGAACCACCCACCAGGATCACAATGCCTGACCACTCCAGTCCACTGTTATAGGAAGAGTTTCTCCCTGCAGCCATGGCCACAATGAGCAGAATCCTGATAGGATTGCCCACCCGTGGCTGTAGAAAGAATTGTACTGCATCTATGCCTTCCCCCGATCTATTCCAGGGACCAGTAATGGGCAATCCGGTCATCCGGCGCTAGCAGAGGTGCACAGGACCTGTCAGCTCACTCACGATAGACCGCTCACGCTGCGTGGCATATTGCTGCTAGATGTATGAGGACGTATCTGTACATAGAGATATTTCCCAAATAGAACTTGTTAAGTGTATAGGAAAACAGATCACATAACAATCCTACCCTACTATGTTGCAGATCAAGGGGAAAATGATCAAACGTGAGAGATAAAGTACCAACCAGCTTCTGTCATTCTACAAGCAGTCTTTGGGGGTCAGTCAGACCTGTTCGCACGATGCATTTTCTCGCTGCCGTGCGAACGGGTCTGAACTGCGCATGCCTATGGGCCGCAATGCGCAGGTGCATCGCTGCCCGGCGAGGGGGTCGCCGGAGAGCAACGGCTCCTACGAAGAAAGCGATTGCAGGGGTGATCGCAAGAAGATTGACATGCGGAAGGCGTTCTTGGACGGCAACTCACCGTTTTCTGGGAGTGTCGGAAGAAACACAGGCGTGTCCGGCCGTTGCAGAGGAGAGTCCCTGTTGTCAGCTGCTTCCTGGATCATCGCAGCGGGTGAGTAAGACTATCGCAGCCCTGCACAGCCCTAACCCCCTCCCCCTGTAGGCGGCGACTACCTGGTCGCAGCAGTGCAAAAAAAATAGCCTGCGTGCGACCAGGTCTGAATTACCCCTTTTGAACAGTGAGTTAGGAACTGATTGCTTAGTACTTTATCTCTTTCTGTGGATCTGGTAATGGTGAGTCTCCTCTCCAGTTCCCCCAGTTCAATAAGTGAACATTAAAACCTTGAAATAGTAAGAATTAGCCAGAGAATAATACTCTTCCCATATACACACTTTACTTTTGTTTAGAATTTTCACTAAAATGGGAAATGCGGCAAATGAAGCTCTAGAACACGTAACCCTATAATTTCCTTGTGCTGTAAACAAAAGACCACACTCTGCACACAGAACAAGTGCTGCTCTTTAATTTGTAAAAACAGGTTAATGATACAAAACCTCCAAATACCAGTGTGTACATTGTACACGATCCAATGACTTACAAGAATGAAGTTACATATATACACACACAACTGAGGATCTCACGTTTATAGAGCTCTGGAAAAGTCTCCGACCGAAGAGAAAGACATCGCTGGAGAAAGTGGATGGGTGACGAATCAGTTTATGCTACAATGTCGCTGGTATGAAAGCTTTGGAATTAGTCACCGTGCAAAGACTGAAGAATAAGCAAGCAACAAAAACAAATTTATTAAGCAAAAATCTTCTCTCCGAGGCTCTTGTTATTACTCCTCATTTGCCATCTTACACAAGTACTCTTTGTCAATTTTAAAGAGGCGCCACCCTTCCTCAGTGGAGAGATCGGATGCCCCACGTCTCTTGTAGAATCTAATGGATGGTTCGTTCCATTCTGCCACCAGGAAGTGCATGCTGCTGCAGCGACACTTCACAGCGATCTAGACGCAAACAGCAAAGACCGGTCAAGATATACAGTAAAAGTAAAAATAGCTTTCAGGACACTTGGCCACTGCCATAAGTTTTAGGTGGAACAGTGGAATGTTTGCTTGATTAGTTCAAATACCATCATGCCAGTACTGGGACCCTAATAAGGGAAACATTGAATGCCCCCCATCCACACACAGCTACTGTGAGCGGATACAGTCTTGTACCAGGAGGGAGATAACAGGGCCAGGGCTGTGTTACCTTGCCAAGCCAGGGAACTGGACATGCAGTGCTATAACAGGCTGTCTGAATGATCAGAAGAGATTGGGAAACAAATACAAGTGTCCGCAGATGTGTTAACCACCTAGGCACGTGCTTATAAAATAGTATATTCCTAATGGTGCGTACACACTAGGACGACATCGCAAACAATGCAATGTCATCCGCGACGGGACCCGACATCGGTAAGGGCATACACATTTGCCGATGTTGGGATGATGGTGCTGCACTCTACTGTGACGGGAGATCACGGGGCACAATTCAATAGTTTTCTTTTTCACACTGTTCGAGCCCATAGAGGTCATCTTTAGCCACGTAAAGCAGCTAAACCCGATTAAAGTGCTGGGCGTGATCACAAAAAGTGGCGTTTGGGCGCCCAAACGGGTCACTTTTTGCACATTTCTGCTCCTCACCTCCCGGGGGTGAGAGCTGAAATGCAGACGCATCTAGTGGCTGCCGGCGGGAAACATTTGAATCTCACCCAAAAACATCAAAGTTGCTGATGTTTTGTGGTTTTCTTAATTACAGAAACCCAAACAGAAAACACTCACTTGGCTCAGGTGCTTGAATATTTCTGACCCAATACCAGACCCTAAGGGAGAGGGAATGAGAAAAAAAAATAAGAATTTACTTACCGATAATTCTATTTCTCATAGTCCGTAGTGGATGCTGGGGACTCCGTAAGGACCATGGGGAATAGCGGCTCCGCAGGAGACTGGGCACAAAGTAAAAAGCTTTAGGACTACCTGGTGTGCACTGGCTCCTCCCCCTATGACTCTCCTCCAAGCCTCAGTTAGGATACTGTGCCCGGACGAGCGTACACAATAAGGAAGGATTTTGAATCCCGGGTAAGACTCATACCAGCCACACCAATCACACCGTACAACTTGTGATCTGAACCCAGTTAACAGCATGATAACAAAGGAGCCTCTGAAAAGATGGCTCACAACAATAATAACCCGATTTTTGTAACAATAACTATGTACAAGTATTGCAGACAATCCGCACTTGGGATGGGCGCCCAGCATCCACTACGGACTATGAGAAATAGAATTATCGGTAAGTAAATTCTTATTTTCTCTAACGTCCTAAGTGGATGCTGGAGACTCCGTAAGGACCATGGGGATTATACCAAAGCTCCCAAACGGGCGGGAGAGTGCGGATGACTCTGCAGCACCGAATGAGAGAACTCCAGGTCCTCCTCAGCCAGGGTATCAAATTTGTAGAATTTAGCAAACGTGTTTGCCCCTGACCAAGTAGCTGCTCGGCAAAGTTGTAAAGCCGAGACCCCTCGGGCAGCCGCCCAAGATGAGCCCACTTTCCGTGTGGAATGGGCTTTTACAGATTTTGGCTGTGGCAGGCCTGCCACAGAATGTGCAAGCTGAATTGTACTACAAATCCAACGAGCAATCGTCTGCTTAGAAGCAGGAGCACCCAGCTTGTTGGGTGCATACAGGATAAACAGCGAGTCAGATTTTCTGACTCCAGCCGTCCTGGAAACATATATTTTCAGGGCCCTGACTACGTCTAGCAACTTGGAATCCTCCAAGTCCCTAGTAGCCGCAGGCACCACAATAGGCTGGTTTAAGTGAAATGCTGAAACCACCTTAGGAAGAAATTGAGGCCGAGTCCTCAATTCTGCCCTATCCGTATGAAAAATTAGGTAAGGGCTTTTATAGGATAAAGCCGCCAATTCTGATACACGCCTGGCTGAAGCCAGGGCTAACATCATTACCACTTTCCATGTGAGATATTTTAAGTCCACAGTGGTGAGTGGTTCAAACCAATGTGATTTTAGGAATCCCAAAACTACATTGAGATCCCAAGGTGCCACTGGAGGCACAAAAGGAGGCTGTATATGCAGTACCCCCTTGACAAACGTCTGAACTTCAAGAACTGAAGCTAGTTCTTTTTGGAAGAATATTGACAGGGCCGAAATTTGAACCTTAATGGACCCTAATTTTAGGCCCATAGACAGTCCTGCCTGCAGGAAATGCAGGAAACGACCCAGTTGAAATTCCTCTGTAGGGGCCTTCCTGGCCTCACACCACGCAACATATTTACGCCAAATACGGTGATAATGTTGCACAGTTACATCCTTCCTGGCTTTGATCAGGGTAGGGATGACTTCATCCGGAATGCCTTTTTCCTTCAGGATCCGGCGTTCAACCGCCATGCCGTCAAACGCAGCCGCGGTAAGTCTTGAAACAGACATGGTCCCTGCTGGAGCAGGTCCTTTCTTAGAGGTAGAGGCCACGGGTCTTCCGTGAGCAGCTCTTGAAGTTCCGGGTACCAAGTCCTTCTTGGCCAATCCGGAGCCACGAGTATAGTCTTTACTCCTCTCCTTCTTATGATTCTCAATACCTTGGGTATGAGAGGCAGAGGAGGGAACACATACACTGATCGGTACACCCACGGTGTTACCAGAGCGTCCACAGCTATTGCCTGAGGGTCCCTTGACCTGGCGCAATATCTGTCCAGTTTTTTGTTGAGGCGGGACGCCATCATGTCCACCTTTTGGTTTTTCCCAACGGTTCACAATCATGTGGAAGACTTCTGGGTGAAGTCCCCACTCCCCCGGGTGGAGATCGTGTCTGCTGAGGAAGTCTGCTTCCCAGTTGTCCACTCCCGGAATGAACACTGCTGACAGTGCTATCACATGATTTTCCGCCCAGCGAAGAATCCTTGCAACTTCCGTCATTGCCCTCCTGCTTCTTGTGCCGCCCTGTCTGTTTACGTGGGTGACTGCCGTGATGTTGTCCGACTAGATCAACACCGACTGACCCTGAAGCAGAGGCCTTGCCTGACTTAGGGCATTGTAAATGGCCCTTAGTTCCAGGATATTTATGTGAAGTGACGTTTCCATGCTTGACCACAAGCCCTGGAAATTTTTTCCCTGTGTGACTGCACCCCAGCCTCTCAGGCTGGCATCCGTGGTCACCAGGACCCAATCCTGAATGCCGAATCTGCGGCCCTCTAGGAGATGAGCACTCTGTAACCACCACAGGAGAGACACCCTTGTCCTTGGAGACAGGGTTATCCGCTGATGCATTTGAAGATGCGATCCGGACCATTTGTCCAGCAGATCCCACTGAAAAGTTCTTGCGTGGAATCTGCCGAATGGAATCGCTTCGTAAGAAGCCACCATCTTTCCCAGGACCTTTGTGCATTGATGCACTGACACCTGGCCTGGTCTTAGGAGGTTCCTGACTAGGTCGGATAACTCCCTGGCTTTCTCCTCCGGGAGAAACACCTTTTTCTGTACTGTGTCCAGAATCATCCCTAGGAACAGCAGACGTGTCGTCGGAATCAGCTGCGATTTTGGAATATTTAGAATCCAACCGTGCTGTCGTAGTACTATTTGAGATAGTGCTACTCCGACCTCTAACTGTTCTCTGGACGGAGATCGTCCAAGTAAGGGATAATTAAGACGCCTTTTCTTCGAAGAAGAATCATCATTTCGTCCATTACCTTGGTAAAGACCCGGGGTGCCGTGGACAATCCAAACGGCAGCGTCTGAAACTGATAATGACAGTTCTGTACCACAAACCTGAGGTACCCTTGGTGAGAAGGGCAAATTGGGACATGGAGGTAAGCATCCTTGATGTCCAGAGACACCATATAGTCCCCTTCTTCCAGGTTCGCTATCACTGCTCTGAGTGACTCCATCTTGAACTTGAACCTTCTTATGTAAGTGTTCAAGGATTTCAGATTTAAAATGGGTCTCACCGAGCCGTCCGGCTTCGGTACCACAAACAGCGTGGAATAATACCCCTTTCCCTGTTGTAGGAGGGGTACCTTGATTATCACCTGCTGGGAATACAGCTTGTGAATGGCTTCCAATATCGCCTCCCTGTCGGGGGGAGACTTGGTAAAGCAGACTTCAGGAACCGGTGAGGGGGAGACGTCTCGAATTCCAATTTGTACCCCTGAGATACTACCTGCAGGATCCAGGGGTCCACTTGCGAGTGAGCCCACTGCGCGCTGAAAATCTTGAGACGGGCCCCCACCGTGCCTGAGTCCGCTTGTAAGGCCCCAGCGTCATGCTGAGGACTTGGCAGAAGCGGGGGAGGGCTTCTGTTCGTGGGAAGAGGCTGTCTGCTGCAGTCTTTTTCCCCTTCCTCTGCCCCAGGGCAGATATGAGTGGCCTTTTGCCCGCTTGCCCTTATGGGGACGAAAGGACTGAGCCTGAAAAGACGGTATCTTTTTCTGCGAGGTGACTTGGGGTAGAAAGGTGGATTTCCCGGCCGTTGCCGTGGTCACCAAGTCCGATAGACCGACCCCAAATAACTCCTCCCCTTTATACGGCAATACTTCCATATGCCGTTTGGAATCCGCATCCCCTGACCACTGTCGCGTCCATAATCCTCTTCTGGCAGAAATGGACATCGCACTTACTCTTGATGCCAGAGTGCAAATATCCCTCTGTGCATCTCGCATATATAGAAACGCATCTTTTAAACGCTCTATAGTCAATAATATATTGTCCCTGTCCAGGGTATCAATATTTTCAGTCAGGGAATCCGACCAAGCCACCCCAGCACTGCACATCCAGGCTGAGGCGATTGCTGGTCGCAGTATAATACCAGTATGTGTGTATATATACTTTTTAGGACATTTTCCAGCTTCCTATCAGCTGGTTCCTTGAGGGCGGCCGTATCAGGAGACAGTAACGCCACTTGTTTTGATAAGCGTGTGAGCGCCTTATCCACCCTAGGGGGTGTTTCCCAGCGCGCCCTAACCTCTGGCGGGAAAGGGTATAATGCCAATAATTTTTTAGAAATTAGCAGTTTTTTATCGGGGGAAACCCACGCTTCATCACACACCTCATTTAATTCATCTGATTCAGGAAAAACTACGGGTAGTTTTTTCACACCCCACATAATACCCTTTTTTGTGGTACTTGTAGTATCAGAAATGTTCAAAACCTCCTTCATTGCCGTGATCATGTAACGTGTAGCCCTACTGGAAAATACGTTTGTTTCTTCACCGTCGACACTGGAGTCAGTGTCCGTGTCTGTATCGACCTGATGTAACGGGCGCTTTAGAGCCCCTGACGGTGTTTGAGACGCCTGTATTAACTGATTATCCGGCTGTCTCATGTCGTCAACAGACTTTTGTAAAGTGCTGACACTATCACGTAATTCTTTCCATAAGATAATCCAGTCAGGTGTCGACTCCCTAGAGGGTGACATCACTAACACAGGCAATTGCTCCGCCTCCACACCATTTTCCTCCTCATACATGTCGACACAACGTACCGACACACCGCACACACACAGGGAATGCTCTGATAGAGGACAGGACCCCACTAGCCCTTTGGGGAGACAGAGGGAGAGTTTGCCAGCACACACCAGAGCGCTATATATATATATACAGGGATAACCTTATATAAGTGTTTTTCCCTAATATAGCTGCTGTATATCTTTATATGCCAATTTTATGCCCCCCCTCTCTTGTTTTACCCTGTTTCTGTAGTGCAGGACTGCAGGGGAGAGTCAGGGAGCCTTCCTCCAACGGAGCTGTGAGGAAAAAATGGCGCCAATGTGCTGAGGAGATAGGCTCCGCCCCCTTTTCGGCGGCCTTTCTCCCGCTTTTTTATTGTAATTTAGGCAGGGGTTAAATACATCCATATAGCCCAGGAGCTATATGTGATGTATTTTTAGCCAATAAAAGGTATTTCTATTGCGTCTCAGGGCGCCCCCCCCCAGCGCCCTGCACCCTCAGTGACCGGAGTGTGAAGTGTGCTGAGAGCAATGGCGCACAGCTGCGGTGCTGTGCGCTACCTTAATGAAGACAGGACGTCTTCTGCCGCCGATTTTCCGGACTCTTCAGTCTTCTGGCTCTGTAAGGGGGACGGCGGCGTGGCTCCGGGACCCATCCATGGCTGGGCCTGTGATCGTCCCTCTGGAGCTAATGTCCAGTAGCCTAAGAAGCCCAATCCACTCTGCACGCAGGTGAGTTCGCTTCTTCTCCCCTTAGTCCCTCGATGTAGTGAGCCTGTTGCCAGCAGGTCTCACTGAAAGTAAAAAACCTACTTTAAACTTTTTCTCTAAGCAGCTCAGGAGAGCCACCTAGATTGCACCCTTCTCGTTCGGGCACAAAATCTTAACTGAGGCTTGGAGGAGAGTCATAGGGGGAGGAGCCAGTGCACACCAGGTAGTCCTAAAGCTTTTTACTTTGTGCCCAGTCTCCTGCGGAGCCGCTATTCCCCATGGTCCTTACGGAGTCCCCAGCATCCACTTAGGACGTTAGAGAAAAGAACTTATTCTCTGCGTATTGTACTGCACTGCTTAGAGAAGTATATACATCTATACAATGATTACCTCTGAACTCATTCATCACAAAGAAGTCTTCGAGGTACAGTAGTTTTCCTATCCACGGGTCATACGTGTAGTAGTACATAGCAAAGCCAACAATTGTGTATCCTGCAAAGAAAGCCTGGAGTTACTGAGAATGCAGCAGTTACTATGACCATTTGATACATGCAAATATTAATATGCTCAAAGTCTGCCACCACACAATGCAGAATATTCAGATACTCTGGGTCTGATTCTGGGGAATAAAGAAGTTACTGTACCAAGCCATGCAGCAAAGCAAGGGGTGCAAATTAGGGATGGCCTTTGGTACGCTCATCATCATTGGGGAAACTGCTAGTGACCATTGATTGTTCCACCCACTGACAGTCATCCCAGCACAGACTAGAGGGGTAGAAACTAGAGATGAGCGCCTGAAATTTTTCGGGTTTTGTGTTTTGGTTTTGGGTTCGGTTCCGCGGCCGTGTTTTGGGTTCGAACGCGTTTTGGCAAAACCTCACCGAATTATTTTTGTCGGATTCGGGTGTGTTTTGGATTCGGGTGTTTTTTTCAAAAAACCCTAAAAAACAGCTTAAATCATAGAATTTGGGGGTAATTTTGATCCCAAAGTATTATTAACCTCAAAAAACATAATTTACACTCATTTTCAGCCTATTCTGAACACATCACACCTCACAATATTATTTTTAGTCCTAAAATTTGCACCGAGGTCGCTGTGTGAGTAAGATAAGCGACCCTAGTGGCCGACACAAACACCGGGCCCATCTAGGAGTGGCACTGCAGTGTCACGCAGGATGTCCCTTCCAAAAAACCCTCCCCAAACAGCACATGACGCAAAGAAAAAAAGAGGCGCAATGAGGTAGCTGTGTGAGTAAGATTAGCGACCCTAGTGGCCGACACAAACACCGGGCCCATCTAGGAGTGGCACTGCAGTGTCACGCAGGATGGCCCTTCCAAAAAACCCTCCCCAAACAGCACATGACGCAAAGAAAAAAAGAGGCGCAATGAGGTAGCTGACTGTGTGAGTAAGATTAGCGACCCTAGTGGCCGACACAAACACCGGGCACATCTAGGAGTGGCACTGCAGTGTCACGCAGGATGTCCCTTCCAAAAAACCCTCCCCAAACAGCACATGACGCAAAGAAAAAAAGAGGCGCAATGAGGTAGCTGTGTGAGTAAGATTAGCGACCCTAGTGGCCGACACAAACACCGGGCCCATCTAGGAGTGGCACTGCAGTGTCACGCAGGATGTCCCTTCCAAAAAACCCTCCCCAATCAGCACATGATGCAAAGAAAAAGAAAAGAAAAAAGAGGTGCAAGATGGAATTATCCTTGGGCCCTCCCACCCACCCTTATGTTGTATAAACAAAACAGGACATGCACACTTTAACCAACCCATCATTTCAGTGACAGGGTCTGCCACACGACTGTGACTGATATGACGGGTTGGTTTGGACCCCCCCCAAAAAAGAAGCAATTAATCTCTCCTTGCACAAACTGGCTCTACAGAGGCAAGATGTCCACCTCATCTTCACCCTCCGATATATCACCGTGTACATCCCCCTCCTCACAGATTATCAATTCGTCCCCACTGGAATCCACCATCTCAGCTCCCTGTGTACTTTGTGGAGGCAATTGCTGCTGGTCAATGTCTCCGCGGAGGAATTGATTATAATTCATTTTAATGAACATCATCTTCTCCACATTTTCTGGATGTAACCTCGTACGCCGATTGCTGACAAGGTGAGCGGCGGCACTAAACACTCTTTCGGAGTACACACTTGTGGGAGGGCAACTTAGGTAGAATAAAGCCAGTTTGTGCAAGGGCCTCCAAATTGCCTCTTTTTCCTGCCAGTATAAGTACGGACTGTGTGACGTGCCTACTTGGATGCGGTCACTCATATAATCCTCCACCATTCTATCAATGTTGAGAGAATCATATGCAGTGACAGTAGACGACATGTCCGTAATCGTTGTCAGGTCCTTCAGTCCGGACCAGATGTCAGCATCAGCAGTCGCTCCAGACTGCCCTGCATCACCGCCAGCGGGTGGGCTCGGAATTCTGAGCCTTTTCCTCGCACCCCCAGTTGCGGGAGAATGTGAAGGAGGAGATGTTGACAGGTCGCGTTCCGCTTGACTTGACAATTTTGTCACCAGCAGGTCTTTCAACCCCAGCAGACCTGTGTCTGCCGGAAAGAGAGATCCAAGGTAGGCTTTAAATCTAGGATCGAGCACGGTGGCCAAAATGTAGTGCTCTGATTTCAACAGATTGACCACCCGTGAATCCTTGTTAAGCGAATTAAGGGCTGCATCCACAAGTCCCACATGCCTAGCGGAATCGCTCCGTGTTAGCTCCTTCTTCAATGCCTCCAGCTTCTTCTGCAAAAGCCTGATGAGGGGAATGACCTGACTCAGGCTGGCAGTGTCTGAACTGACTTCACGTGTGGCAAGTTCAAAGGGCATCAGAACCTTGCACAACGTTGAAATCATTCTCCACTGCACTTGAGACAGGTGCATTCCATCTCCTATATCGTGCTCAATTGTATAGGCTTGAATGGCCTTTTGCTGCTCCTCCAACCTCTGAAGCATATAGAGGGTTGAATTCCACCTCGTTACCACTTCTTGCTTCAGATGATGGCAGGGCAGGTTCAGTAGTTTTTGGTGGTGCTCCAGTCTTCTGTACGTGGTGCCTGTACGCCGAAAGTGTCCCGCAATTTTTCTGGCCACCGACAGCATCTCTTGCACGCCCCTGTCGTTTTTTAAAAAATTCTGCACCACCAAATTCAAGGTATGTGCAAAACATGGGACGTGCTGGAATTTGCCCATATTTAATGCACACACAATATTGCTGGCGTTGTCCGATGCCACAAATCCACAGGAGAGTCCAATTGGGGTAAGCCATTCCGCGATGATCTTCCTCAGTTGCCGTAAGAGGTTTTCAGCTGTGTGCGTATTCTGGAAAGCGGTGATACAAAGCGTAGCCTGCCTAGGAAAGAGTTGGCGTTTGCGAGATGCTGCTACTGGTGCC